>NC_090725.1:23978637-24013637 GCF_036898095.1 Palaemon carinicauda | reverse complement strand
TAGCTGCCGCCATAAGATCCTGCTTTCCTATTGGTCGGCAACTATCCCACCTTGCTTACGCACGGGCGTTCATCTCTCTCTCTCTTTTCGTTCCGACTGCGGTATCGTTAACATTGACTTCGTGTGCTTTTGCTTGTTTGACGTAGTGTTAAATACATTCGTACGCCACGTGTTATCGTCATTAAACATTCTTTATTGTGTACTGTACTGTATTAATGTTTACTGCATAGTATATAACGTACGTAGTGTATTATTGAGCTTAATACTGTAGCCATGGGTCCCAAGAATGTTGCCGAAGGAAAGAAGAAGACGATGCTCTCGATGGAGACGAAACTCGAAATCGTGAAAAAGGACGAGTCTGGCATGCGTTTAAGTGTGATCGCCAAGGAGTATGGCCGGAATCCGTCTACGATAGGCACCATCCTGAAGCAGAAGGCAGCCATCAAAGCAGCGACACCTTCTAAGGGCGTCACTATTTTCTCCAACAAGAGAACCCACGTGCATGACGAGATGGAGAGGCTGCTTCTTGTGTGGATCAAAGACAAAGAGATCTCAGGAGACACCATCACTGAGACTACAATTTGCCAGAAGGCCTCCGCCATTTTCGGTGATCTCGTGCGTTCTCAGGCCGAAGAAGGGGCAGGAGAAGGAACATCCCAGCAGGAACCCCCAGAGTTCAAGGCTTCTCGGGGGTGGTTCGAGAAATTCAAGAGAAGGACTGGTATTCATTCAGTGGTACGGCATGGGGAGGCAGCCGGCTCAGACACGAAGGCCGCCAAAGCCTTTGTTAAAACGTTTGAAAAGTTGACTCTGCAGGAAGGCTACAGTTCGCAGCAAGTTTTCAATTGCGACGAAACTGGGCTTTTCTGGAAGAAAATGCCTCGTCGGACGTTCATCACGGCGG
This sequence comes from Palaemon carinicauda, assembly GCF_036898095.1. Lineage (NCBI taxonomy): Eukaryota > Metazoa > Arthropoda > Malacostraca > Decapoda > Palaemonidae > Palaemon > Palaemon carinicauda. The sequence goes on along the minus strand of NC_090725.1, from coordinate 24,012,733 downwards.
AGGAGAAGAGGCTACCCTGACATAAGCCTATGAAGGACAGGCTTACCCTTGCTTTTTGCGCAAACGCCAGTGGGGACTGCAAGATAAAGCCCCTGCTGGTGTACCATTCTGAAAATCCCCGAGCCTTCAAAGCCCACAAAGTCATCAAGGAGAACCTTCCCGTGATGTGGAGGGCGAATGCTAAAACCTGGGTAACGAGGCAACTTTTTATTGATTGGGTGAATGTCTGCTTCAGTCCGACTGTCCGAAAATATTTGGAAGAAAAGTGCCTCCCTATGAAATGTCTGCTGGTGTTGGACAATGCTCCAGCTCACCCTCCTGGCCTCGAGGAATATCTTCTGTCCGAGTATTCCTTCATAAAGGTCCTGTATCTACCGCCTAACACCACCCCTCTCCTCCAGCCCATGGACCAGCAAGTTATTTCTAATTTCAAAAAATTGTATACGAAGCATCTCTTCCAGAGATGTTTCCAAGTGACAGAAAGTACAAACCTCACTGCGTGAATTCTGGAAAGATCATTTTAATATTGTGATATGCCTCAGACTCATCGATCTCGCTTGGCAGGAAGTTTCGAGGCGTACCCTGAACTCATCTTGGAGGAAGCTGTGGCCTGATGTTGTTTCTGCACGAGACTTCGAGGGGTTCGGGAAGCCTGGAGGCAAAGCCGAGATCGTTGACGATCCTGAACCCATTCAGCAGTCTGAGGTGGCTGACATCGTACATCTTGGTACGTCCATGGGGCTGGAATTTAGCGCCGAGGATATAGATGAACTTATCGAGGAGCACCACGAGGAGTTGACGACGGACGACCTGAAGGAGTTGGAGACGATGCAAATGAGTGTTGTTCAAGAGCAGTTCTCTAGCGGTGATGAGGAGGATGTTACACTTTTGAAAACGTCAGACATTAAGGAAATTCTCGCCTGTTTCCATAAAATGGCAGACTACATCGAAAAGGAACATCCAGAAAAAGTTTATACCAACCGTGCGCTTCAACACTGCAATGACGTTTGCCTAACGCATTTTAGAAAGGTGTTGAAAAGTAGGCAGAAACAAGCTTCCATGGATAGTTTCTTATTAAAAAGGCCAGCAGTATTAGTAGGCCAAGACGAAGGTGAAAGTGAAGGAAAGAAACAGAAAAGAGGAAGTGATGAGGAAGTAGAAGGTGAAAGTAAAGAAAAAAAACAGAAAAAAGAAAGTGATGAAGAAGTAGAAGAAATTTAGAAACTGAAAAACGTAAAGTTATAAAAAAGCAAAAAAAAAATTCAATTTTAAGTTTTATGTTACCGTTAAGTGTTAAAGTAATTTTTTCTTTCATTTTATAGTTTTCCATACGTAATGTTAAGTGTTAATTATTTCTGCCATTTTTTTACTTCGTAAAGTTTAAGTGTTAATGTGTTAACTGTGTAAATTATTGTACGTAGTCTGTCACTTGTTACGTTTTCTGCCTTATGCCATCCTCCTCTGCCGCGACTTCGCTATCGGACATCGTTTCAATCAAAAGGTAAGTTTCAACTTTTTTGTTAATTAACTGTACCTTTTTTTTCAGGGTATCAACCCTTAATTTAGGTGTACAGGTAACAATACACCTTCACTGATCCAAATACTTTACATACAGTACCGTAACTTTTATACAGTAGTAAAGAAAACGGACCGTTTTCTTAGGGCTTGGAGGGGATAACTAGGCCATAACTACATTATTGAATAATCTCATGGTGGTTTCTGGAATGGATTAGGCTGTTTTTAAGGTTGTGTTAATTATTGAATGATTGAAATGGCTGCATTGCATGTTTATTACTACAGTTTAGCGTGTTTATGAAAGAAAAGGTGTCTTTTCGTAAGGCTTGGAACGGATTAGGCTATTTACATGTAAAACGCGACTCAGGATACGAAAAAATCAGCATACGAAACCATATCCTGAACGGATTACTTTCGTATGCTGAGGCATCACTGTATATATATATATATATATATATATATATATATATATATATATATATATATATATATATATATATGTATATACATATAGAAACACACTTGATCTTTATTATATAGGGAAAATACCGTAGGTTTTTTTTCCCACGATCAGAAATATAATTATAATAAATTGTTTCTGTTGCTAATGTTTCCATCTCATCTGCAATTTATCTGAAGCATTGGATCAGATGATAATTTTATTTTATTTTCAGAACTGTAAAAAAGAAATAATTAGAAAAACTTTCAAAGGATGTTGTCACCAAAAAAAATTATGGGGTAACGTCATTATCTATTGTAATCACTTTTACATTGGTTATGATTATATATTCCCGGTACTACAACAAAGGACAAACTACTCAGAAATGAGAAAATAATTATTTCTCCGTCTCTTTTTCTTTCTCAGATGAACGAACACTTTACCTTCCCTTGTTCCCTCATTAGAGTCTCTTATTAGAACAAACCCGATTTAGAGCGAGACTTGGAATCCTGGCTTGTGCAATGCCCTAGAGACTAACCATTTATAAATATGATCAGTGCCAACTAGACTTGGAATCCTGGCTTGTCTTCAAGCTCCTGGAATTTTGTTCAATTAAAATCTCCAGCTCACAATGGCAGCCTTTTATTTTATTAAAGGCTTAAAGACCACTCATGAATGGCAGAGGCAAGGGACAGTGACATTGCCCTATCAAGCAGGACTCCCCTTTCCTCCCAAGCTCGGACAAGGGAGGGCCAGGCAATGGCTGCTGATGAGTCAGCAGGTACACCTATAGGCTCCCCAAAGTCCCCATCCCTAGCTCACAAGAGTGGTTAGGCTGCAGCTACCAAAGGAACTAACGAGCTTGAGCGGCAATCACCAGGCAAGGATGTTACGGAGGCAGCCCCAACTGATAGCCAATTCCAGACGGAATTGAAGGCAATGGATTCGCATTAATTTTTCCCTGTTGGAGCCCTTGGGCTTATAGCACCTTCCTCTTCACACTGGGGTTTTAGCTTAGCTGGTAATAATAATAATAATAATAATAATAATAATAATAATAATAATAATAATAATAATAATAATAATAATAATAAAGAGTTTAGCTGGAAACTAATTCCATATTTCCCATTTTTACCTTGATTTATCAAAAGGGATTTTTCGTTTTTTTACCTCCATTTGTCAAAGAAATTTTTCCTTTTTAACTTAGTTTCTCATAAGTATTTTTTTTTCTTTTTTACCTGTTTCTCAAAGGGATAATTCTTTTTTTTACTTTGGTTCTCACATTGATTTTTTTTTCCCTTTTTTTTCCCAGAAGATTTTTCCATCTTTCACTTTGGTCTGTCAAAGAGATCTTTCCCTTTCTTCATTGACATATGAACACCTTTGTTTTTCATACAGTATTCTTACATTGATTTTTTTTTTCCAGGGTCAAGACATAACCTTTATAACGGCGCCTCTAGTGATCTAGTGCATCTTAGTTTTAAGTTCTTTCTTTTATACTCTTTTTTCTTTTTCTCCACATCTGGTAAGAAATTTCTTATTTCTTTGCTATATTTCTTTCACCAAATTAAAATTACCCTATGATTTCCTTAAAGTCTTCTTCGTATAGTTGATATGGCTCAATTAATTCATTATATATACACACACACACACACACACACACACATATATATATATATATATATATATATATATATATATATATATATATATATATATATATATATATATATTTATATATATACATATTTACATACATATATATACCAAGGCACTTTCCCCAATTTTGGGGGGTAGTCGACATCAAACAAATGAAACGAAAAAGGGGACGTCTCTCTCTCTCTCTCTCTCTCTCTCTCTCTCTCTCTCTCTCTCTCTCTCTCTCTCTCTCTCTCTCTCTCTCTCTCTCTCTCTCTCTCTATATATATATATATATATATATATATATATATATACATACATATATATATATATATATATATATATATATATATATATATATATACAAACATTATATAAATATATATATGTATATGTATATATATATATATATATATATATATATATATATATATATATATATATATATATATTCTCTGCAAAATTAAAAAAAAGTGTTAAATCTTCTCATACATTTTCAAAAAAATATTTCTTAATTCTTTCACAAAATGAAAATTATCCAACAATTTTCTTAGAAATCTTCATATAATACATGTAGCTTATTTGGTTTATTTCTTTCTTTCTTATAATTTTTGGCCGGATTTAATAAATGTGTTAAATCTTCTCACGTATTTTCACAAAAATTATCATTCACACTTTCCCCTTCATGTCTATTCACAATTTTTAGTTTTAACGTATTTGTTTTTGCAGTCTAAAGTATGATACTGAAGAAAATGTGTTGTCATGTAATAATTCTCCTTTAATCTATTTCTTCCACTTTCTACATATTTCTAACCTCAATTTACTTTCTAAACTTATTTTTCCTTTATTTGCAATATCCTAATTTCTAGTTTCTGATCTTATTTCTGTTTCAGTCATTCTTCTTAATCACCTTATATCCAGATTTAATTAAGTACTTTTCTGGTTGTTTCCACCATCATCCTTTTTTCATGTATGTCCAAAGTTATTTTTTTTCCGATATCCATTGCCTTATTGGTCTCAATGTGTTTCCTACAGGAATCCTCGTATTTTCTCAGCTACGATGATTATTTCTTTTCTTCATTTATTGTGTTCACTACAGCACTGCTTCGAAAAAAAATGTCTTTTTTCAAGTGATTATTAAAGGTAAAGGTGTCTGGTTTCTGTTCTAGTAGCATCAGAATACATACTCACCAGAAAGTCAGACTGGCAAGCCTAGTACCCCACTGTCATGACCAACCACGGCATTATCCTCACCTTACCAGAAGGTAAAACTTATACAACTGAGTCCAGCTTATACAGCCAGCCCAACCTAACTGCAAGTCTTATGATGAAGAATAGTATGACCCCCGGAGGTCTACAAACGTAATCTATAATATTCATGCCTGGAGATGTGTAAATATCACAGAAAATACTACATTGATGGCAATAAGTAATTGTAGTTGAATGACAACTTTTAATCTTGACCTTTGACATGTGATTTTCTTTTAAGCATACATTTTCTTGTGTTATGATAAATTTTATAACACTATTTGTCCTTGTAGGTTATTTTACTGCTATAGTCTTTATATTACTTACAGAGATTATATTTAAGAAATATTAGTCTGAATTCGACATATCTTTCCCAATACTTACGTTACAAAATTTCAATCCAATTGAAGCTGCTTGACATATTCATATTTCTTTGTAATGACCTTACAATTAGCTACGATCTCTCTCTCTCTCTCTCTCTCTCTCTCTCTCTCTCTCTCTCTCTCTCTCTCTCTCTCTCTCTCTCAACGATCTTTCTGAATCAAATTTTTTATTTCAACTTAGGAAGCCGTTACTGGTAAAGGAAAACGTTAATTGTATATATATATATATATATATATATATATATATATATATATATACATATATATATATATATATATATATATATATATATATATATATGTATATATATACATATATATATATATATATATATATATATATAGAGAGAGAGAGAGAGAGAGGTGTATATATATATATATATATATATATATATATATATATATATATATATATATATATATATATATATATATATATATATATAAATATATATATATATATATATATATAAATATATATATACATATATATATATATATATGTAATGATTAGAATAGTAATATTACATGTTTAAAACAAATGACGTAATATGTCATGTTGGTTGGAAGAGCTGGCCGTGAGATTTGCTATGGTCAACTCAAATTGTAAACAGGATGTAAGATGCTAAGTTGTCATTCTTTCTTAGTGTCAACACATTGTCTCTTCGTGTGAAAGTTTGTGACGTCACCGGATGCAGGTGTCTTCCGATTCCGTCACTTAGCCAAATTAAAGCAAGTGTACGATATTTGGGATATCAGTAATTTGTTCAGTTCATATAAAAACTTCACCAGAATTGGTCATGTGGACCAACACAGCTTCCTCCAGTGATGGAGATGTTTAACTCAGTTGTTATTCACAATAAAACTTAAAAACTACTAAAATGTGTTCAGTAAACCATTCAAATACATTTGAAAACAACTCATACTCAAATGTGTGCTTAAGACAGTAGCACACCAATAAATGGTGGCAGCGATTAAACTCAAAGACAGCGATTAAACTCAAAGACAGCGATTAAACTCTAAGAATTAGAGAAATATCTTCAAGACTTCAAAATAAATAGCTGTAAAACCAGAGATATATCTTCAAGACTTCAACATAAAAGCTGTAAAACCAGAGAATGATCTTCAAGACTTCAAAATAAAAGCTGTAATACCTGATAAAGATCTTCAAGAACTCAGAACTATCTACAAAAATCTACAATTTTGACTAAGTCCAACGGAAATGCTAACACCAACATATGTTAGTATACAAATAGAATCTTCAATCAACATCCTAGGAAACCCAAGGACTGGCATTCAACTATTGCAAAACATATCCAGGAAGACCTACATTCTACAAGAAACTAGAACGAGACATCGTTAACAAAACATCAAGAGAGAGAGAGAGAGAGAGACGACTCGACTTCATATATAAGCTAAGTACAGAGATTTTGTATTCATTTCAGTTTGTGCAGTGAAGTGTAGTTATCACAAGTCGTTAGTCAATTATTACTGGGGTGAGTGAATTCCTAAACTTTGTTATAAGAAACTCCGAATTCTCATTTAGAATTTTTCTTTCTTTGTGCTAATTCCTTTTTCTTTCATAAACTCTTGGGGGGAAATGTATTGGGATTAGTAACACTGTTGGGGGAATTTTATTATACATATGCGTTTACGCAGTGGGCGTCTGTACTCATATAGATATTTTGATAGGATTGAAAGGGGTCAAAGAGATAGAAAAAAAAAGAATACAGCAGTCATGGCTCCTCCTGTCAGCCCTACCCCTGGACCTAGTGGTGTAGGCCAGGCTAATCCTCCTCCAATTGTGACGCTTGTAAATGCCAGGTCAGCAATCCTTCCTTTTCAAGGCCGTGTCAACGGGTTCTTGCCACAAAATGTGGAGTCATGGATTTCATCCGTTGATGCCCATTTAAATGCCAAACAAATCGTAGATCCTTTTGTACAATTACAAGAAGCTAAAAGTTTTATAGATTTTTCTAAGGGGGATGCGAGTGCGTATTTAAGAGGTGTTTCATTTCAGGAAGCAGTTACTTGGGATGATTTCAAAGTTAGGTTACGCGCGATCTATGGGGGTGAGGAAGCTTTGGATGTAGTGTTAACGTTACGAAATACACTTAATCAAGCCACTATGAATCGGCTTAATGTTGTTGAGAGAGCAGCTCTCATAGCTGATAGGCTTAACGAATATCAGGACATTTTAGGTAATTCCACTTGGGTTACTAACGATAATATCTCCGTGAAAGATTTTTTACGATTAATGTATTTAACTTGCATGACACTTATGTTGCCTGAAGCTTTAGTGCGGTGCTTTGATAAGAAGTTAATGCCTGCAAGTACGGAATTGGATGTCTATAAACAGATAAAGAAGCACATGTCCAAGTGTCCAGATCTTGATCCCGTGTTAACTCAAGTTTTTGCTAAGAATGAAACAAAACCACAAACAGTGAACGTAATTAATAATCCAGTAGCGGGAGTGACGTGTTACAACTGCAAACGTCAAGGTCACATAAGCGCAGACTGTAGAACGAAATTTTGTTCAGTTCACAACACAGGATCACATTCTTATAGTCAATGTTACGCGCGTAAGACACAACAATATCCTAGAAATACACAGTCAATTCCACAGTCAGTTCCATATGGAAATAAAAAGAAAAATCCTCATTTTAACAATAAGAAGAAACAACAAAATGTCAATGCAGTTCAGAGTCCGAAACAAACAAACACTTCTTCAAATATCGCTGAGCCTGGGCCGTCAAACCAGACCTCGCAAAGTCAGCCTAATTTTCAGAATGTGCAGAGCAAAGCAAATACCACATAGTTAACTCTAGAGGGGAAGAGAGTGATGTTGGGTCAAGGTCATTTATGTCAACATCAATAGTATTGAATAATCAATTTAATGTTTTATCAGATAATTGTGAGACAATAGATTTTCCTATGAAACACACGGCCGAATTAAGTAAAACAGTGCATGCTCCCGTAGATTTGCAACGAATTCGTACAATAATAAGCCAAAATGAGTTACGGCCAACCTTATATGCTGTAAATTTAGAACACAAATCCTTTACGTTATTTTTTGACTCTGGTAGTCCACGTAATATTATGGATTTGAAGACGCATCATTTGTTGTTTTCGAACTTTCCGATTGAAAAATCAGGAATCAGACTTTCAGGTATAGGAAATAATGAATTAAACGTCATAGGCATAACTCATATTCAGTTCGGAGTCGGTAATCGCACGTTTGCCGATACATTTGTTGTTGTGAAAAACATTAATATGTATCCAGCTGTAATTATAGGATACCCATCTATGGGAAATCAAAACATTATCTTAGCTCCTGCAAAGCACGGCGTGTATATCAAAGGGAAATTCTATAAGTCTTCTAATACTTTAAAGTCAGTTTTGGATAAAAAGGAGACGACAAATGTAACCGTAACGTACGTTGAAGAACCAATAACTTGTCTCACTAATAAAGAAATAATATACGCGACTCAGCAGAATTCTCGTTCACCCGTAATATCATCTTGCACGCAATATATCGAACCAAACATACCTTTGAATTTAATAGTGCAAATAAAGAAAACACTACCGGGATCTGAAATATTAATCCTTTCCGATACTTTGAAAACCAACGGATTGTCTGTCACACAAGCTATTTATACAGTAGGCTCACATCAGCAATGTAATATCGAAGTCTGTAATCATTTAAATAACACTTTAGTAATCCACAAAAATCAACATATCTTGGATGTAGAAGTTTATAAACATCGTATTCTTACCGTTGCTGAAATCAATCACTCTAAATCAGTTGCGGATGAATCCCTTTTACGATCTATTAAAAATAAAATCAGTAAGGACATTCAAGACGAAGAAATTCAGCAGAAAATTTTTGAACTTTTAAATAAATATACAGATGTCTTTTCCACTACGGATGGATCCTTAGGGAAAACAGATGTGATCGAGCATCAAATAAGGTTAAAAGACAAACAGAAAATTATATATGTACCCTCGTACAGACTCCCTATGAAATTCCAGAATGAAATAAATGATGAAGTAGGTAAAATGTTAGAGGAAGGAGTCATTAAAAAATCAAATAGCCCTTATAATTCTCCTTTAATAGTTGTACCGAAAAAAGATCGAACATGGCATATCTGCGTCGACTTTCGTCGTCTAAACGAGGAAACGATCCCTGATCGATTCCCAGTGCCATGTACTGACGATATTTTGTCTTTGTTAGGTCAGAATAAATATTTTACCAGCTTGGACTTACTTAAAGGCTTTCACCAGATATCATTAGAAGAAGATAGTATCCCATACACAGCCTTCAGCACAGCCAGGGGACATTATGAATTTTTACGGATGCCTTTTGGTTTACGTTGTGCTCCTATAACATTTACAAGAATGATTAACATAGTGTTTGGAGACTTGTTAGGGGATATATTGCATGCCTATATGGATGATCTTGTAATCTTTTCCAACACCTTAGAGGAACATCTACGTAAGTTAGAACTAGTACTACAGAGATTAAGACAACATAACTTAAGGGTAAAGATTAGTAAGTGTGAATTTTTCAAAACAGAATTAATATATTTGGGTTTCATGGTGTCAAGCCAAGGTCTTAAAGTAGTCCATGATAAGGTGTCGGCTATACGTAATTTTCCCATACCTACTAATGTCAAGGGAATACAGCAATTTCTGGGTTGTAGTGGATATTACAGGCGTTTTATACGCAACTATTCAATAATAGCCGCTCCTTTAACTGATCTTACGAAGAAGGGCGTAGATTTCATATGGTCTGAGCAACATCAACAGGCGTTTAATACTTTGAAAGATGAACTGTGTAGTTCTCCTATCTTAAAATTTCCTGACTTCGGTAAGGAATTCTTCATTGCAACAGACGCCTCAGACTTAGGAGTAGGAGGGGTATTGCTTCAGCAATATGATAAACAGTTTTTCCCGATAGCTTTCTATTCTCGAAAATTGAGAACTTCCGAAAGTAAGTATGCAGTAATAGACAAGGAAGGACTAGCTATTGTTAATTCGCTAGTGCATTTTAAGTTCATAATTTACGGTTATCCCGTTAAGGTTCTTACTGACCATAAACCACTAACAGAGTTCTTTAAAGGCTTCAATCACAGCCCTAAACGAACTCGGTGGCATTTAATCATTCAAGATTTTGGCGCAAGAATCGGGTATTTACCTGGGAAAGCAAATATCATTGCGGATGCATTATCACGCAACCCCGTGTCATCTTGTACGGAGTCTTTAGCTGAATTAATAGATATATCAACATCCATGCCTATTGTAAAAACAATATCTGAACAAGAAGATTTAGGCTGGAGTGCTGAATTGTTACAGACTGAGCAAAGAAAAGATCAGAAAATAGAAACAATTATAAATGCTTTGAAAGGCAATCATAAAGAAAAAGAATATATAAAGTATAAGCAGCAGAATTATGTAATCAAAGATAATATTCTGTGTAGGACTGTGACAAGGAAAACCCGCAATACACCACATGTAACTAACGACCAGGTAGTAGTACCAAACTCACTTGTTTCCACTGTCCTGAATTGGTTGCATTCAAATCCATTACATGGACACCCTGGGTTCTCATTAATGTCACAGAAAGCCAAATCATTGTTTTATTGGCATACAATGCTTACAGATATAAAAAGACACATAGCTAATTGTCGCACATGTCAGGAAAACAAAGGGCATACGAAAACACCTGTCAGCTTAGGAGCTTATCCTGTTCCCAATCAACCCTTTGAAAGAATACATTTAGATTTGTTAACAGGATTTTACGAGTCAGACAGAGGGAATAAGCACCTCTTAGTGATTATAGATGCTTTAACTCGATATACAGAACTAATAGCGCTTAAAACTAAAACTGCGATTGAATGCGCTAGGAAGTTTTACGAGTGTTACATTTGTAAACATGGAATTCCACACATGATAATCTCAGACTCGGGTGGTGAATTTAATAATCACTTTCTTATCTCATTGTGTGAATTCCTCAACATAAAGAAGGTTAATACCATGATATATCACCCAGAGTCGAATGGGCTAGTGGAAAGAGCAAATAGGAAGATATTAAATATATTAAGGGTAACACTAGGGGGATCAGACCCCAACTGGGATATTGCAATACCGGCGGCACTGAGTACTCTGAATCATTCATATCATATATCAATTAAAATGTCACCGCATGAAGCATTGTATGGTACCCCAGTTAGAACACCTTTCCATGTATTAACGCCTACAACTAATCTATCAAATCCTTTAAAGGAATGTATAAATGCAAGTATAAGTCGATATGATATCCTTCGAAAGAATTTAGAAGAATCACAAATCATAATGAAAAGGAATCATGATAAAATAGCGAAACCAACTAAAACATATACCGTGGGTGATAACATCTATATTCAAATCAATGTCAGAAAAGGGCTCAACTATAAACTAACACCTAAGTTTGAAGGCCCATTTAACATTTTGGAAACATTAACGGCCAATAGGTTTAGAATTCAAAACGTAGCCCAACCCACGGATGAGAGAATAGTACCATTGTCTCACATAAGAAATTAAAAAGAAGTGAGGAAAAATTTTAATTTTTGTAACTAAAAAGTTTTCTTTTTAATACAGGAGTAATTACATATATTTTTTCTCGTTACAGGTTTCCAAGATGAATTTTTTGTTGTTGGGAGTGATATTGTTCGCTCAGACATTTTTTTCGTATGGGATGAGTTCTAAGACTAAGAATATATATTTTAAATATGGCAATATAGTTGAAAGACAAGAAGACATTTTTATTACATCAACCAACGTAATTGTCGAAGTGCATATGCAAGCAATTTTTCTTCAAGAGAATGATGTCACTAGCTTAAGAACCGCCATTTCAAGGTTTTCTGCATCATTGGATGAGTTGCATAGGAGACATTTTCATTTGACTACTAAGAGTTTGCTTGGATCAACATTAAAAGTTGCAGAGATGCTATCTGATGACTTGAAAAATAAGACTGGAGAGACAGGATCTTTGGCTTATGACCTTTTGATGTGGACTGTAGGACACGAACAAAAAGAAAGACGGAATCCGTTCATTTATGCTGCATTAAGCATCTTTGGGTCTGTTGCAAGTTTAGGTTTAGGACTTTCCAATCGTCTTAAAATTAGTAATCAAAATAAGAAAATTGAGTTCTTGACTCATAAAGATGAATTGATTATGTCAGAACTAAGGGATCAGTTAGCTTCAATCAATAAAATTATGGATTTGTTAAATGAACATTCAGATAATATCGTTCAAATTATGGAAGTACAGGATTTGTTAGCAACATTAACGTATTATGATTCAAAGATAGATCACATACATAACAGAATTGCACATTTCATTGAGAAATCCAAGGATTATGTAGAAGCTATCACGTTAGCAACTAAAGGTGTATTGTCGCCCCATTTGTTGCCTATACGTTACTTAAAATTAGTTCTGGAGAACACTAGGGATAAACTAGGCTATGTTCCTTTGTTAGACGAACATAGGTTAGAATTTTATTACAGCCTAATTACAGTAAACGTAGATAATAACAAGGTTAGGATTACAATTCCCTTTGATTCTTCTGATGCCTGGCAATCTTACAGGATATCACCATTTCCGACTTTCATGACGAATCACTCAAATCCAGTAATATCCAGTTTGACAGGACACGTATTGATTTCCCCAGACAAGGAAACATATACGGTCATTAAAGACTTAAATCAATTAACTCACTGTTCAGACGCAATGGATAGAAAAATATGTACAGCTGACTCATTTGAATTCCGTAAAAACTTGATGGATTCATGCGAGTTAGGTATAGTGCTAGACGGTGCTCTCTCCCATACAAGTGAAAATTGTCTGGATAAGCTTTATCCCTTTGACAATAAAGAATTCAATTGCAGACTAAATAATGGCTCGTGGATACGATACGACAAGGACGGCTTCAATGTATCATGCCCTGACGGATCCACATCCTTCAACCACATCTTCGTCGCAGCAGATGGCTGTATCGGGACTTCCCCGAATTCCATGGTGACTGGCCTACGGACAATCATCAGAGAACGTGCTTACTTCGCGAACTTCACGTGGACCTCTACAACGCCCGCACTTCCTCTCCCCTATAAAGGAAGTGTGGCGAAACGCTTAATGAAACTTACCGAAAAGGACCACCTGTCGCCGACTTACAAAGAGATTCTTCACCCTATATTACTAGCAGGTTTATTTGTAACGGCGTTAATTTTTATCGCCGTGAACATCCTTGTTTGGCGTAGGTTACGGCACAGCAAGCAGCTACAAAGGAACGAGTTGAATAGCCCTGACAATACCCCTTACCTGATCCAGTTCAAAGCTGTATGAGTGGCCACCTCATTCGCTAAGGGAGTAATTTGTCAGGATGATGTTTGTATGAAAAGCTGATTAGTACGCTAGTAATATGTAATTAAAGAAATTCTCTACATTTGCATTGTTAAAAATACATTTAAAATAACATTTAAAAAAATAAATAAAATAAAAAAGGATATAAATCATTTTTTTCTCTCGGCATCTAATAAAAATATATAAGCCGGAATGTTAAAAAAGAAAAGAGAAAAAAAAAAGAAAGAAAAAAATATATAAGATATATAACAGAATCTATGGGCATCTAATAAAATGTATCAGCCCTATATATAAATATATATATATATATGTACGAAACCGTGGTACGTGTACGTACCAGGAATTCGTATTTGTGCACTAAAAATTGAGTATCTTGTTTCTGACAAAGGTAACAATTATTCTTTATCAAGTTACCGAATCATTTGTAAGTCAGAATTTGTTTTGTTTTTTGGTACCATGTAATCATTTGCTAGCAATGTACCATATATATGATCTTGGTTTTATCATGCATTTTTTTTTTTGCTTTGGTAATATCTTTTTTGTATGCATTATTGTTATTAATTTTGATGTGCCTATTTGGACATTCGTCCTCAGTTGGATATAGCTAGTTTTGAGCAAAGAATGATACGTATGTCCAGTCACACCTAATAACCATGTTTCGGCTTGTTGTTAAATTTTTGTAAAAAAAATTGAGATAGCTGGCCGAGCTTATGTAATGATTAGAATAGTAATATTACATGTTTAAAACAAATGACGTAATATGTCATGTTGGTTGGAAGAGCTGGCCGTGAGATTTGCTATGGTCAACTCAAATTGTAAACAGGATGTAAGATGCTAAGTTGTCATTCTTTCTTAGTGTCAACACATTGTCTCTTCGTGTGAAAGTTTGTGACGTCACCGGATGCAGGTGTCTTCCGATTCCGTCACTTAGCCAAATTAAAGCAAGTGTACGATATTTGGGATATCAGTAATTTGTTCAGTTCATATAAAAACTTCACCAGAATTGGTCATGTGGACCAACACAGCTTCCTCCAGTGATGGAGATGTTTAACTCAGTTGTTATTCACAATAAAACTTAAAAACTACTAAAATGTGTTCAGTAAACCATTCAAATACATTTGAAAACAACTCATACTCAAATGTGTGCTTAAGACAGTATATATATATATATATACAGAGAGAAAGAGATGTATATATATATATATATATATATATATATATATATATATATATATATATATATATATATATATATACATATACATATATATATATATATATATTATATACTTAATGGATTCTTTTAACCTATTTTCAACCAAGATACAACTTTACTAACAATCATACATTTAAGAAGAAAATGATGATAAATTTTATTTTATAACTGATTTACACTCTGGAACCCCCTTATTAACAAACACACAGTGGGAAAAGAGTAAATGTGGTGGATGAGTTTTCCACATTCTTATATCTTTCTTCCATCCTCCTACTCGGCGGGGCTTCCTAATTCTAACCGATGCCCTTTGCGTCAATAGGCATAGGAGGAGGTGATGATGAGGATGATATCTCCCTTACAATGAACCTCTTACAGATATATATTTTATCCATGCTTGGATATTTTAATTGCTCTTTTTTTCAGTTGGACGCATTTTTTTCAGTCATTTGATACATTCAGTTTTTAGCTTGAATGTGAATATCCTCTCTCTTGGTTTGAGTGGGGTGTGTGAGGTGCCAGTTAGGTGATAACTGAGAGGCGAGGTAAATGCAACTAATCTTTATTAAACAATCATCGAGTTTATATACACCGACTTGCGAGGAAGAACGATACAAAAACTCAAACATGATAAAGCTCTTGGTAGCATGAAAACAGAGTTTGTTCTATTAACAGTGCAGGGAAGAGCGAGGGATAAGATAAAGAATCAATACCGTTACAGTGTACGAGCCTGTATGAAACACGTACGTTACAGGGAATACCTTAATGTGGTGTAAGGGTTTGTGTATCGTCATGATCAGCAAAGATGTACTAGTCAAAGCTACCCATACTAGCTTGGTTGGCTATGAGTGATCAGGCAAAAATCTCCCACCCTCACCAATCAGCACTGGCCTGTTTCGTGATGATAACTGGCCAAACCCCAGACATGAATGAGGCCATGTCTGAGGCCTTTGACCTACAGTGGGCTACAAGCGGCTGCATTTGTTGTTGTATTTGAAGTAACTCTCCTTTTTGCCTTTGAACTAAAACCCACTGTAATCATTTTTCAACCTTTTTTTTTATTTCATTACTTTGTGATGTGTGAATAAAGCAAATCAAGAATCCAGAGTTTACTTAATACATTTGTGAAAATTCCGATATAACTTGATAAGGATGCACAACTTCAATAGTACGTCAGCAAATTTTATATATAACGACTAAAAGTGGAGAACAAATACATCTATTAACTATTCATATCTAAAAATATATGTATAAACTATTGCCAAGATGAAAGATTCTAAAGAAAAAAATATTAAAAATTCATTATTAATACACAAGTTAGATGAAATTTATGTTAATATGTATATTAAAATGCAGTGTAGGGTTTATATGCATATTTTATATCAAATTATTTAGATATCAAACTTTTGATAATTTCAAGAAAAAACATAAAATTTTAAAATATTAGACAAACTATAGTTCTTGAAAGAAACAAATACTCAACTTCAGGTTCTTTTCAAGGTTTAAAGGCCACTCATGAATGGCAGAGGCAAGGGACAGTGAAAATGCCCTAGAGAGTGACCATGCATACATATGATCAGCACCCAAGCCCCTTCTCCTCCCAAGCAAGGACCAAAGAGGGTCAGTCAATGGTTGCTGATAACTCTGCAGTTAGGCCTATAGGCTCCCCTGAAATGCCCATCCTTAGCTCACAAGGATGGTGAAGTTGCAGACACTACATGAAACTATCATGCTTGATGGTATTCGAACCCCAGTACGGTGAATGCCAGACAGGGACGTTTTCAATAGGCGATTATCAACATGCAATATAATGTTTTGTCCTAGTCTAGGTCAGAAGAAACTCTTTTAATAGTGAGTCGATTGCTAGGACGTCAATAAACCTGTAGCCGATCTGTCCATGTTAGATAACTAGTGAATGTGGTTGGTATAAACGATTAATATTGGGGGAAACAAGACATAAAGGAAATATTTTTTAAGTGAAGGAAAACCTTCCCAAAGTCAGGAAGCCCCCCCCCCCCCCCAAAAAAAAAAAAAAAAAAAGGGGAGGAGGAATATTTGCAAAACAATGAAGTTGGAGAGTAAATTGGCAATGAAGGATACGCCTCTGTTAGGACATTGGTTCACTTGCCTCATTGGATCGTGAGCTAAATGACGCCTTAGAGAAAGAGGAGTAAATGGAGCGATGTGTAATACTGAATTCAGATCTTTGATCAAGTAAATTGTGTTAGGTATATTCCAGTCGACAATAGGTCTACCAGCGCTTCAATGCAAGAGTAGCGTTCTGAAAATAAATGATACACACACACACACACACATATATACATATATATATATATATATATATATATATATATATATATATATATATATGTATGTATGTATGTATATATATACTGTACATATATATATATATATATATATATATATATATATATATGTACTGTATATATATATATATATATATATATATATATATATATATATATATATATATATATATGTATATATACTGTATATATATACATATATATATATATATATATATATATATATATATATATATATATGTCTTCGAATTTTGGACGTCGCTGAGTTATCGGTCCATATATATATATATATATATATATATATATATATATATATATATATATATATATATATATATATATAAATTTATTCACCTCTTCGTGAAATTCTAATATACGTAAATAATCCTCCATTTGGAAAGTTATGAAATATAATAGAAAAAAAACTGTACAGCTCCAAAATAAGGGAAAAACATTCGCATCTTTTACAAAGTCATATCTATAAAAGCACGGTAAATATCAGAGTTATTTTGCTAGAGGATACACTCAGGCACACTATGCTATCTGTTTCCTTCTTTCCTTTCCTCACTGGGCTATTTACCCTGTTGAAGCCCTAGGGATTATAGAATCCTGCTTTTTCAACGAGGGTTGGGGCTTAGCTAGTAATAATAATAATAATAATAATAATAATAATAATAATAATAATAATAATAATAATAATAATAAAATTGTATCTTTACAAAATTAAAAATATATTTCTTTTGTTTCAAAGACGTTTTTTATGCAATTCTAACCTAAGATTTTATGAAATGTCTTTCAAGACCTCTACAATATTTACATGATGAGGAAATAATTATGTGTATTGAGGAGGCTATAGAATCTCCCGGTATATAATTACTAAAGAAAAATTGAAATGCTCATGGATTTTTTAATGCATTGAACAGTTGGGGATGGGGGAGAACGATTGAACTGGATTGGTAGCAGGAAATTAGCTGACCTAGAGTATGCTGATGACGCTGTCCTTATTAGCAAAATAAGGACTTGCAAAGCTTGCTTACCACAATGCATGAAATATCACATGAGGTTAGGCTCCGCAAAACACTAGAAGAGTTAGAAGATCCAAGCCTACATGGCTGAGGACTAAGAAGCGTGAAATGTGAGATGATGAATGGAGAAGTATTGATTTGGAAGCTCAAGATAGAAACGACTAGCGAAATCTAATCGAGGCCTTTTACGTTCATAGGCATAGATGATCATGATGATGATTGAGGGGATATAATTGGCGTACATATTCTAACTAAATATGCATATTACATTACAAAACAAAACCAGCTCAAAAACTCTTCGAAAATTATAACCTTTTTTAGGCAGATATTAAAGAATCTTCTCAAATCTACCCAGAGTTATGAGAGAGCTAGTAATCAAAATACCTCCAGTGCCCAAGATGAAGGGAACGAAATATTTATTTATTTATTGAATTATCAGAGGTGAATCTGGGGAACATTCCATAAAGGAATATTAGATTAGAGAGATGTTTCATTGTTCGTGTATTTTCCCCGAAAAGAAGATTTGCAAGATATTTAGTGAGTGGGAACAAAGTCTGTTTTCCCTTTTATATCAGTTTCTTGTAATAATATCTTAAATGAGCTTTAGAAATATTTCATATCAGTTCTTTGATGCTTTTAGAAAGAAAAAGATATAAAGGAAAAGTGAAGTCTTTGATTAAATAGACTATTTTAGATATATTTCAGTAGACCAGGAAACTAACATTAATTAGAGGTAAGAGTAACGTTCTTAAACGTGATTATACACACGGAGCTTATACACACACGCACACACACACACACACACACACACATATATATATATATATATATATATATATATATATATATATATATATATATATATATATATATCTACCTCATACCTGGAATCGAACGCTAGCCCCTTCTAATGAAAGGCCAGGTCGAAACCAACCATGTCACGAGAGCCCACAAAAGAAATTGGAACCTGACCGCTACCAGCTGTCCGAGGATTTACCTGGCGAGACATCAGTCTCTTACCAGCGAGTTTTACCCAATTTCCCGGGCCACCACGTGACACAATTGGTAGTAATTCATTCAAATTACCCCTAATGAGTCAATATGGATTAATATCAACACAACATCGTGTTTCAAATAGAAATAATTTCTACCTCATACCTGGGATCGAACGCTAGCCCCTTCTAATGAAAGGCCAGGTCGAAACCAACCATGTCACGAGAGCCCACAAAAGAAATTGGAACCTGACCGCTACCAGCTGTCCGAGGATATATATATATATATATATATATATATATATATATATATATATATATTTGTGTGTATGTATGTATGTATATGATATATATATATATATATATATATATATATATATATATATATATATATATATATATATATACAGTATATACATATGTACAAGGCACCAGCCACCCGTTGAGATACTACCACCAGAGAGTTATTGGGTCCTTTAACTGATTAGATAGTACTACATTGGATTCCTCTCTCTGGTCACGGCTCATTTCTCCTTTGCCTACAGATACTGAGAATAGTCTAGCCTATTCTTTACATATTCTTCTCTTTCCTCATACACTTGACAACACTGAGATTACCAAAAAATTCTTCTTCACTGAAGAGGTTAACTACTACTCTGTAATTGTTTCGGGGCTTTCCTCTTGATAAGGGTAGAAGAGACTCTTTAGCTATGGTAAGCAGCTCTTCTAGGAGAAGGACTCTCCAAAATTAAACCATTGTTCTCTAGTCTTGGTTGGTGCCATGGCCTCTGTACCATGGCCTTCCACTGTCTTAGGTTAGAGTTCTCTTGCTTGAGGGTACACTCGGGCACACTATTCTATCTTGTTTCTATTCCTCTTGTTATTTTCAAGTTTTTATAGTTTAAATGTGAAATATTTATTTCAATGTTATTGTTCTTAAATTTCTTGTATATTTTCCTTATTTCCTTACCTCACTAGGCTATTTTCCCTGTAGGAGCCCTTGGGCTTATAGCATCCTGCTTTTCCAACTAGGGTTGTAGCTTGGCAAGTAATAATATATATACATATATATATATATATATATATATATATATATGTGTGTGTGTGTGTGTGTGTGTGTGTATACTGTTTATACTTAATAGATTCTTTTAACCTATATTGAAAAAAGAAACAATTTTACTGACATGCATATACAGTAGTTACTAAGGAAATGGTGATAAGGTTTATTTTATAAATGATTTACACACTGGAACGCCCTAGCAGCAAACAATAATTCGCAGGTGGATGACTCGACAGTCAGGCGTTGGCGACGACACAGAAATATGAAATTTTTCTTTTTTATTATTCGATTTGTATATGTTGATTATGCTGATTATAAGAATAAATTACCACATAGTCATGCACCTCCTGGCATATAACTATAACTCCTTAAATGTTTTGAATCTGTAATGAATAATAATATTCTCCATTCATGGAAATTCCATTTGGCAGCGATGTCACAAACTCATCCCATCAACCTTAACTATGCTGATGATTGTTACCTCGGTCACTTCTACAGGGACATGACTTATAATCCATGTGTCCTGATGAAGAAAGAAAATAGTAAACACTTGCATAAGCAAACTAAGGTTACTTTCGATATCATATGAAAAATTCACACTATTTTCTGATGAAAACATTCATTCCTAATAAGGAAACGATTGTTGGACAATTTACCAATTACCAATTCTCTAGCTTTACCTTCCTACAACACTTTTCTGAAACACGTGGTCGTCAAATATTACACTACATTTTTTGGGCTCAGGCCATGTCGTCCTGATGGAAGTTCCTATTAGGTAGCTTTCTAAGGTATATTTGACTACAGTGATATTCCCAGAGAATTTTACCTTAAGGTATCCAGAATTCTAACTCCTGGAGCGAATATCCCTAAATAATCTCACAGGGATATCGCATAATATCAGAGGATGTATTCTTGACACGTCACATAGCTATCTTCGCCCCGAACAGTATTAACGCTTCGAGGGGGAATAGTGACAAGAATCTGAAACGAGAATGAAAAGAGAGCCGCTCATAAGGCATCTCTCCTATTCCATTTCCAGTGTGTATCTGATGAAGGCGGTAGCGCCCTCTTTATTCCTTTTTCGTGTAGCTCAACTACTCGGTGTTTTCTCTATGTTCTCTCGTTATTTTGGATTTAATTCAACATTTTGATGACTTCTCCGGCCTCTTTTGCCTCTTGGAAGTTGAGTATTATCTTTACTATGTATAAATGTAAGCTCTTGTCGTTTTGAATTAAATAAAAAATGATTTTAACGTAAACAAGAGCTGTTGCCTACCGGAGGCATCCTGGATGCTATCGCTCGCTCTTATGGGTCATTTAGTTAGCTGGAGCGACGTTCCTGGTTTGTTACACTTTAATAATTTAGCTATTTAGCTCCGCTAGGAATGCTTATATTATACCGTCAGTTTTAGCTAGGTGGTTTCGACACGGGTCGAGGTACCGATCTTGCCAGTCTAGCACGAGTACTTTCATGCATGATATAAGTTTTTCCGAATGTTATATTATTGAAGCTATAGGCAAATATTTTATACATGTAAGATATTGTTGAATGTTTTTCCAAGATTGTATACGAGAGAGTTTCGGTGATTTAGGTAATCGATTCTCATCTTACCTAGTCTAGTATTCTAGGTACAGTAGTATACTTTCGCACATCCCCGATTGTTCTTTTTCTCCTCCGGAGGCTAAGTTCAATCCCTCTTTCCCTCTGTAAGCCTTTGGCTTAATCCTAGTGGTTCTATCTGTATAATAATTCAGGTATAACTATTCTAGGATATGTCTGTCCTGACCTGATAACCAGAGTAACTGGTTTTTTGGGTTAGGGCAGAACATCAGAGTTTCTAGTCTGTGGTCTGCTTCTTCCTAGCATAGAGAAAGTCTCCTTTGCTTGGTTAGGGGCGGACACAGGAAGCTTTGCTTCCCTAGTCCATGTTGGAAGGATGATTCCTTCCTCTAGTGGCCTGGCAGACTGTCCTGTGTTGTTTTTCTCGGGCTGGAGAATGAGTTTTCTCTGTTGCCCGGCGAAATAACTTCACCTAACTTTGTTCTGGTTGGGAGGAGGTTAGCAAGTATTGCCAGTCTTCCTCCCTAATAGACAACTCTTGGTTAGGATGAGCTTCCCTAACGGCTGAGTGTGTCTCCTGCTAGTACGAAGTCTATAGGACCCTTATCCCTTCCCCATCTCTCTTTCTTTTATTTTCTTTTGGCTGCAGTCCTACTTCCGTACCTAGTATAGGTTAGGATGGAGGACAGGCTCAGCTCTCTGCCGGCTGGCACTACGTGTCGGCCGGCAGAGACCCTTTATTCTTTGCAGAGTGAACCCCAGACCTCCCTTGGTCTCCCTTCCATGTCCGTCGGTAGAGCCCGGCAGACTATGGATTCCTTGGAAGCCTGAATGTTACATTCTCCCCTTCCATAGTTCACTCTTTCTGGATGGAAGGTCGTATGGCAATGCCGCCTTATAACCTTACATCCATACTGTTTCTCTTACTATTGTGTTGCACCCCTAACCCAGGTGGAGGTTCTCCGGTTCTTGGCTACTGTCGGCGGGCACGGGTTTTATTACCTTTGCCTGCCGGCAAAGGAAACACAGCCAGAATCTGCTGGCTACTACGATTAGCGGCCGGCAGCCGGGTTTTAGTGTTTTCAGCCGTTGGCTGGCAATGATTGCCAGCCGGCACACAGTCGCGAATCAGTGGGCTGCCGCCTATTAGTTAAAGATAGTATATCTTTGAACTATACAGGGGTAGATGCCGGCCGGCACGTGCAGGCGCACGCCGGCACGTGCAGGCACACGCCGGCACGTACCGGCGCGTGCTAGCCGGCACAACAGCATGCGATGTACAGTAGTTGCTGTATTCTTAGTGTAGTACACACTGCATCAGCAGAAACTGCTGTACAGAGCTTGTGATAACACTAAAATTTCTTCATCATACTTTATGTTATCTTGTACAGCCTTTTGTTGAGACCGTACAATATATAGAAAGTAAGTTCTTTCTCTATTCTTTTTATCCTGTATACTAAAACTTTATCTCAAGGTGTGAACTACACCTTAAATTTCCGTTTAGGAAATTACGTAAGGTATTCTAGAATAGAATTAACCTTAGTTTTAATATCTCGGGAGGTTTCAGCAATTGACTGGGCTGGAAATACAAGTATGTGTCTTTCCTTCTAACTTTCATAGCTTTTCTATATAAGCTAAATGTCTCAATATAAGTGAAAGTCTTCACTTGATACTCATGGATTTTTCTTCTCTTTACAGGAGGACCATCCGAAGTGCGGGAGTGTGTTCTGTAATGTCCGCAGTAAGAACTTCTGTGGACATCAATATTGCAGGAGGCACGCAGCATGCGCAGCCTCCAGAGGTGTTCTCCGCTATTGGGACCCTCAGGTTTGTACAGTTTGTTCTAACCTGATTACTGAGGCTTTTGATGACCCTAAGTCAACGGAATCAAAGGATGCTGCCAGGGAAATGTTACGATCCTGGGTGAGGGGTTTTCAAAAAAACACCTCAGGTCCCTACCTTCCAAATGAGAAGATGAGGGCCTACCTTTTCCCTAAAGTATCGGCTGATGCAATCATCCCCCAGCCTCAGTTGGAGATACCAATTGCCCAGAATCGGGTAGATTCTGAAGTCTCAGCCGCCCTTCAAGACATCCAATTGGACGATAGGATGTCGGAGGTGTCGGATTCTACTGAGAAGGACCTTCTAGGAGAAGGTCAGGAGGAGGAGTTGTTCCAGACTCCTCAAGAAATCGACGAAGTGTCGGTTACGTCGGTTCCGGACCCAGAACCTGTTCCTTCTACATCGTCTGCTATCCCAGATGAACTGGGAAGGACTCTTTCTTCCATTGTTGAGATGATCCAACAAATTCAAAGGAAGAATGATGAGAAGGAAGCTGCAATGAAACGGGAGTTACGTAGACTTGCAGCATCACGTGGACCCCAGAAGCGGCTCAGCGTGAAGGATCTTCCTTTGTGCTCGGATACCAATCCTTGGAGGTATGCCGAACACATGCCAATGACAACCGGGGAGATCGTGATCTCAGAAAAGTTGGGAGCAATTTCCCTGGAAGAAGTGGAATTTTGGCCCAACAAAGATTCTTATCCGGACTGCTATGTCCGTCTTAGGAAGGAGCCAGCCTTAAAGGAGGAGACGGAGCCGGAGGTCATAGTTTTTGACCATAGTAAAGCTCAGACGTTACTAACGAGCTCGATGAAAGAGAGGGGCTTCACTAACTCAAAGGTGCCCGCCTTGAGTAAGAAGCTTCCCTCCTTTGTGGCCTCTCCTACCAGAGCCTTTCCCTTCTTGGAAAAGGATATAAGGCTGCCTTAAAAGCGGTTGAGGCAGGGAAACCATGCCCCTCCTTAGAGGAGTGCAAGCCGTTATCTCTGACCTTGCCCTTGGACCAAGAAGACTGGAAGGACGTACACCTTACCTTCTCAGTCGGGAAACTGGAAGCTGATATTGCTGAACGCCAGTTTGGTGAGGCGGTTCCAAAACTGTCGGAGGTTCTCTTGCGTAGAGAGCAAGAGACAAAGAAAAGACTTGCGGCATCGATGTCGTTGCAAACGACACTAGAAACGATGGCAAGTGACCCCAAGTACCAGGACATGTTCATGGTTGTGGCCAAAACGCATCTGGCCACAGTTACGAAGGATTTCTATAGCTTTATTAAAGCTAGGAGAGCCTGTAGAGAGTTCGTGTTCGCCTCGGTTGCGGTGAGGCACGAACCGAGGAAACTGATCTCCTCTCGTATTTGGGGTAAAGACCTCTTTCCCAATGAAGTGGTTAAAGAGGTAGTAGACAAGGCCGCCACGGAGAACCTTCTCAAAAAGTGGGGCCTAGATCTTTAGAGAAAGTCTTCTCCGGATGAGGGTCCCCAACCCAAGAGGAAGACAAAAAGGCCTATGCCATCCTCTCGGCCGGCTAATCCCTACTGACAGCGACATCAACAACAACTTCCTGTGACCGCGGTGCCTCAGATAGTGGCACAACCTCCAACCACGTACCAGCTGGTGCCTCAACAAACGGCGACACAGTCGTCAGTTCTTAACCCAGCCTCCGAAAGGCAGACTTCTTCCTTTCGTTCGAGAGCCAGAGGAACAGCCAGAGGCTCTTCTAGACGCCCTTCAAGAGGAAGGGGATCCAGGGGAGGACGCGGTCAAGGAGGCAAGGCCTCAGGTCCACAACAGCGGAAGTAGATACTTCCAGTAGGAGGGAGATTACAGCTTTTTAGGGATCGCCGGACCTTCGATCCCTGGGCCCACAGCCTAAATAAGAATGGACTAGGTTGGAGCTGGAGCAGTCCTCTACCTCAATTTCCTCAATTCTTCTAACACTCAACCCCCGCTCTGGAAGAATATGTCCGAGAGCTCTTAGACAAAAGAGTAATCCGGAAGATTAAGTCCATCAAATTCCAAGGAAGGCTGTTTTGTGTTCCAATTAATCGTCACCTCTCCTCCTACCTAGGCTTCAAGTTACATTGATAACTTTACGCCTTCAGAACCATGCCTTTCGGGCTAAACATAGCCCCAAGGATTTTCACGAAGCTCGCGAACGCAGCCGTCCATCAATTACGCCTAAAGGGGGTCCAAGTAGTAGCCTACTTGGACGACTGGCTGGTGTGGGTAGCATCCAGGACAGAATGCATGCAAGCTTCTAAGATAGTGATCCAGTTCCTGGAACATCTGGGATTCAAGATCAACATCATAAAAGTCTCGTCTTTCTCCAGCTCAAAAATTTCAGTGGTTGGGAATCCACTGGAATTTGGAGTCACATCGACTTTCCATTCCTAGTAAGAAGAGGAAAGAAATAGCAGGGTCTGTCAAGAGACTATTAAAATCCAAACGGATATCAAGACGCGAACAGGAGAGAGTGCTGGGCTCTCTACAGTTTGCTTCGATAACAGATCCAGTGCTAAGAGCACAACTTAAGGATGCGACAGGAGTCTGGAGAAAATACGCATCAAACACGCGAAGAAATGGCACCTGTCAGCACTTCACATTCAAGGGTTCCGCAATGTGACAGCGGACGCTCTATCTAGTTTCACACCTATAGAGTCAGAATGGTCCCTTGATGCAGGATCGTTCTCCTTCATCTCGAGTCAAGTCCCAGAGCTGCAGATAGACCTCTTTGCGACGAAAGACAACAAGAAAATAGTTCGTTACGTGTCCCCTAACGAGGATCCATTAGCGGAGGCAGTGGACGCTATGTCCCTGGACTGGAACAGATGGTCCAGTATCTATCTGTTCCTCCGCACACCTCCTTTTGAAGGTCCTCGTTATGCTGAGATCCTTCAAAGGGAAAGCTGCAATAGTGGCCCACAAGTGGCCAAATAGCATGTGGTTCCCTCTGGCATCGGAACTACGATTAAAATTCGTTCCGCTACCGGATCCATCCCTGTCTCAGCGAGTACAGAAGTCGACTGTCTTCGCTCCATCACAGAAAATACGGAACCTACATCTCGTGATTTTCTCTCCTTAACGATGAGAAAAAGATTCGGTGTTTAAAAATCAGTTTAGACTTTTGGAGGAAACCAGAAGACATTATGAGGCCTCAGGGAAGAAATAGCTATCCTTTGTCAAGGCGAAGAAACCGAAAGAAATCCTGACAGATTCCTATTTATCATTCTTCATTCACCTTCAGGAGCAAGGTTTAGCAGCCTACACAATTCTATTGTTCAAGCCTGCCTTGACAAGTCAGATACCATATGCCTTACAGGTCGACCTTTCTAACAACGTTCTTAATGAACTAGCCCTTCAGCGCTTCCAAAGACCATTAGCTTGGTCATTAGATATGATTCCTCATTGTGTATAAATAAAGAACAATGAGGAATATGCTTAGAAGGTTTTGAATTTAAGTCATATTTCTGTTTGTACTCGCCTTGGGGGCCAAGGTTAGTGAATAGTGGCTCTCTCTAGAGAGGAAGGCCACGTCCAGTTCTTGGAGGGAGAACTGAATCTATTTCCAGACCCAACGTTTCTTACCAGGAACAAGCTACCCACCAACAGGTGGGGTCCCTAGAGAATCTGCCCTCTGGAGGAAGATGCATCTCTATGTCCAGTGGAGTGCCTAAAGGTCTATCTTCATAGAACTTCAGACTTTATGGGAGGACAGCTGTTCAGAAGAGAAACCCTGGGTTCAAAGTTATCTATAACTAAGGGCGAAATTCACCCGTATTATTCGCAGAACGGATCCAGACAGTACACCCATTAGTCATGATCCAAGGAAAGTTGCCTCTTCCATAAAATTTCTTTAATTATATGGACTTTGAACATCCTTGTTTGCACACCGGCTGGTAGTCATCCAAGGCGTTCTTTATGCACTATGCGAAGCAAGTGGAGCAACTTATGAGATCTGTGGTAGCAGCAGGTAGAATTCTTTAACCTTCTGTTTTAAGTCTGCGAGGAACAGTGTAATTAATTTGGGACGATTAATTAAGAGCGTGCGCGTGTAGTCACTGTATGTTACTACACGCTGAGCGATAGGCCACGAAAGTGTCCTTACGAACTGTTCCATTGACGTCGGTAATCTATAGCATAATACGGACACTTGTGCCAAGCGTTTTTTACGCTAGTGTAGTAAACAGTATACAGACTATATCATTATTATTAATAATTCTATTGAAGTGGCAAATCTGTTTCCTAGTAGACGAAACAATATTTTCTGTTGACTGTTTTTCTTTATGCTTTTACGCATATCATCCACATTTTATAAATTTTATAAATGTGATCTGATATGTTCATTTATTGAATTTTAATAAACTAGTTCATAGTAAACCCTGCGTCTTTTTCACCCACACTCATTTTATTAGAAAAGTACTGAGCATTAAGATTAAAATATGGATATTTTTATCATGGTATGTCTTTCGAGACTGTTCCCTGATTCAATCAAAAGTCCACTCACTCTAACCCTTCCTTGGAAGGGTTGACGTGGTACCCTAATGGGTTGGTGGCAAAGAGGCAAAATTTGTTTCTATGCGGATACAACCATTATCCAATAGTTTATAAGAGTAGTCGCATTGGGGAAGGTGTCACAAATTCATTCTGACATTGGTGACTCTTATACAAACTTTGCTTTATATTGTATAGGGCGAGACCACTATATAAGCTTGTCATTTTGTCATCCATAAATTTTTATGTACTCCTCGAGACTTTTTCCAGAGTCTAGTACGACTCTTCCCTGTAGGGGCCAAGAAGCACTAACATAATTCATGCTTAGATGATAATGATGTATGACGGTAACATCATAGGTCTCTAGGTCTAGACGGACCAGGAAAATACTTTCTTGAGAGTACGGCACTGATTGAGAATCCACAGATACAGTAATGCTCTGGTAAACTTCCATCAGGACGCCATGGCCTGAGCCCAAAAAACGGATTTTGAGCGAAGCGAAAAATCTATTTTTGGGTGAGGTAGCCATGTCGTCCTGATGGACACGCCCTTCCTTTTATTGTAAAAGGGCTTGTTGACCCCTCCCTATAGTACAGTATCTGTAATACCTCGTATATCGCTACAAGGAATAAAGAGGGTGCTACCGCCTTCATCAGATACACACTGGAAACGGAATAGGAGAGATGCCTTATGAGCGGCTCTCTTTTCATTCTCGTTTCAGATTCTTGTCACTATTCCCCTTCAAAGCGTTAATACTGTACTGTTCGGGGTGAAGATAGCTATGTGACGTGTCAAGAATACGTCCTCTGATTTTATGCGATAACCCTGTGAGATTATTTAGGGATATTCGCTCCAGGAGTTAGAATTCTGGATACCTTAAGGTAAAATTCTCTGGGAATATCACTGTAGTCAAATATACCTTAGAAAGCTACCTAATAGGAACTTCCATCAGGACGACATGGCTACCTCACCCAAAAATAGATTTCTCGCTTCGCTCAAAATCCGTTACTTGGGACAAGGTGCCTCTGATGCCATCTATTGGCGGTAAAGTAAAACTCCTTTCGGTGTAAAGGAGGGAGCCAGAGAAGTCTGCATTATTATGCCTTTCGAAATGTAACAATGTTATTATTCTACGTAGTTTTTACTAGCAATACATTTCATAGCATGAAACATGTTAGTTATATTTTTATTTCCGAAAACGGTAATTAAAAATTAGATCAAATATCTTTGTAATTACTAGATTATCTCACGATTTTCAGTACATGTGGCATATCTGGCGACCCCCCTGACCCCCAAATGTCATTGAACTAACGACTGTTTGCTGAGGAAGTATTTCTGTGACATTTATTGAGAAATTTGTAATTTCCTAAGAATTAAGTTGTGGCCAGAAAAACAAGAAACATCAAGTTCACGTACGTCTGTTTCATAGTAATTGTGTGTCCAAATAGAAACAGAAATGAAGTAATGAGAATTATATTGAGTGAATGATGGGAATGATTAGGAATTTGGTACTCTACTGCTAAGGCCATCTATTGGCCATGAAAATAAACAATGTGTAAAGCTCTTTAATCCTTGCATTCTGGAACCTCCCATACATATTTCTACATAATTATCAATTTATCACCATTTTCAAATTGGATAGTATCATTCACATGAATGGAACAAGGGACGTGTGCTGCCATCTTTTGACAAGAGGTAGACACACTCGGATTCTATTCGAATTTGAAGAAGTATATGATTATTAAAACATTCTTTCATGGTAGTTTTCTTTCAAATTAATGCATTAAAGATTCATAATTACATTAATACTACTTTTCTTTTGATTTCAGCCTCTTAAGTTATGGTAATTATATGTAAAATAAAGATAATATATATTAAAAAATATATATAGTGCAGATCCCAATATTCTAAAAGCAAAGAGTTGGAACTCAGACATAGAATTAAAAACCCCAAATTTAACCAAAATAAAATCATGTCCACAATAAATACGTTGTTAACTTATCATAAGTCCAAATATAGATAACAGTGTTTTATAAAGTGTGCCTTGTTACATGACCATGGTATTTGTGACGTCTTTCTAGATGAACTATCTATGCTTGTTGAAATTATCATTTCATAAAAAGGTAAGAGAGAGAGAGAGAGAGAGAGAGGGGGGGGTCATATACAAGTTAAGTTTAATAGTTCATTTTTTTATAAAAAAAAGCAGAGAGAGAGAGAGAGAGAGAGAGAGAGAGAGAGAGAGAGAGAGAGAGAGAGAG
The DNA here is from genome assembly GCF_036898095.1 of Palaemon carinicauda. NCBI lineage: Eukaryota > Metazoa > Arthropoda > Malacostraca > Decapoda > Palaemonidae > Palaemon > Palaemon carinicauda. The sequence continues at coordinate 23,982,338 of NC_090725.1, read as the reverse complement.
AGAGAGAGAGAGAGAGAGAGAGGTAAGTATAATAGTTCTTTTTTTGATATAAAAATGTAATAGGGAGGAGTGAGAAGGGTTGACTCTGCGTGTGTATGTGTGTGTAAGTATGTGTGTGTGCATATCTATCTAAATATTTAGACGTCACTTTTAACTGCTCGAGACACTGGCAATAATAATAAAAACGATAGGAAAATATCCCTCTCAATATCATTTAAATACACTAAAACCATATTTCGTTTGCAAACTGGCTAAAAGATTCAAGATTGTAACACTAAAACACAAGCTCAAACCAGACGACCTCGACTTTTGTATCTCGTAACACTTCTCCCAAAAAAATTTAATTTTCCCTTCATATCTCACAGAAAGCACTGCAGTGCGGACACCTATCCGGAGCTTTTAGAAACGTTGGGAATATTTGGTCCTTTTCCAAAGAATCTTGAACCAAAGAAAAAGAGATATAAATGATAGAAGATCAAATCTTTGAAAGTATTTTTGTCTTAATAAAAATGTGGTTATACTTTGCCTATATATATATATATATATATATATATATATATATATATACATATATATATATATATATATATATATATATATATATATATATATATATATATATATATGTATGTATATATATATATATATATATATATATATATATATATATATATATATATATATATATACAGTATTCCCTGTTGGAGGCCTTGGGCTTATAGCATCTTGTTTTCCCAACTCGGGTGGTAGCTTAATAAGCAATAATAATAATAATAATAATAATAATAATAATAATAATAATAATAATAATAATAATAATAATATGCTGTAATCCATTTTCTACTTATTGTTCTATGAAAAGAAGAAATGTCCCACTAGAGTAAATCTTTTTGAATTGATATTATCATTCGTAATGGTAATGGTAATAATATGAAGTCAATATTAACATAAGTGATTATTATAATATCGTTATGCCAGTTTCTCTATAAATCACAATCACCGGGATGTTACCTTTTTATCCACTAAATATCTATAGCATTCTGTTTCTTTTCGGAGGAGAATCTACATGAAAATAAGTACTATAAACTATGATTGGATTTATGGGTATAATGGTTGCCAGAATCATATTCTATAGGTTACTTTAATCCAAGTAGACCAAGGACCCATGCCTCGCTCTGAGTAAGACTAGACATAAATCAGTATTGATTACCAAAACATCATCAATAAAATAGCTTCCAGGCGTTTGTCATTAGTTTCTCATTGATTTAATTCTTTAAGGTTTAAAGGTCAATCATAAATGGCAGAGGCAAGGGACAGTGCCAATGCCCTTGTAGGACAATACCCTAGTAGGACAATACCCTAGAGACTGACCATATAAACATATGGTCAGCTCTTATACCTCCTCTCCATCCAAGCTAGGACCAGGGACAGCCAAGCAATGGCTGTTGATAACCCAGTAGGTAGGCATGTAGGCTCCCTCAAACTCCCCATCTTTAGCTCACAAGGATGGTGAGGTTACAGAAACAAAGAAGAAACTATTGATATTGAGCGGGACTCGAGCCTCAATCCTGCTGATCTCCAGGCAGGGATTTCTCCAATAGGCTACCACAACCACCAGCATTATCATTCCTTGTATTGAGTAGTCCATGTGTCTAAGGCTGAGGACCCTATTAACAAAGTCTTTATTCTTCTAACAAGGGTTGCTGTAGCCTTATTGGTAACGTCTCTGCCTGTTGATCACCAGACGGGGGTTCGAGTTCCGCTCAAACTCGTTGGTTCCTTTAATGTCTGCATCCTTACCATCCTTGTGAGCTTGACATGGGGGGTTTGAGGAAGCCTATAGGTCCACCTGCTGAGTCTTTAGCAGCCATTACCTGGCTCTCGATGATCCTACCTTGGATGGAGAGGGGGCTTGGGCGCTGGTCATATGATAGTAGGTAATAGGTTGGCTAGGGCACAAACCACCCGTTGAATACTACCGCTAGAGAGTTATGGGGTCCTTTGACTGGCCAGACAATTAGAAATAATAATAATGATAATAATAATAATAATAATAATAATAATAATAATAATTAATAATAATAATTAGGTCAGTCTCTAGGGCATTCTCTTGCTAGCTAGGGCACTGTCACTGTCCCTCGCCTCTCCCATTCATGAACAACCTTTAAAAACAATGCAGATGATACTGCACGTGCCTTCTACATCATGTGCATCTCAGAAGCAGAGCAGAGAGGCACCCTTGATGTTCTAATTATCAGCCTCACTCAGCATCGAAGCCATCTCCCAGGATTAAGCAGAAATACATTCAGACTGAACAATGCACTTACAGCGAGGCTATGCCAGCCATTAATGTTCAAGATGCGTCTTGGGACCTAACGGAATATAATTCTGCAACCAGAAACAGGCTAATATAATTCGTTTTATAGTTTATATAGGAAACATCTGTTTTTGGTGTTTTTGGCTGTTTTTTTGAGATGTTTTATTTTGGTTGTTTCTTACTTCTAATGTCGTTTACTTATTTTCCTATTTCCTTCTCTCGCTGTGCTATTTTTTTCCTGTTAGAGCCCTTGAGCTTATAGTAACTTGCTTTTTCAACTAGGGTTGTAGCTTAGCTAATAATAATAATAATAATAATAATAATAATAATAATAATAATAATAAAAATGATAAACAATAATAATAACAATAACAATAACAATAACAATGACAATGACAATGACAATGATATCATCTGAAGGCCCTTTCCAATCATCATAGTCTTCCCATAAACCAATTGAATCCCATCTCTAGCTGTAATGAAATCATTTCAAATTATGATAAAAAAAGAGGAGAAATTAATTTGAATATTTAGCAACTTCTAAAAGATTCAGCCTGAATAACATAATGAATAACATAAAATACTTTGGGAATTAATTGTAAAATTAACTGGGTTGTTGTAGGCCTAACTTGTAATAATAAAACTCGCCTGCCATAAGATGGGCACTCAATCTATGAAAAGGATTATCGTGATGAAAATGTTGATTACATGAATTGTGTGAGATATCAATCTTCATTAAAAAGATATAAATGGTTTACATAAATATAAGTATCATTATTAAATGATAATAATAATCTCCCCGATATAATAAGGAGGAAGTGTCTGCATATATGTATACACACACACACACACACATATATATAGATATATATATATATATATATATATATATATATATATATATATATATATATGTATATAAATTTTCGGCCATTTTCGGTTCTCCCAATCCCTTGGGTAGGGAGGAGAGAGAGAGTATTCATACCCTGGTGAAAGTGGGGTACGTGTATGAGCATATATATCGAAATATTTAGACATAATTTTTGACGGGTCACGTACACTAGTAATTAGATAAGAATGCTATAAAGAGATGTAATAAAGGTGAAACTGACTTTATGAAAGAGAATGAATAAAGGAGAAGAAGAGCTTAGAGGGAGAGAGAAGGGAGAGGGAGGGAGCACCACTCTCCCTTGGTGATTCCTCTCCACGTGTTTTCCCCGAAGAATCTCTCTCTCTCTCTCTCTCTCTCTCTCTCTCTCTGGAAGGCACTAGCAACAGAGGCTGCATACGTCCAAGAAAGGGGAGGAGAATAGATGTGATTTATGAACGTTTCTGGCCAACCTTTGTTATAGGGAATTAGAAATTGACTTTATAGCTCTGTTAA
>NC_090725.1:23968637-23973637 GCF_036898095.1 Palaemon carinicauda | reverse complement strand
AAAGATGAAGATGAAATAAAAACAGACGTGTTTCTGTGTCTCCGTCAAACTAATTAAATGCAAAAAAAAGTAACGTAATCCTAATTAGGGTTGTGGTGGCCTATTGGAAACGTTCCTGACTGGCGATCGCTTGACTAAGGTTTGAGTCTCGCCCAAGCTCGATAGTTTCTTGCAGTGTCTGTAACCTCACTATCCTTGAGAGCTAAGGATGTGAGATTTGAAGGAGCCTGTAGCTCTACCAGCTGAGTCATCAGCAGCCATTGCCTGACCCTCCCTGGTCATAGCTTAGATAGAGAGGAGGCTTGGGTGCTGAGCTTATATATATATATATATATATATATATATATATATATATATATATATATATATAGATGGTCAGTCTCTAGGGCATTTTCCTGCTAGGGCATTGTCACTGTCCCTTGCCTCTGCCATTCAGGAGCTGTATTTAAACCTTTAAAGGATAAGCTTTCTTTGTGTTTCCGTCTCTATATTTGAATTCTGCATTCAAGTGATATATATATATATATATATATATATATATATATATACATATATATTTCCTTTCCTCACTGGGCTATTTTTCCCTGTTGGAGCCCTTAGGCTTATAGCTTTTTTTTATCCAACTAAAATGTAGCTTGGCTAATAATAATAATAATAATAATAATAATAATAATAATAATAATAATGATGATGATAATAATAGTTTTTAGTTCTTCGGACGTCCATTGTCTTCCCCACTTGTTTTGATGTACAATGAAGGAGATTATCTTCTCAGAAGGATTAGAATAAAAGTCTCGGATCCTTTTGTAAGATCCGTCAATAGTTCAAATGGAGGCTAACGCTTTTTTGCCAAGACTCACGGCATTTTGCGATGTTCGTTTGTTTTGCTTCTTCTGAATTTTCTCTAATTGGAGTAGATTCTTTTGTCTCAGTATTTTTATATTTCCAATAGCTGACTCTAAATTTCTGTTCCTTATATTCTTACATGTCAGATAAATTTTTATAAAATTTAAATTCTTCATTGTTGAATATATATCAGTAACCTTTATTTCATTTTTTAGAACATTAAATGAGTAGATATGACAAATTATATACACTTAAACTGGTGTAAACGGTCCCTCCAACTTTGATCAACTTGCTTGTACCATACTTCTTCACAGCACAAATAGTAGTGTGGCAAGGAACTCAACATTCCATTGTTTGAATTATAGAAAGCGCCTTCCTCCCAATGGCACGTTTTGTGTATAAAGTCTCATTATCAAAGGGGAATTACCTTACTACCACAAGGAAGGGTAGCCAGAGGGATTGATTGATTGATTTGAAGTTTTCTGGCCTCATGAAATCGATCATTGACGCCGATATCGTTTGCTATGAATAAAGAATAAAGGGAAATTCTATTTAAAACCATAAAAGTGAAGAAGTCCTTTCAAAAGTTAAATAGCTTTCAGAAGACCTGCTTCTGAAATAAATCTAAAAATATCACTAGCAGAGTACAACACATCCTGCCAAAGAATCTTGACAAGGATGAACCTGCATCTCAGAAGGATGCCTGATAAGGTGAGGCTAGTGCATTTTCATCCCTAGAGTTCCTGACTGCAGGATTAATCATATGTAAATTTGTAGTTTGTATTATGAAGGACTCATTTCTTTAAAATAGCATATTTCTATTTATAAGAGAATGTTGCCCACTAGACTCGACAATAATTATTGTTGCCAAAGGATTAAATAGACCTTTGAACTATATCCTACAACCAAGACTGATACGGTATCAAACTCTACTGACAGTCAGGTTGCTTCAACACTAAGTTAAACAAAAAATCTTCTGCACTCAAGGGTTTAACTACTGCTCTGTAATTCTTCAGTGGTTACTTTCCACTTACTAAGGGTGGAAGAGACTCTTTAGCTATAGCAAGCAGCTCTTCTAGGAGAAGGACACTCCAAAATCAAACCATTCTTCTCTAGTCTTGGGTAGTGACATAGCCTCTGTACCATGGTTTTCTACTGTATGGGGTAGAGTTCTCTTCCTTGAACACTCAGGCACACTTCTATCCGTTTCCTTATTTACTTTCCTCATTGGGCTATTTTACCTGTTGGAGCCCTTGGGCTTATGGCATCCTACTTTTCCAGCTATAGTTATATCTTACCTAGTAATAATAATAATAATAATAATAATAATAATAATAATAATAATAATAATAATGGCAAACAGAGAAAAGTAGTTTTACAACATCATAGGTGTAAATAAAAATTACGTGAGAAACTAATCTTAAGAGCTAATTATAGTATACAGTAGCCATTAGGGCAATGTAAAGACTGTAATTAGCTCTTATAATTAGTTTTTCACGTTCTTTTTATTTACACCTAATAATAATAATGATTAGATTGTTTCGTCCTGAAATCAATGCACATACACCTACACAGCCTCGCAATTACCTGCGTTGCCTCGCTTATTCCTGGAATTGCAAGTGCTCTGGAACTATTCTGTTCCAAATCCTTCCAACCACTTTGAGATATCTCAGGCTTATTGCCTAAGTTCAGCAAAGTCATCGCCTCTTCAGGAACCCGCTTATTCTATCAGAAATTCCCTGTAAGTCTTGTGCCTTGATTATACTGTCTAAGGCACGGAAAGGAAATTAAGAATTCTGAGAGGGTATTAACATTCGGGAAAACATCAAAGATTTCAGAAGACTTCGTTACATTAAAAGAAATGTGAATAAATTAGACTGTTTATTCTAAGAGGAATAGCTTAGGAAAATACGAATAGATTTCACGGTTTATTCTAAGAGGAAAAGCTTAAGGAAATATGAATAGATTAGACTGTTTATTCAAAAGGAGTAGCTCAAGGAAATATGAATATTTTAAACAGTTTATTCAAGAGGAGTAGCTTAAGGAAATAGGAATAGATTAGACTATCTATTCTAAGAGGAATAGATTGAGGGGGATATGAATAGATTAGACTGTTTATTCCAGAGGAGTAGCTTAAGGAAATGTGAATAGATTAGACTGTTTATTCAAAAGGAATAGTTTAAGGAAATAATAATAGATTAGACTGTTTATTCAAGAGGAATAGTTTAAGGAAATATGAATAGATTAGACTGTTTAATCTAAGAGGAGTAGCTTATGGAAATATGAATAGATTAAACTGCTTATTCAGGAAATATTAATAAATTAGACTGTTTATTCAAGAGGAGTAGCTTAGGAAAATATGAATAGATTAGACTGTTTATTCAAGACGAATAGCTTAATGAAATATGAATAGATTAGACTGTTTATTCTAAGAGGAATAGCGTAAGGAATATGAATAGATTGGACTGTTTATTCAAGAGGAGTAGTTTAAGTAAATATGAATAGATTAGACTGTTTATTCAAGACGAATAGCTTAATGAAATATTAATAGATTAGACTGTTTATTCTAAGAGGAATAGCTTAAGGAATATGAATAGATTGGACTGTTTATTCAAGAGGAGTAGTTTAAGTAAATATGAATAGATGAAACTGTTTATTCAAAAGTAAAATAAGGAATAGCTTCTTTGATCTCTATTTAACAAACGTTGAAAAGAAATTAAAGGAAAAGAAATAAAATATTACGAAATTAATCGTGAACCATTTCTCCTTCTCTGTATTGTCAATTAGATATACTACACTGTTAAAATACCTTAATTCTAATCGGAAATTCTCCGTAAAAATATGCTGTTCTCAGCCATATTTCAGTGAAATACACGCGACCGTAATTTTACACTACTTTGTTATTATCTTTTACGGGATGGTGACCGTACTATCACTCTTTTACGTCAATATATCCGTTTTTAAAACGGTAAATGCCTGGCAACACTTATTCCAGGATTCTTAATGCAATTTTATAACAGTGTAAGGGAATGAAGAAAACTAAAAATTATGCGAAAATGTTATTCTTCTATAAAACACAAGAAAAGATTTAAGAAACCTCCATCAAATTATATGACGAACGAATAGACTATTTATTCGAGAGAATAAATCAAGGAATAGATTCATGTTTCTCTAGTTAAGAAACGTTGGATGATGTAAAGTTGAACGAGTGAAAATATCACAAAATGAATCTGGAAACAATTTTCTCACTTCAAGAATGAGATTCTGTTCGCTGCTCCAAATGTATTCTAAACAATTTCCGATAAGTCGCTTTCTCTACCAGTTTGTTTACAATTGCTTATACTGTTGTTTGCTAAAGCTGCCAATATAATGGAAAGAGAATGGAAATTATGTCCCCAAATTTCGCCACTATGTTGCACAAGAGCAAAAGGTTCGAACTGGATGTGAGAAATGTAAACAGAGGCAGGTTTTGCAAGAAGACTGCTTAACAGAGGTGATACTTTACCACGACCAGAATATGCGCTGGAGAAAAAGGTGAATTACGTGTTTGCAGATATTCTATGACTACTTACAGTATGTGGATGTGTGTGTGGGTGTATTTGAGTGTGTGTGTGTGTGTGGGTGTATGTGTATGTGTTCAAGTGTGTGTTGAGTATAAGTTATTTGATTTTAAAGGAAAATATTATAGCTGTCTTTGCAGGTCTAATACCCGAACACAAACATATTCTCTCTCTCTCTCTCTCTCTCTCTCTCTCTCTCTCTCTCTCTCTCTCTCTCTCTCTCTCTCTCTCTCTCATCATACGATTTGTATTCACAAACAACAAGCAGATGAACTATAATCTTCTTAGATGCATATAAGTATCATTCATTTAATCAAACAAATGGGTATTGTGATCGGAATAATTACTCTTTTCAATTACAAAATACGAAATTATGAATAATCCTTGACTTATCCAATTCAGATTACTGATGGATGAATGGCTAGAAACACGTGGCAGCTTGTCTATCCTTCATTTTTGTTTTAAACAGAAATATCACTGATACTTTTAAAATTCATTTACCTCATATTCATGTTACAAGAAGTACAGTGGGAACATGTTCGCCTACCATTCGTATGGTAGCAGATCGATCCTTGCGTGGGACCGTGAGCTTAA
>NC_090725.1:23958637-23963637 GCF_036898095.1 Palaemon carinicauda | reverse complement strand
TGGTTCATATTCAAGTGTATGAAAATCCAAGCCAATTAATGCATGTTAAGGTCAAGGCCAATGTCGAGCAAAAGGTCGAGAAAAAAGCTGTCATGGTGGAGTTCTGCTCTCTATTGAGTGCCCCTCTAGTTTAGTCTAGATTTCGCTACATCATTAGAGCCACTGAGAGTTATTGCACACTCACAGATACTTTCAATCATCATAACTCCACTAAAATAACTATGGTTATCAATTTAACACTATTTTCTGAGCATAATCATTTCAGTAAGTACACTACGTGTGCAATAATTTTCTTACCAATATCATTATTTTTTTTTTTCAGATAAAAAAACGATGCTATATAGCCCTAGCCTGTCTTCTAGTGAAGGGAAAAATGTATCATTCATTTCACTTAGCTGATTATTATCATATTTTTCAAACTTGTACTTGCATTGATTCTATGTGACATGCACTATGGCTTATGACCATTCTGTCTGTATATTGTTAAACTTGTAGTTGTTGAGACATTACCGCTAGAGAGTTATTGGGTCCTTTGATTGGTAAGAGAGTACTATTTTGGATCCCTCTCTCTCGTCACGGTTAATTTTTCCTTTGCCTACACATACACCGACTAGTCTGGCCTATTCCATCCACATTCTCCTCTATACTCATACCTCTAACAACACTGGGATTACAAAACAATTCTTCTTCTCTTAAGAAGGGGTTAACTACTGTACTGGAATAGTCCAGTGGCTACTTTCCTCTTGGTAAGGGTAGAAGAGACTCTTTAGCTATGGGAAACAACTCTTCTATGTTTAATGGGCTGCCCAACGGCAAGAACCCGTGTCTTACCCAAGGTAAGGCAATCTACACACACACAGACTCTTCTAGGAGAAGGACACTCCAAAATCAAACCATTGTTCTCTAGTCTTAGGTAGTTCCATAGCCTCTGTACCATGGTCTCCAACTGTCTTGGGGCAGAGTTCTCTTACTTGAGGGTATACTCCGGCACAATATTCTATTTTATTTCTCTTCCTTTTGTTATTTTGAAGTTTTTATAGTCTATATATATCAAAAATTATTTTAAGATTTTTAAACATCTCTTGTAGTTTATTTTCTTTCCTCACTGGGCTATTTTCCCTGTTGGAGCCCTTGGTCTTATAGAATCCTGCTCTTCCAACTAGGGTTGTAGCTTAGCAAGTAATAATAATAATAATAATAACTAGTGGAACCCGTGTAAATTACATGAAATGATATTTTCAATACTAATTATCTTGTTCCTAACCTATACATGATTGAATAAAATGTCCCGAGATTAATTTTATAATCTAGGTTATGGAAATTGATAGAACTCAATATTTTGTCTAATATTTAAAAATAAGTCAGGTGCTAAAGACAAAATTGGGAAAACTATATAATATGTGCTTTGGTTAAGTAATCAAAGTCTAATGTGAATTTGTAAGTGTATACCATGAAATTATTTCCGGTTTCTTTAAAGCGTGAATTTGTAAGAGTATACCATGAAATTATTTCCGTTTTCTTCAAAGCGTGACACACAAAATAAATAACACACACGCTATCGTATTTATATATAGACAATAATAATAATAATAATAATAATAATAATAGAAGGAACCTGAAACAATATTGTTATTTGTATATTCATTACATCATTACGGTGGACTATAAAACTTAATTTAGATTTACCCATCAAATGAAATAACATCCATGACTATTGAAATGCCTGACTTGCAACTCTCAACATTTTGTCTTTTGTAACTACTGGAAGGACGTCTATGTGTACTTAATGACGTGTACTGAGAGCTGAAATTGAATCACCGGTAGTAGGTTGGCCAGGGCACCAGCCACCCATTGAGATACTACCGCTAGAGAGTTATTGGGCTCATTAACTAGCCAGACAGTACTACATTGGCTCCCTCTCTCTGGTTACGGCTCATTTTATCCTTGCCTACACATACACTGAATAGTCTGTCCGATTCTTTCCACATTCTCCTCTGTCCTCACACACCTGACGACACTTGGAATACCAAACATTTTTCAGTGACCACTTTCCTCTTGGTAGGAGTAGAAGAGACTCTTTAGCTATTGTAAGAAGCTCTTCTAGGAGAAGAACACTCCAAAATCAAACCATTGTTCACTGGTCTTGGGTAGTGCCATAGCCTCTGTACCATGGTCTCCAACTGTCTTGGGGCAGAGTTCTCTTACTTGAGGGTATACTCCGGCACAATATTCTATTTTATTTCTCTTCCTTTTGTTATTTTGAAGTTTTTATAGTCTATATATATCAAAAATTATTTTAAGATTTTTAAACATCTCTTGTAGTTTATTTTCTTTCCTCACTGGGCTATTTTCCCTGTTGGAGCCCTTGGTCTTATAGAATCCTGCTCTTCCAACTAGGGTTGTAGCTTAGCAAGTAATAATAATAATAATAATAATAATAATAATAATAATAATAATAACTAGTGGAACCCGTGTAAATTACATGAAATGATATTTTTAATACTAATTATCTTGTTCCTAACCTATACATGATTGAATAAAATGTCCCGAGATTAATTTTATAATCTAGGTTATGGAAATTGATAGAACTCAATATTTTGTCTAATATTTAAAAAAAAAGTCAGGTGCTAAAGACAAAATTGGGAAAACTATATAATATGTGCTTTGGTTAAGTAATCAAAGTCTAATGTGAATTTGTAAGTGTATACCATGAAATTATTTCCGGTTTCTTTAAAGCGTGAATTTGTAAGAGTATACCATGAAATTATTTCCGTTTTCTTCAAAGCGTGACACACAAAATAAATAACACACACGCTATCGTATTTATATATAGACAATAATAATAATAATAATAATAATAACAGAAGGAACCTGAAACAATATTGTTATTTGTATATTCATTACATCATTACGGTGGACTATAAAACTTAATTTAGATTTACCCATCAAATGAAATAACATCCATGACTATTGAAATGCCTGACTTGCAACTCTCAACATTTTGTCTTTTGTAACTACTGGAAGGACGTCTATGTGTACTTAATGACATGTACTGAGAGCTGAAATTGAATCACCAGTAGTAGGTTGGCCAGGGCACCAGCCACCCATTGAGATACTACCGCTAGAGAGTTATTGGGCTCATTAACTGGCCAGACAGTACTACATTGGCTCCCTCTCTCTGGTTACGGCTCATTTTCTCCTTGCCTACACATACACTGAATTGTCTGGCCGATTCTTTCCACATTCTCCTCTGTCCTCACACACCTGACGACACTTGGAATACCAAACATTTTTCAGTGACCACTTTCCTCTTGGTAGGAGTAGAAGAGACTCTTTAGCTATTGTAAGAAGCTCTTCTAGGAGAAGAACACTCCAAAATCAAACCATTGTTCACTGGTCTTGGGTAGTGCCATAGCCTCTGTACCATGGTCTCCAACTGTCTTGGGGCAGAGTTCTCTTACTTGAGGGTATACTCCGGCACAATATTCTATTTTATTTCTCTTCCTTTTGTTATTTTAAAGTTTTTATAGTCTATATATATCAAAAATTATTTTAAGATTTTTAAACATCTCTTGTAGTTTATTTTCTTTCCTCACTGGGCTATTTTCCCTGTTGGAGCCCTTGGTCTTATAGAATCCTGCTCTTCCAATTAGGGTTGTAGCTTAGCAAGTAATAATAATAATAATAATAATAATAATAATAACTAGTGGAACCCATGTAAATTACATGAAATGATATTTTTAATACTAATTATCTTGTTCCTAACCTATACATGATTGAATAAAATGTCCCGAGATTAATTTTATAATCTAGGTTATGGAAATTAATAGAACTCAATATTTTGTCTAATATTTAAAAAAAAAGAGTCAGGTGCTAAAGACAAAATTGGGAAAACTATGTAATATGTGCTTTGGTTAAGTAATCAAAGTCTAATGTGAATTTGTAAGTGTATACCATGAAATTATTTCCGGTTTCTTTAAAGCGTGAATTTGTAAGAGTATACCATGAAATTATTTCCGTTTTCTTCAAAGCGTGACACACAAAATAAAAAACACACACGCTATCGTATTAATATATAGATAATAATAATAATAATGATAATAATAATAATAATAATAATAATAATAATAATAATAAAAGAAGGAACCTGAAACAATATTGTTATTTGTATATTCATTACATCATTACGGTGGACTATACAATTTAATTTAGATTTACCCATCAAATAAAATAACATCCATGACTATTGAAATGCCTGACTTGCAACTTTCAACATTTTGTCTTTTGTAACTACTGGAAGGACGTCTATGTGTACTTAATGACGTGTACTGAGAGCTGAAATTGAATCACCGGTAATAGGTTGGCCAGGGCACCAGCCACCCATTGAGATACTACCGCTAGAGAGTTATTGGGCTCATTAACTGGCCAGACCGTACTACATTGGCTCCCTCTCTCTGGTTACGGCTCATTTTGTCTTTGCCTACACATACACTGAATAGGCTGGCCGATTCTTTCCACATTCTCCTCTGTCCTCACACACCTGACGACACTTGGAATACCAAACTTTTTCAGTGACCACTTTCCTCTTGGTAGGAGTAGAAGAGACTCTTTAGCTATTGTAAGAAGCTCTTCTAGGAGAAGAACACTCCAAAATCAAACCATTGTTCACTGGTCTTGGGTAGTGCCATAGCCTCTGTACCATGGCCTTCCACTATCTTGGATTAGAGTTCTCTTGCTTGAGGGTACACTTGGGCACGCTGTTCTATCTTATTTCTCTTACTCTGGTTTTTTTTTTTAAGTTTTTATAGTTTATATATGAAAGATTTATTTCAATGCTGTTACTCTTCTTAAAATATTCTATTTCAATTACTTCTCTTTTAGTTTCCTAATTTCCTTTCCTCATTGGGCTATTTTGCCTGTTGCAGCTCTCGGGCTTATAACATTCGGCTTTTCCAAATAGGGTTGTAGCTTAGCAAGTAATAATAATAATAATAATAATA
>NC_090725.1:23951137-23953637 GCF_036898095.1 Palaemon carinicauda | reverse complement strand
GAGCCCTTAGGTGAATGGTTTTAGCTTAGCTAGTAAAAAAACATAAATTATAATAATAATAATGATGATGATGATGATAATAATAATATTAATAATAATAATGATTATAATAAAAATAATAATAATAATAATAATGATAATAATAATAATAATGATAATAATAATGATGATAATAATAATAATAATAATAATAGTGACTATAGGGTTATAAAATTTAGACCTCAAGCTAAGCACTTGAGAATAATAATAATAATAATAATAATAATAATAATAATAATAATAGGATTATAAAATTCATGCCTCAAGTCAAGCACTGAGGAATAATAATAATAATAAAAGTAATATGACTATTCAGCATGCACACCAAATTACAAAGGATATATATATATATATATATATATATATATATATATATATATGTGTGTATATATATATATATATATATATATATATTATAAATGCTGGAACAAAGGTAAATTAGTAGGGTGTTGTCTTGGGTTAGAGTTCTCTTGCTCGAGGGTACACTTGGGCACACTATTCTATCTTATTTCTCTTCCTTTTTATTTTTTTTTGTTAAAGTTTTTATAGTTTATATATGAAATATTTATTTTAATGTTGTTACAGTTTTTCAAATATTTTATTTTTTCTTGTTCCCTTTCCTCACTGGGTTAATTTCTATGTTGGAACCCCTCAGCTTATAGCATCCTGCTTTTCCAACTAGGGTTGTGGCTTAGCAAATAGTAATAATAATAATAATAATAATAATAATAACAATAATAATAAAAATATTAATAATAACAATAATAATAATAGGATAGGAATTGATGGTTTATTGTTTTCTAATGAATCTCAAATTTGTTTTGATGTGGTATTGTATTATTTGGTTTATGTTTTGTCAGCTGTTTGATTTTCATAATCACTTTCTCAATTGTATTTGGTAATTGACACATTGTATCTGTAGTTTATTTTGCTCGATAATTAAGTCACAACATTTTCTAGACATTTTTTTGTTACACATGTAGTTTGGTAAGTGATGTCAATAATAATGTTTGTCGTTCATCAAAATTTTTTTTTTTTTATTTCGGGCAATATATTTTAATATTTGAGGACTACTTGTGTCAGATAGTTATTCACCTGTTTGGGTCCAAATTACTGCACAAGTATTATGTTTGACATTCATAAATATCTAAATTTTTTCATCATCTGGAGAATACACTTCTTTTCCAAATGTTTATGTCTTGAATAATTATCTGCTCGCAAAGTATTGTCAAAATGGGTTCAAGTTAGATATAGTTCATAATTTTTCTTAGTTACTTCATGGTTTTATAAAATTTTATTAGTATTTTCATTGATTCTTTCTGGTTATTTCTTACTAAATAAGTAATTGGTCATTCTGTCAAAAGGAATAAACTTGGCTTTGCCACAGATGACGACGTCCATCCTAGGAGAATTTTCTAGATAAACACTTTTATCCTAAAAGGATCATTCAATCCTTCCACATGAAACCAACACCAACAGCCAATTTTGATGTAAAATAAAAAAAAAAGTATCTCCCCATTTGACCATGTCAACTTCGTCAAAAAAATATCTGAAAGTTTTAATGTAAAAAAAAGTATCTCCTCATTTAACCAAGTCAACTTTAACAGTGTCAAGAAAATATCTTCAGATTTATATAAATTTGCATGTACAAAAGTATTTATCTTGTTGAATGTTCATATAGGTATAATACTATACTGTACATGTACTGTATTTATTAATCATCCTTATTTCCATATGGGGTTCTGTAACTCCCAAAGTAAATATATATATATATATATATATATATATATATATATATATATATATATATAGATATATAGATATATATACATACATACATATATATATATATATATATATATATATATATATATATATATATATAAAATTCAATACTTCCTCTCACTCTTTCATCAATCACCCATGTTTCAATTCTTGTATTATTTTCTGTAAATTGAAGGTACAGAAAGTCAACTTACAAACTTAATAGGTTCTAAGCTGTTTGCAAGTCAAATTTTGTTAAACTTTGGCCTAGGAGTTGTGATGGCTGATGTGGTAACGTCTCTGGCTGGTGAAAACCAGACTGGGGTTCAAGTCCCTCTCAAACTTGTTAGTTTCTTCTGTCGCGGCAACCTTACCATCCTTATGAGCTACGGATAGGGGATTTGGGGGAGTCTATAGGTCTATCTGCCGAATCATTAGCAGCCATCGCCTGGTCTTCCTTTGTCCTAGTTTGGGTGGAAAGGGAGATTAGGCACTGTTCATATGGTCAGTCTCTAGGGCACTGTCTTGCCACTGCGATTCATGAGCGGGCTTTAAACCTAACTCACATGCCGATTTACGGCTGCAAAGGTCAACAAAGTCCCGTTTTCTATTGGCAATGTTGTCTTGTTTACTGCATTAAATTGTATAATATTGTTTAATTACAGTATTTCATTGTGAACTTTTGATACAATATCTG
>NC_090725.1:23818637-23946137 GCF_036898095.1 Palaemon carinicauda | reverse complement strand
CTGAATCCCATGCCTATGAATTAAAGCAACAAAAGTCAACACACAGTATGGTTTCATATGCAATAGATATCGAGTTATTACAAATGTTAATTTGCTTACTGTATCACATGATAATACATATACTATTTTTATTACACTATTTCTATATTTTATCTTTGTTAATTTCATTTGGATTTGTGTTCATATCTTAGAATGTTTTTAAGTGAAATGTTTGTAAGTTGGGGACCGTTTGTATGTATGCATATATAACTGTATAGGAGTTAGTGTTTCCTCTGTAAAATTAATCTTTTTCGGATCCTTGGTCATACAAAAGATATGAGTCGACTTCAGGTGGTACCATATGATGACAAAGTTTCATGTGAGCCAACCCATTTTCCTTTTTTGTGAAAAATCGAGGACACATAGTACAGGAATATGGCCTTTGACGGCTTGATATCTTCCTGGGATGGTTATCAAGTAAACTTGCATCATCATCGTCAAGTGACATATTGTGTTTATTCCTAACATGGTTAGACAGATTATCTCTGCGAGAATATTTGCTATCACAAATGTTACAGCAAAATTTTTCCTTTTCTTCCTTTTCCTGTTTGGTCGGACAATCTCCAGTATATTTATCTATGTCTACGACCGGAACTTTATGCAAACGTTTCAAGTGAGAGGTTAGATTGTCTTTTCGACAGGTTCTATGACCACAAAGTTTACATGAAAAGGGCTTAACCTTATCATGTATTACACGATGCACTTTGACACGCCATCGCATCCTGAATGCTTTATTACAAATATCACACCTATAGGGCTTTTCATTTGTATGGTGCATGATGTGTAACTTTAGATAATAAGATGTTGAAAAGGATTCAGGACAATACTCACAAAAATAAGTTTTTAATCGATACTTTCGTTGGCCTTTATACGTAACGCTTGGTCCTGTGGGCTTGGGCTCCCAATCTGCCTCCTCTTTTATTGTCCCAAAGCTCTCAGGTAACTGCATTAGGGGAATTTCTGGTTTAGTTTCATTTCCACCATTAATGTATGGTATTGTAGTGTTTTTCCCTGTTTGTTCAAGGGGGGAAGACCCTACAGTTTTTATGCCTTTTCTTCTTTTTCCAAGAACATTCTTTCCATGCGATACAGAAGCTGCATAATTATTGTTTCGCAGTTTCTTATTTGTATTGGAATTTCTTTTTAACTTAGATTTTTGCCTTTGTTTCTTTGCAGTAGTCTTGCTTTTTGCATTCGCTTCATTATTACTATTTCCCTTTTCCCTCCTAAAATTCTGTCCCAACTTAGTTTTCACTATTTTATGCTTTTTTTCACTCATAGTTCCAGTTTTGCTTTTTGTTGTCATTTTATTTATTGAATCATTACACACGAGTGACTTTTCTTTGACTAGTGACCCATTATCAGACTCAAACATTTCACTTGTATATGTAACAAATGAATCAAAAAATATCACATTCTTTTTAACCTTTCTCTTTGATTTTCTAACTGGCTCAAAATCAGCATCTTTCTCGCTTTGTTCACAATTATTTTTTAACCTTGATCTTTTGATATTCTGATCACAAAAATTACTACTACTTTTTCTCTTTGACGTTTTCTTTCTACTGTGAGGCTTCTTAGTAAGTATAGGACACTCATCATACAAACTATTTGCATTTTTCTCCTGTGTATCATAAGACGATTTCCCACCATCGTCATCCAACGTAGAGAACGTATTGTCAAAGCTCTCTTCGTCGTGAACAAACAAAGGGTCTTTTTCATCTTCATCAGTGACCTCTGTTTCTTCAAAATGGTCATCAAAGTCATGATCACTCACATCACTCTCCACAGTGACATCGTCATATTTCACATCTGACTCTGAATCGGTTACTCGATTGTCATGCGCTGCTAGTTCATGTAACACAAGAAGTGGCATGACATTTTTAGTGTGTTGCTCAGTGGAATTCCAAAGGGATTCCATAGCTGAACTTTCCTGCTTAACAGTGGCAGTCATGGCAAGCATTTCATCTGTTAGCGATCCATTCAACGTCAGACTAGTTCTCCTCAACCATCAATACTGTCATGTGTTCACAGAAAGAATACGCAAGGTATTAGCCCCTCTCACAACGGAATCCAAACCTATAAAAAAAGAGACTGTGACATAGATGACAAAAATGATTAACATAAAAAAAAACTATTCATCATAGGAATGAAAATCCTAAATAAGTATATCTTCTCAAGAGTATTAGTTAAACATAAAAAATCCACTATTGTACTGTACATACATAACTCAGTATAAATTTAGTAATGAAAGACAATTACAAAACCTTTGAGCTAAAGGTATACTCTTATAGGAAAAACATAAAAGGAACTGTTATTTCATATTATAAACCATAGCACTATATCGCATCTAATACATTACAGCTTCACTGATGGTAAACCATAATTGGATAGCCTGGAATGTAGAAAGTTCTAACATTTCCAGTAAGGAATTTACATATTTGTCATTTAGTGTCAAGTGAAATCTGGTAATCAAAGACTGGGGAACACGAGACGTTTGAAACCTCTACCCAGCATGTTAGTTTGGGGGCTATAAAAAAGAAAAATGAAGGGACAGTCAAACACACTTAGAAATAAGGAAAATTTAGAAATAATTTGTATTTTTCCTAACTATACAAACCTTGAGCTCTTCACCTAGGAGATATAATTTGGCGACAGCTGAAACTAGTCATAAGAGTTTTAGCGAGGTGTAACTACCCAACTGTTAGTTAGCAGGGGAGGGAGAGAGAGCGAGAGAGACAGGCCACCCCCCTCACACACGCACTGGTAATATTATTGTAGGCAGGACTTCTCGGGAAGGTGATGGTGGGACAAGTATGTGTAGAGTTCAATTGTATACTGTAGTTTAGAATAATACAAATTATTTCCAAATTTATCATTTGTTCTGGCACTATACACAAACCCTTTTGCACTTTACTTAGGAGACTCACCCTTAAGTGGGTGGAAGTCCTAAACCAACAGACTGATTTCCTAACATGGGGTGTGACACTATACTTTCACAAGCTTAATAGACACCCTTACACCTCACTGGCCCTCAAAATGTGTGAGAGCTAATGGCCTGGTCTATCTGTGGGGTTGCAAGTGAACTAAACACTATGACTTGTACCTTAAAGGGCTAACGTTTGTATAGTAATGGAATACAGTATAAAAATTACTTTAAAATTTACGATTTGTTCCTAAACATACACAAACCATTACCTAGGTGGTTAGAACTCCCCTAGAACCAAACTGGGAGAATCTTTTCTTCCCCAAACATGTCCTTCTTTCTGGTCAGGTAGGGGCAAAATGGGAGGCGGCTAAAAAAAACCTACTAACAGCTAGACACACACATGTAGAAGCTATTAGGTACCTGGCCAGTACTGACTTGGGGGAAGGTCAGTACTAGGTCATGGAACACCCATGAGAAATGACTTCAAAAGCATCAGATCAGACATCAAGACTTGTAAGGAGGATGGAGGAGTTGCTTCTAAAAAGAGCATAGTATGCTTGAAAGGCACCTAAAACTATCGAGCAGTGTCTTGAGTTCAAAGTACAATGATGAGTGATCTGTCCAGATAGTGACAGGGCTACAATCATTAATTCTTCCTCGAGATGGTACCTCCATTGTTGGATGACTCACAAAGCTAAAGAGAACAACAGCTGTTAGCTTTCTTTATGTTCAACTAGGGCTAAAGAGGGTTGCAACACTCATTGAGGGATACTGAATCTTGCAATATGACAAATTCGGAGATAATTTGTATTTTTCCTAACTATACAAACCTTAGCTATTTACATAGGGGTATTACTTTCGGCGTAGCTGAAATGGCGAGCCATTAGATTTTTAACGAGGGTTAACTACCCCCGCGCTAGTTAGCGAGGGGGTAGGGGAGGGGTAGGTAGCTACCCCTCCACCCTCACACACCGGTGAACTGATTCACTTCGCTTAGAGGTAGGATTTCACGGGGGACAGGGCTGGCGGGCAAGTATGTGTAAATAGCTAAGGTTTGTATGGTTGGGAAAAATACAAATTATCTCCGAATTTGTCATTTGTTCCATAGCCGAAATACATACCACGCTATTTACATAGGGTGACTTAACTCTTAGGTAGGGTGATAAGTCCCAGCCTTACTGGCTTTGGCTTTGCCCGGGGACTCAGAATCAGAGTGTGTAGCACTCGAGATAAGAAGTCCCTGCACCTCGCAAGTTCCTTGCTCCGCAAGGAACGTGCGGCCTACATAAGCTTGTGTGTGAAGGAATGAAGTGTGACTCGTCCTAGGAAGTCGACCTGAAGTCCTTTAGATGGAATTCTAGGCTAGGACGTTCCCAATACCACCTCGTCAGGGTATGGGGGACGCAACAGTATTATTTAATACTAGGAACACAAGGAAGCATGGTTTACCTGCAGTGGTTTGAGGTCAGCTATGCAGAGAACCCAGGATGCTGCTTTCCCCAAGAGGGGAGGATGAAGAAAAGAGTAAGGGCCAGGCATACTTTTTCATTCATGCAGACTAAAACCGGGTAACAATGCCATCAACCTTCTGCTACTTGTCCATTAAGGAGCCTGAGATTAGACCAGCTGTTGTGTAGCCACCACAGGGCCGATAGAGAACGTATCGAGCCTCCTGTGGGTCACGTCCTGCAGGTAGTGGGCTGTGAAGGTCGTTTGATGCTTCCACACCCCAGCCTGTAGAACCTGTGTCACTGAGAAGTTTCTCTTGGATGTCAGGGACGTAGCGATGCCTCTGACATCGTGTGCTCTAGGGCGACGTGACGGAGGGTCTGGATTCAGGGAATGGTGGATGACCCTGCGAATCCAAGCTGAGATGGTGTTCTTCGTGACCCTCCTCTTCGTCCTTCCTGTGCTCACAAACAGGGCTTGCACTCGAGGACGAACTGCAGCTGTTCTCTTAAGATAGAGCCTCAGACTCCTTGCTGGGCACATGGGCACAGTAGGGGATGGTCTGGGTCATCTGTTACAGAACGGAGACTCGAAATCCTGAAGGAATCGAACTGTGGGTCCGGAACTCCAGGATTCTGAGTCTTAGCAACAAACTCAGGGACGAACCCGGACGTTACCTCCCCCCATCCCCGTGAATGGGCGACGTCGTACGAGAGACCATGAAGTTCACTAACTCGCTTGGCTGAGGACAGAGCGAGCAGGAACATCGTCTTCCAAGTCAGGTGACGATCAGAAGCCTGGCGTAATGGTTCGAACGGAGGTCTCTTAAGAGACCTGAGGACACGAACCACGTTCCATGGAGGAGGTCTGACTTCCGACTGAGGGCAGGTAAGCTCGTAGCTTCGTATGAGTAGAGAAAGTTCCAGCGAGGAGGAAATGTCCATTCCTTTCAGCCTGAAGGCAAGACTTAAGGCTGAGCGATAGCCTTTCACCGCCGAGACCGAAAGGCGCATTTCTTCCCGCAAATATACAAGAAACTCCGCTATTGCTGGAATAGTGGCATCGAGAGGAGAGATACCCCTTCCACGACACCAACCACAGAAGACTCTCCACTTTGCCTGGTAGACCCCTGTAGATGACTTTTGCAGGTGTCGAGACATCCTTTCCGCAACTTGTTGCGAAAAGCCTCTCTCTGTGAGGAGATGCTGGATAGTCTCCAGGCGTGAAGCCGAAGCGATGCTACGGTTTTGTGGAAGATGTTGCAGTGTGGTTGCTTGAGTAGCTCGTGTCGTGGAGGAAGTTCTCTCGGGAGTTCCGTCAGGAGCTGCAGAAGGTCCGGGAACCACTCTGCATGATGCCATAGCGGAGCTATTAAGGTCATTGACAGGTTGACCGATAGTCTGGTCTTGTTGAGCACCCTTCTCATCAGATAGAACAGTGGGAAGGCGCAAACGCCGATGTTGTCCCACCGTTGTTGGAAGGCATCTTGCCAGAGTGCCTTGGGGTCTGGGACTGGGGAACAGTACAGCGGAAGCTTGAAGTTCAAGGCTGTCGCGAACAGGTCCACCATCGGGGAACCCCACAAAATCAAGACTTTGTTGGCTACTAGAGGATCCAAAGACCACTCGGTACTCAGTATCTGCGATGCTCTGCTCAGACTGTCAGCAAGCACATTCCTCTTGCCCGGAATGAACCGAGCCGATAGTGGAATCGAGTGAACTTCGGTCCATCTCAGTATCTCTACTGCAAGATGGGATAGCTGTTGTGAAAAGGTACCTCCCAGCTTGTTGATGTAAGCCACTACCATGGTGTTGTCGCTCATGACCACCACGGAGTGACCCGCCAGGATCTGTTAGAATTGTTGAAGTGCCAGATATACGGCCTTCACTTCTAGCAGATTTATGTGGAGGCATTTTTCTGATTCTGAACATAGGCCTGAGATCCTGTGGTTCAGAACGTGGGCCCCCCACCCTTCTTTGAAGCGTCCGAAAACAGCATCAAATCCGGGGGGGAGGACGAGAAGATCCACTCCCTTTCAAAGGTTTCTGTCCGTCACCCACCACTGAAGGTCCGTCCGTTCCGCAGGACCCATAGGGACCAGAATGTCCGGGGAATCGTGGCCTTGATTCCATCGGGACTTGAGCCGCCATTGCAGGGATCTCATCCTGAGGCGGCCGTAGCCAAGGAGGAAAGGTGCCATAGGAGATATAACCACGATTGGGCTGGACGCTCTCCTTGTCTGAGGAAAGGATCTGCGACCCTCCTCAGCCTTGCTATCCTGTCGTCTGATGGAAAGGCTTTGTGGAGATTGGTGTCCAATATCATGCCTAGATATACCAGTCGTTGAGATGGAAGCAGAGAAGACTTCTCGAGATTTACCATGATCCCTAGATCTTGGCAAAGTCCCAGAAGCTTGTCTCGGTGTCGAAGAAGGGTCGACTCCGAGTCTGCCAGGATCAGCCAGTCGTCCAGATAGCGGAGGAGACGGATGCCGATCCTGTGTGCCCACGAAGATATTAGGCTGAACACTTTGGTGAATACCTGGGGTGCTGTGGGGAGACCGAAACACAGCACCTTGAACTGGTAGATCTTGTTGTCTAGGCTGAATCTTAAGTACTTCCTGGAAGACGGATGGATTGGGATCTGGAAGTACGCGTCCTTCAGATCCAGTGTACACATGAAGTCTTGCGGTCTCAATGCAAGTCTGACCGTGTCTGCTGTCTCCATGCTGAACGGAGTTTGTTTGACAAACTTGTTCAGAGCTGAGAGGTCGACGACGGGTCTCCAGCCTCCAGACGCTTTCTTTATGAGAAAGAGTCGACTGAAGAAGCCTGGGGAGCCGTCCACGACCTCCTGGAGAGCATCCTTCCTGAGCATGGTTTAGACTTCTGCCCGAAGGGCTAGCCCCTTTACCGATCCCATGGCATAGGAGCCCAACGACACTGGATTCGCTATCAGGGGAGGAAGAGATGTTATGAACGGGACGCGATATTCCTGACTGATCACGGAGATCGTCCAGGAATCGGATCCGAGTTGCTGCCACCTGAATGCACAACTTTGCAGGCATCCCCCCACTGGTGGACATGCAGGGGGATTGCCGATCCTAGCGCTTGCGGCCTCGGTCGCTCCCTCTAGGATTCTTGCCTCCCCTGGAGGACTTTCCGCCCTTCTTGTCTTTGACAGGAAAGGGCTATTGCTTGGACACCTTTGTCTTTGCTGCCGCTGCCGGTTTCGTCGTCTTGGATTGGCGAGGTTGTTGAGGTGCTGGAGGTTTGTAGGGCTTAGATGTAAGAGCCCTTTGGAGAAGAGAATCGAGGTTTGATTTCCTCCACCTCTCAGCTGCCTGTTCCACATCCTTGGACTCAAACAGACTCTTTCCTAGGATGGAAGAGTGTCTGAGCCTGCAGGCATCCACGGCTGGGACCTTCGAGTGGAACCTCTCGGCCACCGCATCACGTCGTTTCAAGATCGAGTTTGCCCACAAGTTCGAAACTTGGAGGGCCAGAAACTCGATGAAACGTGTGCCCGAGAGGAGGAAGGTCTTCAGGGCTTTCCTGGTGCTCTCCTTGGACAGATCCTCGGGTCGCAGCAGGATGCCCAGAGACCCTAGCCAGACATCCAGCCACGAAGTGGCCTGTATGGCACACTGTGCGACCTTCTCCTGACTCAGGATCTCTGTTGCCGAGAATGTCACCTGCCGGCTAGAGAGTCTCTCAAGAGAGACTCCCCTGGTAAGCTCTTCCACGGAGAGGTGGAGCGGGAGAGCTAAACAAGGCTCCTCCATGATCTCAAAGTACCTCCTCTGTTGCACACGAGGAGGTGGGAGGAGCTTGCTACCCACAGAAAAACGGCTGGAGGAGGCGAGCTCGGAAAGCTCAACCTTATCTCTGGCACTCTTCACCCCTTGGGACCAAGGCAGAGCCGCACTGGCCTTAAAGGGTTTCTGAGTGCCATAGACTTGGTCCAGGACCGTATCCTTGCCTTCACGAGGAGCGGTCTCCGAGTCCTTGAACTTGTTGAGATGCCTCATCAGAGTCAGGACTTGCCAGAAGGCGTGCTCTGAAACATGCTGCTCTCCTCCTGGTGAACTGGCAGCAAAAACTCCTCTTCCCAAAGGCTCTACTTGGGGGAACTCTTAGAGTCCTTCCATTCCCTCCTAGGAGGGATACGTAACTCCAACAAAGAAGTCTGAGGGCTCTTCTCTCCCTAACAC
Organism: Palaemon carinicauda; assembly: GCF_036898095.1. Taxonomy (NCBI): domain Eukaryota; kingdom Metazoa; phylum Arthropoda; class Malacostraca; order Decapoda; family Palaemonidae; genus Palaemon; species Palaemon carinicauda. The sequence goes on along the minus strand of NC_090725.1, from coordinate 23,937,510 downwards.
GGGACGATTCTCCTGTTCGAGGTGGGGTTTCTCCCATTGGTGCGGTGGGAGGTCTCACCTTGGTAGAGGGAGCGAGCTGGCGCTCGCGCGATGGGAAAAACCCAGAAGTTGCGCGCGAGAGACCGTTGAAAACACTCTCGCGCGGGCGAGACTTCATAGGGTGAACAGGAATCAGATTGACCTGCAAGAACAGAATGAAGATCCCGTGAAAATGTCGGCGCGCGCGCATACGAGGTTGTGGGCGCTTGAAGATCGTCGGCGCTTGTGCGCGAAAGAAGATCGACAGCGCTTAAAGATCGTCGGTGCTTCTGCGCGCAAGAAGATCGTCAGCGCTTGAAGATCGTCGGCGTTTGCGCGCGTAAGAAGATCGTCGGCGCTTGCGCGCGTAAGAAGATCGTCGGCGCTTGCGCGCATAAGAAGATCGTCGGCGCTTGCGCGCGTAAGAAGATCGTCGGCGCTTGCGCGCGTAAGAAGATCGTTGGCACGGGGAACCATCGGAGCCTGCTCGCGGACGATCGTCGGAGCTTACGTGCGTAGGAAGATCGTCAGCGCTAGCGCGCCAAAGAAGATCGTCCGCCAAGAAGATCGTCAGCACTTGCGCTCGTAAGAACATCAACAGCACTCGAAGATCGTCGGCGCTTGCGCGCGTAAGAGGGTTGTCAGCGCTCGCTCGCAAAAGAAGATCGTCGGCGCTTGCGCGCGTAAGAAGACCGTCGGCGCTTGCGCGCGTAAGAACATCGTCAGCGCTAGCGCGCGTATGAAGATCGCTGGCGCTAGCGCGCGTACGAAGATCGTTGGCGCTAGGATTAAGGGACAGCTGACAGGACGATCAGGAACTGGGATGATCAACACTGGGAGTTCTGGTGAGTGCCTGTGCGCTAACTCAGGACTGGAACAGGATTCCTCTGGATGGAAGTCTCAGGAACAGCAGGAACAGTAGGCGAGCGCTTGCGCGCAGGAAAACGTTGGCATGCAGAGGATACCTGGCGCTTAAGGGACTTACTCACAGTGTGAGAAAGCCCCTTTTGTCCTGAAGGGACCGGTGCCCGTTGGATAACGGGGTGCGAGGGCGCCCACAGCGTCAGCAGCCAGGAACGGAGACGGCAGGTCAGCAGGTCTAGGAGATGGCGAACTGTGGAGAGGTCCCGAACAGCCAGCTGGTCTAAACAGGAACAATCCTCCGAAGAGGAGTCTCTATGAGTGGCCTCTCTCGCGAACAAGAGTGGAGAACACTTCGTAGAAGAGACAAGAAGACACTGTTGATGGCGCCCCTTAGGGCCGTTGGATCAGCAAGCTGACCTATAAGGAGCAATCCTCCAAAGAGGAGTCCTTATGAGTGGCCTCCCTCGCGAACGAGAGAGGTCACAAGATTGATCCTGCAGATGCTCAGCCCCTTTGAGCATAGCTGCAGGTGCGACCGCTCAGCCCCAAGAGCAGTCGCATGAAATTCCATGGTCCAGCCTTGCAACCACTCAGCCCCTTGAGCATGGTTACAAGAGGTGTTGCTCAGCACCAAGAGCATAACCGCCCGAGGACCAGGAAAACCCATCCAGGAATTATTAAGGTATGAGAAGTTCCCCCTCTGCACGGGAAAAACTCAAACCTAGGAAGGGAAGTTACCCACCCCTGGAGGCGAACCTCCTTAGCATTCTAAGATGAACTAAAGAGCTGACAGTTGTCACGGGAGAACTTCTAAGAGAAGGGAACACGCCCATGACGATGTCCTAGAGAGACGGCAGCAACAGCAGACTCCCCAGGCACAAACAGGGCAGCTCTGCTTCGTTGGCACAAGGCAAACGAAGAAAAACTGGATCGTTAACAGGGAAAAAATAAATAATTAGTTAACAAAAATTCCCGCGGGAGGAACTCCGAAGAGAAACACCGAGGGAATAGAAAACATAAGAATTACAAATTAAGTATGCGCCCTCCTCCCCCACTGACATTCACGGGAGAAGGGGGAGGGCGGAGAACTGTAACAAAAACAGAATTATAGCAGAATTATAATTATGTAATTCATCTAAGAATGTTCACAAATAGTAAGAACCACTGAACCCCGAAGGGAAGTGTTCTCCACAGAAAGCTGAAAAGATAACAAATACAATTAGATTTCATTAAAAAAATAATTGAGACAAATAAACGGAATAGCAACACAACCCGCACGGGAAAGAAGCTTCCGTAATAGTACGTAGTAGTAGTAAAAGGGGGAACGACCTCGAGTAGAGAGACCGTAGTCAATCTAAACTCCCAAGTTCCCTTCGCTGAGAGTCCAAGTTCCCCGTAAGGAAGGAGGAACAGCGGAGAAAACAGAAGAATGAAGAAAGTCCATATTGACGATTCCCCATGGCGGCCCAATTATCGGAAGCCGAAGGAGCGACCAAAGGACCAAGGGAGAGGCCGCGCCCCATGACGTGAAACTGCGGTGGCCTGGTACCATGCGGTGACGTTGTTGTACATTACACACACACAGCACAAACCTGAAAAAAAAACTTACTATATTTCTATACCCAAATATATACATAAACAAAGAGAATGTTTATATATATATTAAGTATAAGAAAAATTAAGTAATTAAGTAAAGACAAAACATTAATGGCTGCCAAGCGAGGGTGAGAGCAGACACGTCTGCCCATCACCGGTGTGTGAGGGGGGAGGGGTAGCTAGCTACCCCACCCCTCCCCTACCCCCTCGCTAACTAGCGAGGGGGTAGTTAACCCTCGTTAAAAATCTAATGGCTCGCCATTTCAGCTACGCCGAAAGTAATACCCCTATGTAAATAGCGTGGTTTGTATTTTGGTTACGGAACAAGTAGCACTTAATAGGACCTCCAAGATCTAAGGTATCTCAGAGAGTAAAATGTCTGTTAGAGGGATGCCTGAGAGTAAAAGGTCTGTAATTGACGTAATGAGTCGCCACAATCCTCAACTTCAGTCAAAACAGAGTGGACAAATTTTTTTAATGCTAGACCAGTGCACATCTAAAAATTATAACTGGGCAACCATTAAAATTGTCACCTCAGAAAAGGATTTTTTTACTCCTGGGGGACCAGACAAATCGCCAACATAGACAAGAATTATGAAATAGAAGTGACCATTCCAGTAGTTTGTTGTCTAATTTCATTCAAAGGAGAATTTGTTAATGTGAATATTTTCTTTTGTCTTACAGATTTAAATACTAATGAGCATATGTTTATAAGTTTTTTATTACATGACAAATTTGTAGATTAATTTGTATTTTTCCTAACTATACAAACCTTAGCTATTTACATGGGGTAATAACTTCGGCGTAGCTGAATGACGAGCCATAAAAGTTTTAACGAGGGTTTACTACCACGCCGCTAGTTAGCGGGGGGTAGGGAGGGGCAGCTAGCTACCCCCCCCCCAAACCCCCTTCACACACACCAGTGAATGCTTCACTTTGCTTAGAGGTAGGACTTATCCTGGGGGACAGGGCTGGCGGGCACATATGCGTAAATAGCTAAGGTTTGTATAGTTAGGAAAAATACAAATTATCTACGAATTTGTCATTTGTTCCGTAACTGAAATACAAACCACGCTATTTACATGGGGTGACTCAACCCTTAGGAAAGGTGGTAAGTCCCCTGCCATACTGGCTTTGGCTTGCCCGGGGACCCCAAAATTCGTTGTATGTAAATACACAAGAAATAAGGGGTCCCTGCTCCTCGCTGGCATACTGTGAAACTGCTGCGGCCTACATAAGCTGTGTGTGAAGGTGAGAAGTGACTCGTCCTAGTATCGAGCCTCCTGTGTGTCACGTCTTGCAGGTAGTGAGCCGTGAAGGTGGTCTGACGCTTCCACACCCCAGCTTGAAGGACCCGCATCACTGAATAATTCTTCTTGAAGGCCAGGGACGTAGCTATGCCCCTGACGGAGGAGGGTCAGGATTCAAGGCCAGATGTATCACCTTGCGAATCCAGGCCGAGATGCCTCCTCTTCGTCCTCCCGGTGCTCACGAACAGGGCTCGCACCTGGGGACGAACTGCAGCTGTTCTTTTAAGATACAACCTCAGACTCCTCACTGGGCACAGGAAAGAGTCAAACCTGGGGTCCGGCACTCCCGGATTCTGAGTCTTGGCAACAAACTCAGGGACGAAGCTGAACGTTACCTCCCCCCATCCCCTTGAATGGGCAATGTCGTACGAGAGACCATAAAGCTCACTGACTCGCTTGGCCGAGGCCAAAGTTAGCAGGAAAACCGTCTTCCAGGTAAGGTGGCGATCTGAAGCCTGGCATAATGGTTCGTAGGGAGGTCTCTTCAGAGACCTGAGAACTCAAACCATGTTCCATGGAGGAGGTCTCACTTCCGGCTGAGGGCAGGTAAGTTCATAACTCCGTATGAGAAGTGAAAGTTCCAGCGAGGAAGAAATGTCTATTCCTTTAAGCCTGAAGGCAAGACTTAAGGCTGAGCGATAGCCTTTCACTGCCGAGACTGAAAGGCGCATTTCCTCCCCCAAATACACGAGGAACTCCGCTATTGCTGGAATAGTGGCATCGAGGGGAGAGATACCCCTTCCACGACACCAACCACAGAAGACTCGCCACTTTGCCTGGTAGACCCCTGCGGATGACTTGCGCAGGTGACCAGACATCCTGTTGCAAAAATCCTCTCTCTATGAGGAGATGCTGGATAGTCTCCAGGCGTGAAGTTGAAGCGAAGCTACGGCTTTGTGGAAGATGTTGGCGTGTGGTTGTTTGAGTAGCTCGTGACATGGAGGGAGTTCTCTCGGAACCTCCGTGAGGAGTTGCAGAAGGTCCGGGAACCATTCTGCGTGATGCCATAGCGGAGCTACCAGGGTCATTGAAAGATTGACCGATATTCTGGTCTTGTTGAGCACCCTCCTCATCAGACAGAACGGGGGAAAGGCGTACACATCGACGTTGTCCCACCGTTGTTGGAAGGCATCCTGCCAGAGAGCCTTGGGGTCCGGGACCGGGGAGCAATACAGCGGGAGCTTGAAATTCAGCGCTGTAGCGAGCAGATCCACCGTCAGGGAACCCCACAAAGTCAGGACTTTGTTGGCTACTTGAGGATCCAAAGACCATTCGGTACTCACTATCTGCGTCGCTCTGCTCAGACTGTCGGCGAGCACATTCCTTTTGCCTGGAATAAAGCGAGCCGCTCGCGAGATCGAGTGGACTTCGGACCATCTCAGGATCACTACTGCTAGATGGGATAGCTGTTCCGAAAAGGTACCTCCCTGCTTGTTGATATAAGCCACCACCGTGGTGTTGTCGCTCATCACCACCATAGAGTGGCCAGCCAGGACTTGGTGGAACTTCTGAAGTGCCAGGAACACGGCCTTCATTTCTAGCAGGTTAATGAGAAGGTACTTTTCTGATTCTGACCACAGGCCTGAGGTCCTGTGGTTCAGAACGTGGGCCCCCCACCCTTTCTTTGACGCGCCCGAGAACATCAAATCCGGGGGAAGGACGAGAAGATCCACTCCCTTTCGTAGGGTTTCGTCCGCCACCCACCACTGGAGGTCCGTCCGTTCCGCAGGATCCATAGGAATCAAAGTGTCCGGGGAATCGTGACCTTGATTCCACCGGGACTTGAGTCGCCACTGGAGGGATCTCATTCTGAGGCGACCATTGGGAACGAGACGGGCCAGGGAGGAGAGGTGGCCGAGGAGACGTAGCCACGATTGGGCTGGGAGTCCTTCTCGATTGAGGAAAGGTCTCGCGGCCTTCCTCAGCCTTGCTATCCTGTCATCTGATGGGAAGGCTTTGTGGAGATTGGTGTCTATGACCATGCCTAGATATACCAGTTTCTGAGAGGGCTGCAGAGAGGACTTCTCGAGATTTACCATGATCCCTAGATCCTGGCAAACTTCGAGGAGCTTGCCTCGGTGGCGAAGAAGGGTTGCCTCCGAGTCCGCTAGGATCAGCCAGTCGTCCAGATAACGAAGGAGACGGATGCCGATCCTGTGAGCCCACTAAGAGATGAGGGTGAACACTCTGGTGAACACCTGAGGGGCAGTGGAGAGACCGAAACACAGCACCTTGAACTGGTAGATCTTGTTGTCTAGGCAAAATCTTAGGTACTTCCTTGAAGACGGATGGACTGGGATCTGGAAGTACGCGTCCTTCAGGTCCAGTGTGCACATGAAGTCTTGTGGTCTCACTGCGAGTCTGACCGTGTCTGCCGTCTCCATACTGAACGGAGTCTGCTTGACAAACCCGTTCAGGGTTGAGAGGTCGATGACTGGTCTCCAGCCTCCAGACGCCTTTCTCACAAGAAAGAGTCGACTGTAGAAGCCTGGGGACTCTTCTACAACGTCCTGGAGAGCGTCCTTATTCAACATGGTCTGGACTTCTGCCCAAAGGGCTTGCCCTCTTGCCGATCCCATGGCAAGAGAGCTCAATGACACTGGATTCGCTTTCCGGGGAGGTAGAGAGGCTGTGAACGGGACGCGATAACCCAGAGTGATCACGGAAATCGTCCAGGCATCTGCCCCGAGTTGCTGCCACCTTGTCGCGCAACTTTGTAGGCATCCCCCCACTGGTGGACATGCAGGGGGACTGCCAACCCTAGCGTTTACAGCCTCGGCTGTTACCTCTAGGGTTCTTGCCTCCCCTGGAGGACTTCTTGCTTCTTCTGCTCTTGGCAGGAAAGGGCTTAGACACCTTCGGCTTCGCTGCATTGATCTTCTTCGTGTCCTTAGCTGGACGGGGCTGTTGAGCCGCTGGAGGTTTATAGGGCCTCGATGTCAGGGCCCTATGGATGAGGGAATCCTGGTTGGCCTTCCTCCACCTCTCAGCGGTAAGCTCCACGTCCTTAGGCTCAAACAAACTCTTACCGAACACGGAAGTGTGTCTGAGCCTGCTAACCTCCGAACTGGTAACCTTCTGGTGGAACCTCTCAGCCACAGCGTCCACGACGTTTGAGAATCGTATTGGCCCACAAGCTCGAGGCTTGGTGGGCCAGAAACTCAATGGTCCGTGTGCCTGAGAGTACGAAAGTCTCCAGTGCCTTCCTGGTGCTTTCTTTGGAGAGGTCCTCAGACTGCACCAGGATGCCCAGAGACCCCAGCCAGATGTCAAGCCACGAAGTTGCCTGCATGGCACCCTTAGCGACCTTCTCCTGGCTTAGGATCTCAGTAGCTGAGTAAGACACGTGCCGGTTGGAGAGTCTCTCTAGAGGGACTCCCCCGGTGAGTTCTTCCACAGAGTAATGCATCGGAAGACCCAAACAAGACTCCTCAAGGATCTCAAAGTACCTCCTCTGATGGACTCGAGGAGGAAAGGAGGAGCTTGTTACCGGCGCTGGATCTGCTGGAGGAGGCAAGTTCAGAGAGCTGGCACTCTTCATCCCCTGAGACCAGGGCAAAGCTGCACTGGCCCTAGAGGGTTTCTGGGTGCCGTAGACGCGGTCCAGGACCGTGTCCTGACCTTCACGAGGAGGAATCTCAGGGTCTGGGATTCCGTTGAGGTTCCTCATGAGGGTCAGGACTTGCCAAAATGCGTGTTATGACTCTTGGTGCTCTCCTCCTGAAGGACTGGCAGCGAAGTCTCCCGTCCCCAGTGGCTCTTCCTGGGGGGACACGTGGACATCCTCGGAAGGTCTAGATGGCTCCTGCCTGATCCTTGCAGACGATTCAGGAATCGTCTTAGAGTCCTTCGGTTCACTCCTGGGCGGGATACAGGACTCGAGTAACGATGGGTGCAGGCTCTTTTCCACCCCTGGATGAGAAGACTTCTCAGGAGAGGCGGAGCTTCCCCCATTGGTGCGATGGGGGAATGGTCCGGCTCGTCTGACTCTCCTGAGGATGGGTAATCATCATCCGCAGGGGAGGGAGAAAAAGTCTGGAGGGGGGAAGGAGCCTTGCGCAAGGATCTGCGAGGAGACAAAATAGGCCTTGGAGGTGTTTCCACGGGAGAGACTCCTCTCTTCTTCTTCAGAGGGGAGGAAGCTGCCACTGATTTGCGACCCATGTCAGAGAGGGCGGGCTTCATCGCCTGCACAAGAGCTCTGACCAAGGTACCGAACCAGGGCTGCTGGCTGACAGTCCCGCTGTCAGACACTCCCTCTGGAGGAAAGGGGATCGTTCGATCCCTTGGAGGAGTCGACAAATGCAGGTTCGCCTGTGAAGCTGGAAAGAAAGTGTCCTTAGACCTGTCCGGGAACCGTCCCTCCACCGGCGAGCACGCTGGTCTGCGCTTGCGGGGAGGGGAACGAGACGAAGACCTGTCCGCCTGGCGACGCTCGCGCTGGAGGTCGCGTGATGGGCCCTGGTCAGGGTCGCGCGAGAAAGGATCGCGTGACACAGGAATCTTGCGCTCGCGCGGGCGGGAGGGCGTATCGGCGTGGGCGAGAGAGGGTGATGGAGCGGGCGCGAGGGCGCGCAGGCGAGGTCACAGGAGTGTGGGAGCGATGGCGCGCAGGAGATAGTGCGGGCGCGTGGGCGCGGGGGCCCGCAGGACCTGGAGCAGGCGCGTGGGCGCGGGCGTGTGGCGCGCAGGAGCCAGAACGGGAGGCAGCCGGATGCGAGGACGCGCAGCATCCTGATGCGGCCCTGGAGGGCGCGAGAGGACAGGGGCGGCTGAGCGCGTATCCGGAAGAACCGGGCGAGGGCGTGTGAGTGCCGGTTCAGGATAGCGCGAGGAAGGGATGGCGCGTAGGTAGGCGCTGGTCCGAAAGGACAGGCATACTCGCCTGTGGGCGCGCAGGTGATCGTGGGCGCGCATCAGGATGCGGACGCACTGGTGTGCGCTGCTGCGGTGGGCGAGCAGGACGCGCGGTTTGATGTGGGCGCACAGGTGTGCGCTGGAGGGTTGCAAGGGGCGCCTTGATGACTGGATCGCGCGGTCTGGAATGAGAGCCCTGGGGTGCCTGTAAGCGCCCGTGCGCTAGCTTAGGCGGCTGCTGGGCGACGCGATGCGATGTGGAAGCGCGCTGGCGCGTTGGCGAGCGCTCGAGTGCTGAAACTGGAACTGCGCATGGACGCGCCATGCGCGTAACTCCAGACGGGCGCTGCGAGTCCAGAGGAACCAGTGAGCGCCTGTGCGCTAGCGTATGAACCTCTTGAACTGCGCGCGACGAGGAAGGAACCGGGGAACGCTGGGGCGCAGGAACTGCTGGAGGGCGCCGGGGCGCAGAAGGATGTGGGCACGCAGGGGAGCCCTGGCGCGTAGCAGGAATAGGGGCGCGCACGCGCGCAGGTGAGCGCTGTGGAGCTAAGACAGGAACAGTGGCAGCAGCAGGAGGGCGCGCAGGAAAAACCTGGCGCTTGAGGGCAAGAGGCGCGGTTTTGTGCTCAAGGCCCTTCAGCCCCGAAGGGCCCGGTGCCTGCGCAGTGGCAGGATCAGGTGGCGCGCAACGCGCATCCGCAACGTTGAAGGGTGACGGTAAGTCAGCAGGTCTGGAGGAAGACTGGTCACTGTGTCCCGAAGGACGACCATCATCCGAAGGAGATCGCGAACGATCCCCGGAGAGGTCTAAGGTAGTAGCTGGCAGGGTCGGCGAACGGCGAGTCGTCTCCTAAGCAGAGGACTGTGGCAACGACGAGCCAAAGAGGCGCCTCCTAATTCCCTTGTGAGGGGAAGGAAGGCCTCTACGGAGAAGGGGAGGACGAGCCTTCCGCCTTATACACCCACAAGGGGCCGTGGGATCAGCAGGCTGACCATCAAGGGGCCTCCGCAGAGGAGTCTCTGTAAGTGAACTCCCCCAAGGGGGAGAATCACCGGCAGGAGAGACCGTGGGACTTAGATCCTCCCTCGAAAGGTGTTCGGAGGGGGAATCTAAGCCGTCAGCTACCTCAGCAACAGGAACGGGGGTTTGACTTGACCGACGAGATGTCTCCGTCATAACGTCAACCACAGACAGAGGATCTATCCCTGCTGTAGTTGGCGATTATTTGACAGCTGCACCAAGTTTGATCATGTCAAACAGGGCTTCCTTGGAGGGCAAACCCTGCAGCCCCAAGGAAGCCCAAAGCTGTAACAAATCACGATTAGACATTCAAATCCTCCTCCAGGGCAGGAGGGGCAGCCGCCTCGCTATGGGAGGCGACTACCTCTCCCGCACCCCGGGATCGATCAACAGCAATACAGTCTACGCTACCACTCGCCGGCCTCTCGGAAGAGACCGCTCGAGGGGAGTTTCGGAGGAGGAAAGGGCTATGGAAGAAGTCCTGGAATTTTCTCTCTTCAAAGAAGCCTCTGAAGGAGAAAGATCCCTCGTAGACTTTTTCTTCCGGCGCCAGGCAAACATCTCCCAATGGGAGGTAGACCACTCCCTACATTCTATACACACGTTACCACTATCACACCGCTGGACCCTACAGTGAGGACATAAGGTGTGGGGATCGGTGTCGACCGCCGACATAAAGGACCCACAAGGGCGGCCGGGAAGTCCAGGCTATGTACGCATAGTAGTAGAGGCCAACTTCAAACACACTGAAAAAGAAAAAGCAAAAACAGATTAAATATGGCAGTCAAAGCGAGGAAGAGAGCAGACAGGCCTGTTCTCTGCCCGAGCCAAAAGTAAAGTGAAGCATTCACCGGTGTGTGAAGGGGGGGGGGTAGTTAGCTACCCCTCCCTACCCCCCGCTTACTAGCGGCGGGGTAGTAAACCCTTGTTAAAACTTTTATGGCTCGTCATTCAGCTACGCCGAAGTAATTACCCCATGTAAATAGCGTGGTTTGTATTTCAGTTACGGAACAAATAACCTTTTATCAAGCCTATTTGTCTTCAACTCCTCACAGAACTAATCCTGAATGGGCTGTTTCATATCATAAAAATATCGATGGACCTAAACAATCAAGCTACTCAAGAGAGAACATTAAGAGTTGGACGTATATAGCCCTTTGATGTTGGGGAAACTGCACATTTCAATTCTATACCTGCTTTGACAGTTTCTAAAGAACAAAAAAAGCACAGATACAAAGTTTCGGACAAAGAAGCATATCAAGACACCGTATATACTCGTGTAATGTTCGACCCCCCTATTTTGCCTTCAAAATCATGAATTCATCATATACCTCATGTAATGTTCGAGTCTTGATTTTGGCAGTAGGCTAGAGGTCTTTTATCTCCAGCATACCATAATTACCAACAAAGTAAGGGTTATGCCTAAGTGCAACAAACAAATGTATAAAACAAATCGGAACACCTAAATACTAACATCTGTTTACAATAACAATTGAGTATTCAGCGTACATTTTCTAGCGAACACTTTAGTTGCAAACAGCCGATTATCATCACCGCCTAATAGCTTTCAAAAACAAGCAAACACTTCAAGTAGCAAACAAAATTAGTCATCGTTTTGAGTAACAAATTACCATTACCGGTAATTGCAGGTAATTACGGTGATTATAATTACCCGTTATGCTAATCATTTTTTTTCCTCACAATATATATGAATAAGAATTAACCCATCAAGATGTCTACCAAGAAATATAAAAAATTTACTGCAAAATTCAAGCTTCAAATTATTGCAGCCGCTGTCCGCTGAAACGACAAATAACGTTCAAGCCGTAAAAATGTTTGGAGTTACCGAAACTAGCGTTCGAACTTGGAGAAAAAAAAAATGTGAATTCAATTAAGAAAAATTTTTGCGGTTTATTATTAATATCAATTAATATACAATACCAAGTAAAATAAAATGAGCCTTATTTTTTCATTAACCATATCACATTATAACATACGCAACCGGACAGTTTGCTAGCTTCATACCTGGTGCGTTATGGTAAAGTCATTACTCGTAGCGAAAAAAAACTATTTATGATGGTTTAGGAAATAAAATCCATGCTAATAATATGTCTGGTGTTAAATGAACATGGTTAGTACTGTATATATAGGCCTAGCCTATGTTTACCTACCAGTAGGTAACCTTATATACGTGTAAGCATAGCCTACGATTACCTACCGGTAGGTAGCATAGCCTAGGGTAATTTTCGCGTAGGCCTAGCTTACGTTTACCTACCGGTAGGCCAGAAATTTTTACTTTTTCAAATATATATCTCGTGTAATGTTCGACCCTTACTTTTTTAACTGAAAAATAGGCCTTAAAAAATCGAACATTACACGAGTATATACGGTAAGCATTCTATTAAGATTTTGTTAAGCATTGTTCAGTGTAAAAGATTATAAATGCTTCATTATCCTTTTTCATTTGATTTAGTCCATGGTAATATAAAGTTAACTAGACATGTGCTGTATCTTTTTTTATTCTTTTGATGCATGGAACATACTTCATTTATATTTTCTATATTGTATACAGTGATGTAGTTTAAAACTTTAGTGAGGTAAGTAATCTTGTCATGTACTACTTATACTTTAATCTTTTGAAGCACAAATATGGTATTTTCATTATAAAATAAATTTTTGAACATACTTACCCGGTAGTTATATACACTATATAGCTTACGTCCCTGACGTCAAGGCAGAAAATTCAAAACTCGCGCCAATCGCCGATTGGATAGCCAGGTGTACCACCCCTGCGCCCTAGCGAGGTACCTAGAAACCATTCCAGGAACCCTCATATATTCCATGCCTCTAGTCTCTTAGAGGGGAGGAGGGTGGGGATTCAATTATATATAACTACCAGGTAATTATGTTCAAAAATTTATTTTACTGTATAATGAAAATACCATTTTTAAATATAAGACTTACCCGGTAGTTATATATATAGCTGATTAACACCTTTGGTGGAAGGTTAGAGACAGCCAATATAGTTGGAATTCTGCTTAAGAGTTAATCAAAACAAACTTAAGGGTTCGTACCTGATAAGTAAGCTGAGTTGAATGATCCTCTGCCTCATTATGTTCGCTAGCCTTATGAGATCCAGCGATCCTCCCAGTGGGCTCAAGATCTCTTAGGGACTGTCAAGCCGGTGTATATACCTCATTGTGACAGAACCTCCTCCAATAACCAGTGCTGGGCACTCTTCAAGGAACAAAATTGAGCACCTGACTAAAATCAATGATTGTGGAAGACTGACACAATCTCCACAAACAACCATAAAAACAAATAAAAGTTCCAAGAGAGGAAAAGGTGATTGGGATTATGGGAACGTAGTGGTGGATCCTTCACCCACTACTGCACTCGCTGCTACGAATGGACCCAGAGTGTAGCAGTCCTCGTAATGAGTCTAAACACTTTTCAGATAATGTGAAGCGAACACAGATTTTCTTCTCCAAAAGGTTGTGTCCATTATGCTTTGCAACGATCTATTTTGTCTGAATGCTGCTGACGTTGCTATGGCTCTGACTTCGTGAGTCTTAACCTTTAGAAGCCCAAGGTCTGATTCATTACAATGTGCATGAGCATCTTTAATCAAGAGTGATAAAAAATGACAAGGCATTTTGTGACATCTGCAACGTGGGCTTTTTGACTGAGCACCATAGAGCTTCCGAATTGCCTCGTAAGTCTTTTGTTCTGTCCAGGTAGAACTTCATAGCTCTTACTGGGCATAGGACTCTTTCCAACCCCTCGTCGCCAACTAAATCTGAAAGATTCGGAATTTCAAAAGCCTTGGGCCAAGGTTGAGAAGGGTGTTCATTTTTGGCAAGAAAGCCTAACTGTAAGGAACTGACAGCCTTACCATCTCGAAAACCAACGCTTTTGCTAGACGCATGGACTTCGCTAACTCTTTTGGCTGTTGCGAGACTAACCAAAAACAGTCTTCATAGTGAGGTCCTTCAAGGAAATTGAATTTAAGGGCTCAAATCTGTCACTCATAAGAAACTTTAAAACAATATCCAGATTCCAAGCTGGTGAATCTTGGTGCCGTTGCTTTGTAGTACCAAAGGATTTAAGAAGATTTTGCAGATCCTTATTGTTTGAAAGGTCCAGGTTTCTGTGCCTGAATACAGTCGCTAACATACTCCTGTATCCCTTAATAGTCGAGGAAGAAAAGTTGCACTTCCTTCGAATGTGGAGCAGGAAGTCCGCAATTTGAGCTAGAGGTACTGAATGAGGAAAGAGAGTTGACTCTACACCACTCTAAAAACCTCCCACTTGGATTGATAAACCTTGATAGTTGATGTTCTTCTTCCTCTTGCAATGGCTTGAGCTGCCTCCTTCGAAAAACCTCTAGGCTCCAGTGAATTTTTCGATAGTCTGAAGGCAGTCAGCTGAAGACTTTGGAGATTTTGATGGAATCTTTCCAAGTGGGGTTGTTTGAGTAAATCTACTCTTAATGGAAGGCTTCTTGGAGTGTCTACCATCCATTCCAGTACCTCTGTGAACCATTCTCTTGAGGGCCAAAAGGGGGCCACTAGGGTCATTCTGGTCCCTTCGGTTGCTACAAACTTTTGTACCACTTTGTACAGGATCTTGTATGGTGGAAAAGCGTACGTGTCTAGATTGGTCCAATCCAACAGAAACGCATCTATGTGGACTGCTTCTAGATCCGGTGCTGGAGAGCAATACGCCTCTAACCTCTTTGTTTTTGATGTTGCGAAGAGGTCAATGCATGGTCGACCCCAAAGTCACCACAGACTCTTGCATACTTGTTGATGGAGCATCCACTCTGTGGACAGGATCTGACCTCTTCTGCTGAGGCTGTCTGCCATTACGTTCTTCTCTCCTTGGATGAACCATGTCATCAGGACCACATTCCTCTCCTTTGTTCACAAAAGGAGATTCTTCGCAGTTTCGTAAAGAGATATCGAGTGAGTTCCCCCCTTGTTTGGCAATGTAAGCCAATGCTGTCGTGTTGTCGGCATTGACTTGTACCACTTTGTTTAGAACTGACCCTTTGAAACTTTTGAGGGCTAACAGGACTGCCAACAATTCTTTCTGATTTATATGGAAGTTCTTCTGGGTCTCTGACCACAGCCCCGAAGCTTCCAACTTGTCCTGAGTTGCTCCCCACCCCGAGTCCGAGGCGTCGGAACATAACACAAGGTCTGGGTTCTTTTGAGTTAAGTCGAGACCTTCTTGGAACTTGTCTGGTTTGTCCCACCACCGAAGGCAGTTTTGGATGGATTCCATAATTGGAATGCTCATTGTCTCTAGGTCCTTCTCCTCGTTCTAATGGTGACTGAGGTGGAATTGGAGAGGACGAAGGTTCATTTTTCCTAGGGGAACAAATTGTTCTAAGGAGGAGAGGGTTCCTACTAGACTCATCCACTTCCTCGCTGAACACATGCTTTTCCTTAGAAAAGATCGGAGTTTCAAACTGGCTTGCTCCATCCTTAAAGGAGACGGAAAAGCCTGAAAAATCCGACTCCGAATCGTCATTCCCAAATAAAGAATCTCTTGTGATGGAATCAAGAGAGACTTTTCCTTGTTGACAAGAAGACCCAGTTCTTTCGTAAGGCTCAAATTTGTCATGAGATCCTTCAGGTAGTGATCGTATGAGTGAGCTCTGAAAAGCCAATCGCCGAGATACAGGGAGGCTCTGATGCCCCTTGAGTGGAGGATCTTTGCTACGTTGAGCATGAGTTTCGTAAATATTTGCGGGGCCGTGCTGAGGCCGAAACATAGGGCTCGAAATTGAAAAACTTCCCCCTTGAATACGAATCTTAGATAACGCATGAAGCTCGGATGAATTAGGATGTGAAAATAGACGTCCTGGAGGTCTAATGAGACCATCCAGTCGCCTTTCCTTACTGCAGCAAGAACTGATTTTGAAGTCTCCATTGAGAACTTCGTCTTCTGGACGAACTTGTTCAATGCACTTACGTCCAGGACTGGACGCCATCCCCCGAGTTCTTGGGTACCAGGAACAGGCGGTTGTAAAAGCCTGGAGAACGTATGTCCTGTACTCTTTCTATGGCCCCCTTCTCCAACATTAGAGACACTTAAATAAATAATGCTTGTCTCTTTGCCTCCTCTCTCTATCTGGGAGAGAGATCCACTGGAGTTAAGATCAAAGGAGGATTCCCTATAAAGTGGATTTTGTAACCCTCCTTCAAAATCTGTATTGACCAACGGTCTGCTCCTCTCTTCTCCCACGCTTGCCAGAAGTTGAGTAGTCTGGCTCCTACTGCCTGAAGGAAAAAGCAGTCACACTCTGCTTCGCCCTGATCTGAAGCCTCTTCTCTTATTTCTTCTTGCATCGGGTCTGGAGCTACCCCTGCTGGAAGACCTCCCTCAAAAGGGCTGGGAGAACTTAGGAAAAGTTGTTTCTTCCTTAGGTTTGCAGCTGGAAAAAGAAGATGGGAGGACCTTTCTGGCTGTCTTAGAGACCAGGTCTTGAGTGGCCTTTTGTGTTAAAGCAGACGATATTTCCTTTGTGAGCTCATGAGCAAACAGCAAGGGAGAAAGAGGAGCATATAATAACTCAGATTTCTGGAAGGGAGTAACCACCAGTGACAGAAATGAGCACATCTGACCCCTTTTCTTGAGAATCCCTGCAGAAACGAGTGCTGCCAACTCATTGGACCCGTCCCACAATGCCTTATCCATACAGGACATTAAGTGGACTAAGTTAGAGGTATCACCTTCTTTAAAAGCAGCAACTTTTTTAACCAAGGCTCCTAACGTCCAGACCAGGAAGTTAAAAACTTCGAAGGCTCTAAATATGCCCTTAAGCAGATGATCCAGCTCCGAGGTAGACCAGAAAATCTTGGTCTTCCTCATGGCCGACCGACGAGGAGCGTCTACAAGACTCGAGAAATCTCCCTGGGCAGAGACAGGAATCCCAAAGCCAAGAACTTTTCCTGTCTCGTACCAGATACTAGACCTAGATGCTAGTCTAGCTGGAGGAAATGCGAAAGCCGCTTTTCTAGGTCATTCTTGGACTGCATCCAGTCACCCATCAGTCTTAGAGCCCTCTTAGAAGACCGTGACAAGACCATCTTAGTAAACCGAGACTTCTTTGAAGCCTTCCCAAGAGTAAATTCGGAAGGTGGAGAACGTGGAGCAACGGGTACAAAAAAGTCTGAGAATTCCTCAGTGAAAACTTTCATAAGTTTTTTCAGATCTACTGAAGGACGAAATGAGTTAGAGTCTTCATCTTCTGAAACCTCCTCAAACTCAACAGGAGAAAGCTGACCCTCAATGTCCTTCTCTGGTAAAGCTCCAACGGGAGCAACAGCGTTGAGAACCGTGTCCTTCCCATGAAGATCCTGACTTTCGACAGCAACAGAAACTGGATCATCACGTCTGTCACCAAGCGGACCTGTCGATTGACGCTCATCCAAAAGTTCGCGATCAACGCGATCGGAACTAACGTGTTCCTGAATATGATCTCTGTTAAAATCAGTGTCATCCTGAAGAGTGTAGGACTCATCATAATCAAGACTCACTTCTAAATCACCAGTAACATGTGAAGAAGTAGGTCGCTCAGGGTCGCGTTCTTAAAAACGCTTGACGTCGCTTCCTGACTGGCGCTCAGCGCCGCGTACCGCTCAACGACCTGTTTGGCTGCTTGTCGCTCGGCGACACTTCCTGGAGGACGTTCAATATTGAATCTTGACGTCCTGAGAACTAGGACGTTCGAAGACTTGTTTAGCAGGATGTTCGACGTCTCGTTTTGTAGGACGTTCGAGCTCACGTCCTGAATGCAGATCACCTTTGCGCTTAAGAGGATGTTCGGCGCCTGGAAAGAGCGTTCGACGTTAGGGCTGGCTGAGAACTCAACTTCGTTCTTAGTTGATCGCTCAGGATCACATCCTAAAGGACGTTCGATGCTATAGCTAGCAGGAAGCTCGGCGCCTCGTATAGAAGGACATTCAAGATCGTGAACCACCGCACGCTTAACGACATGTTCGGGAACACGTCCTACACGACGTTTCACGTCGCGTTGAGCAGACTGCTCGCTGTCTCGAGCCTGACAATAACTGTCACGTCTGTCTGCTTGACGCTTGTCGCTACGATGGTATGTCTGACGTTTGTGCACACGAACAAGTTCACTTTCCTTAAGAGGAACAGTGTTACGACCTTTCAAGGGAGAGACGAAAATGAGATCTTCATTCAGAGCCTCTTGACTGACAGTCTTACGCCGCCTGGCATCCAGAAGAGAGGCTTCCTGAAGTTCAGGATCCAGGACTGCTACTCTCTTACTGACCGGGGCTTGGTAACTTTGCATGAAAGAAGATAGCCTTTGTTGCATCTCTTGTAGCATGTTCAAATTTGGATCCATTCGTTGTGATATCGGTGACGACACCACAACGTTCTCCTCACCGCTCATAAGGTGTTCAGAACATCTGGATGGTGAAAACCAGGCTGAGGGGGAGCATGAACTGAGGTTAAGCCTGGTTCTGACAACTGCTCAGCAAGATCCTTGGCAGAGTTCGACGTCCTAGCAGGACATTTAGGAGAGCTTACTAAAGGTCCTCTTAAGAGGTCTGGAAGTTAGCCGCCAGCCTCTTTTAGGTATTGCGTCATCCGAAGACGAGAAAAACAACTTAACCTTACCTTTCCTATGGTGAGGGCGAACGTCCTGGGAAACGTCAACAGGTACATTCGAGGGGACGTCTGCTCGTTTTTTAAAGCCTCTCGCCCCCTTTTGCCGTTCGACACTCCTTCTCCCAGGGGTTAGGGAGCTTGGAAGAGGTCTAAGACTAGGAGAACGACAGACGCGAGCAGGCGTACCCTCCACAGCACTAAATAACTTCACTGCACTTTTTGCACTTTCACCCTTTAACTGCTTTACATCGGACATAAGCTGCGTTCTGTCTGCCGCAAGCGATTCCACTTTAGCGCCCAGCGCCTGAATCGCTACCAACATGTCCTTAAGCGTAGGCTCATTAGCAGTTACAGTAGCGGGATCAGAATCTACCACTACAGGGGAAGGAATAGGGTCAGTGACACGGGAAGAGGAAAGGTCTTTTGAAGAACGAGAACTTCATCTTAATCTATCTCTTTGAAGTTTACGCCTATAGCGATCAAACTCAATCCATTCATTCTCTGACAAAAGAACACACTCATCACACCGATCACCCAAATCACAATCTTTACCTCTGCATTTAACGCAGAGTGAATGGGGATCAAGAGAAGCTTTAGCCATTCGGGTCTTACACCCACTCACACACATCCTAAGAGTTATAGGGGGGTGGCCATTTTGAAAAATTTTAAAGAGAAATCAACAAGCAAGGGTCAAAAATTTCTAAATCAAAACATATCCAAGAATATCCAATAGCAAAATCAAACAAGCGGGAGTCAACAACCAAAGTTTTGTACATCACCAAAGTAAATCAGTAAATATCAGCTAACTGACAAGCAGAATATCCACGTGTGGCCGCTAGCGACGGCAGGGAATATATGAGGGTTCCTGGAATGGTTCCTAGGTACCTCGCCAAGGCACAGGGGTGGTACACCTGGCTATCCAATCGGCGATTGGCGCGAGTTTTGAATTTTCTGCTGTGACGTCAGGGACGTAAGCTACGGTATATATATAACTACCGGGTAAGTCTTATGTTTAAAAAAATATTTTCTATAACATTTAGTTTTACAATTTTTATGAGGAAAAAAATAATAAGTTTTTAAATGTATCAATTTAATACTCATTGGTCCCTATTTAAAGGTTACCAGATTTTTATCAATCTGCTCTTTCGTTCACTTTTCTAAAGATTATACACCACTGTTGAAAATTTAAACGTTACTCATTGATAAATTCCCCTACTATTAAACCTATACACAACAGTTGTAATAAATCATTTTTTTGAGGAGGGACCTGCAGACAGAATGGTAGCTATTTTTTCCAGGATTTAAGGCATGAAATTGTCCACCTAATTCATAGAATTTTCAGTATCTACAGTTGTAATTTTAAAGGTGGAAAGATGTTCTACTAACAGATTTGACTGGAGAAGCAGAGAGCTAACCCCAGCACCTCTATTTTTATGACGTAGGCACTTCGCAGTAGTACTGTGGTATTCAACAAGGTCCTTTAAATGCATAGTTAAAGGACAATATTGCAAATCATAATACCCATCTAGTTGCTCAATGAAATTTCCTTAAAATATGCATTACTCTACATGCAAGAGTGCTCCTCCTATTCCCAGTAGGAACTGGGATAGTGTGTAATAAATCTCCCCTTCACCTAACCTATGGGATATGATTTGGTTTGCAGCCAGGACATTTTCACATACTGTACATCCAAGGAAAAATCGTCACATCAGTCAAACATTCATTCGACCAACTCCAGAGGTACCAGTTGAAAGATGAGACCCGATAATTACTCCAGAAGGGGGATAGTAGGTTCTTGAAGGCCAGTGCATTCCTCCTATGTCCCAATAGAAATGATAAACATGGGAGCAATGCTTATCACCTGGCTTACGGACTCCCCTGACTGAACCATAAGTGACGGTCAGCGGAAAAGCTCTGTCACTCTCCCAAAGGGAAAAAGTGCACACTATAAGTCCCAAAAGACCCATAGCGAGAGGCTTCTTATATGACAACTACTACTACTACTACTACTTGAATTACATATTGGAAGTTTCTGAAGAAGTGAAAGTACTGGTTCAGCCTAGAGGAGAATGGACCCCTGTTCTACCCCTGCAATAACTCATTAAGAGCTGATGGGAACCAGGATCATTCCACCTATTGCCCAGGAAAGTAGGCGTAGACTTGATCTAGTTAAGGGAGATAGACACAAAATGGGAAATTCTAACTCTCAGTACGATACGACCTGTGTCACTCACCAAATCTCCCTCTTGTTTCTACAATCCCCATTCCTTGACCCAACACAGATGGAGGTAAGGGTAAAGAGAAGACTCGGCTCCTTTTACAGAAAGATGTTATTAAAAGCTAGAGTCAACAGAAACTAAACCTATATGTATCCAAGGGAAAAGCAAAATTTACTAAATCAGTTAAGCTGAAGTAAGTATTTCAGATGTAAACACTCACAGTGTGATAGCAGACCATAAGCCTAATACTCAGGCTCAAAACTGTGTGAGTAGACTAAAAAGTTCACAAACTGTTAGAACATACAGGATCTGTAAGCACCTAGGTTCCTAAACAAGCTTAGACAGAATCTTTCCTTCTAACTGAATTATGCAACCACAAATTCAGGAATGTATAAAGGGGAGAAACCGATAAATCTGGACATGAGCGGTGCCATTGCATGTCTGGAGCTAACTGTCCCATCTTTCGTTAAATACATCGTTAACTATCTCAATGGCCGTCCACTTCGCGGAGAAGACTGTTCCATACATAATGGACGATGGTTTGTATTTGGCATCGGAATAAATAACAGATTTTTGTTAGTGAACTTCCAAGCAATAAAGATAAATCATTCTTCAAAGTTAAGATATGACAAATTCGGAGATAATTTGTATTTTTCCTAACCATACAAACCTTAGCTATTTACATAGGGTATCACTTTCGGCGTAGCTGAAATGGCGAGCCATTAGATTTTTAACGAGGGTTAACTACCCCCGCGCTAGTTAGCAGTGGTAGGGAAGGGGTAGCTAGCTACCCCTCCCCCCTCACACACTGGTGAACTGACTCACTTCGCTTAGAGGTAGGACTTGACTTAGGGGACAGGGCTGGCGGGCAAATATGTGTAAATAGCTAAGGTTTGTATGGTTAGGAAAAATACAAATTATCTCCGAATTTGTCATTTGTTCCGTAACCGAAATACAAACCACGCTATTTACACGGGGTGACTTACCCCTTAGGAAGGGTGGAAAGTCCCCAGCCTTACTGACTTTGGCTTTACCCGGGGACTCCAACTCCAAGTGAGTAGCACTCGAGAAAAGGAGTCCCTGCACCTCACAAGTTCCTTGAATCGCAAGGAACGTGTGGCCTACATAAGTTTTGTGGAGGAAAGAGCGTGACTCGTCCTATGAAGTTAACCTTGAGACCTTTAGATAGGAATATAGGATAGGACGTTCCCAATAACACCTCGTCAGGGTATGGGGGACGCGACAGTATTAAGCTTAATACTAGGAACACAAGGAAGCATGGTTTACCTGCAGAGGTTGAGGTCAGCTATGCGGAGACCAGGATGCTGCTTCCCCAAGAGAGAGGAGGATGAAGAAAGTAGTAAGGGTCAGACATACTCTTCCATTCACGCAGACTAAAACCGGGTAACAACGCCCTCAACCTACTGCTACTTGTCCATAAAGGAGCCTGAGGCTAGACCAGCTGTTGTACCGCCACCACAGGGCCGATAGAAAAAGTATCGAGGCTCCTGTGGGTCACGTCCTGCAGGTAGTGGGCTGTGAAGGTCGTCTGACGCTTCCAGACCCCAGCTTGAAGTACCTGCGTCACAGAGAAGTTTCTCTTGAAGGCCAGGGACGTAGCGATGCCCCTGACGTCGTGTGCCCTAGGGCGACGTGACGGAGGAGGGTCCGGATTCAAGGCGTGATGGATAACCCTTCGAATCCAAGCCGAGATGGTGTTCTTGGTGACCCTCCTCTTCGTCCTTCCTGTGCTAACAAACAATGCTTGCACCTGAGGACGAACTGCAGCTGTTCTCTTCAAGTAACCTCTAAGACTCCTCACTGGACATAATAGCAGCTGGTCTGGGTCGCTTGTTACAGAACGGAGACTCGCGACCCTGAAAGAGTCGAACCGTGGGTCCGGCACTCCAGGTTTCTGAGTCTTTGCAACAAACTCAGGGACTAACCTGAACGTTACCTCCCCCCATCCCCTTGAATAGGCGACGTCGTACGAGAGACCATGAAGTTCACTAACCCGCTTGGCAGAGGCCAAAGCGAGCAGGAAAGCCGTCTTCCAAGACAGGTGGCGATCAGAGGCCTGGCGTAATGGTTCGAAGGCAGGTCTCTTAAGAGCCCTGAGGACCCGAACCACGTTCCAAGGAGGAGGTCTCACTTCCGACTGAGGGCAGGTAAACTCATAACTACGTATGAGTAGAGAGTGTTCCAGCGAGGAAGAAATGTCCACTCCTTTCAGCCTAAAAGCCAAGCTTAAGGCTGAGCGATAGCCTTTCACCGCTGAGACCGAAAGGCGCATTTCCTCCCGCAAATAAACGAGAAACTCCGCTATTGCTGGAATAGTGGCATCGAGTGGAGAGATACCCCTCCCACGACACCAACCACAGAAGACTCTCCACTTCGCCTGGTAGACTCCCTCCGAGGACTTTCGCAGGTGCCGAGACATTCTCTCTGCAACCTGTTGCGAAAAGCCTCTCTCTGTGAGGAGACGCTGGACAGTCTCCAGGCGTGAAGCCGAAGCGATGCTACAGCTCTGTGGAAGATGTTGCAATGTGGTTGTCTGAGTAGCTCGTGTCGTGGGGGAAGTTCTCTCGGTACTCACTATCTGCGAAGCCCTGCTCAGACTGTCGGCGAGCACATTCCTCTTGCCAGGAAGGAAGCGAGCCGATAGTGGAATCGAGTGGACTTCGGTCCACCTCAGAATCTCTACTGCAAGATGGGATAGCTGCTGCGAAAAAGTACCTCCCTGCTTGTTGATATAAGCCACTACCGTGGTGTTGTCGCTCATCACCACAACGGAGTGACCCGCCAGGGTCCGTTGGAACTGTTGAAGAGCCAGGAAAACGGCCTTCATTTCTAGCAGGTTGATGTGCAGGTACTTTTCTGATTCTGACCAAAGGCCTGAGGTCCTCTGGTTCAGAATGTGCGCCCCCCACCCTTCTTTTGACGCGTCCGAAAACAGTGTCAATTCCGGGGGGAGGATGAGAAGATCCACTCCCTTTCGCAGGTTCTCGTCGACCAGCCACCACCGCAGGTCCGCCTGTTCCGAAGGTCCTATCGGGACCAGGAAGTCCGGGGAATCGGATCCTTGATTCCACCGGGACTTGAGCAGCCACTGCTGGGATCTCATCCTGAGACGGCCGTTTGGAACCAGACGGGCCAGGGAGGACAGGTGACCTAAGAGACGTAACCACGATTGGGCAGGAAGCTCTTCTCGCCTGAGGAAGGGTTCCGCCACCCTCCTCAGCCTTGCTATCCTGTCGTCTGATGGAAAGGCTTTGTGGAGATTGGTGTCTAACAACAAGCCCAGATAAACCAGTCGTTGGGACGGCTGTAGAGAGGACTTCTCGAGATTTACCACGATACCCAGATCCAGGAAAAGTCCCAGAAGCCTGTCTCGGTGCCAAAGAAAGGCCAACTCCGAGTCTGCCAGGATCAGCCAGTCATCCAGATAACAGAGGAGACGGATGCCGTTCCTTTGCGCCCACGACGAAATCAGGGTAAACACTCTGGTGAACACCTGAGGTGCTGTGGAGAGACCGAAGCACAGCACCTTGAACTGGTAGGTCTTGCTGTCTAGGCTGAATCTCAAGTACTTCCTGGAAGACGGATGGATTGGGATCTGGAAGTACGCGTCCTTCAGATCCAGTGTGCACATGAAATCTTGTGGTCTCACCGCAAGTCTGACCGTGTCCGCTGTCTCCATGCTGAACGGAGTTTGCTTGACAAACTTGTTCAGAGCTAAGAGGTCGATGACGGGTCTCCAGCCTCCAGACGCCTTCTTTACAAGAAAGAGTCGACTGAAGAAGCCTGGGGAGCGGTCCACGACCTCCTGGAGAGCATCCTTCTTGAGCATGGTCTTGACTTCCGCCCGAAAGGCTAGCCCCTTTACCGATCCCATGGCATAGGAGCTCAACGACACTGGATTCGCTGTCAGGGGAGGTTGAGATGTCGTGAATGGGACGCGATAACCTTGGCCGATCACGGAGACCGTCCAAGCATCGGCCCCCGGTTGCTGCCACCTGTGCACGCAACTTTGAAGGCATCCCCCCACAGGTGGACACGCGGGGGGACTGCCACTCCTAGCGTTTGCGGCCGCGGCCGCTCCCTCTAGGAGTCTTGCCTCCCCTGGAGGACTTACCGCAGCACAGCAGGAAAGGGCTGGGGCTTAGACACCACTTTCTTAGCTGCCGGCGCCTGCTTTGGTGTCTTGCGAGGCTGCTGCTGATGTTGCTGCGGAGCTGGACGCTTGTAGGGCCGAGATGCAAGGGCCCTTTGGAGGAGGGAGTCCTGAATCGACTTGCTCCACCTCTCAGCTGTACGTTCCATGTCCTGGGGCTCAAACAAACTCCCCCCGAGGAGGGAGGCGTGTCTGAGCCTGTTGACGTCCACGGCGGGGACCTTCGGATGGATCTTCTCGGTCACCGCATCACGACGCTTGAGCACCGAGTTGGCCCACAGGTTGGTAACCTGATGCGCCAGGAACTCGATGGAGCGAGTGCCCGAGAGGAGGAAGGTCTCCAGGGCCTTCCTATTGCTCTCCTTAGACAGATCCTCAGAGCACAATAGGATGCCCAGAGAACCTAGTCAGACATCCAGCCACGAAGTGGCCTGCATGGCGCACTTCACGACCTTCTCGTGGCTTAGAATCTCCGACGCCGAGAACGTCACCTGCCGGGCGGAGAGCTTCTCAAGAGAAACTCCCCTAGTAAGCTCTTCTACCGAGTGGTGGAGGGGAAGAGCAAGGCTAGACTCCCCCATGATCTCAAAATACCTCCTCTGCTGGAGACGAGGAGGTGGGAGGAGTTTGTTCCGGGCAGAGGAACAACTGGAGGTAGCGAGTACTGCGAGCTGAGCGTTGGCCCTGGTTCTGGCACTCTTCAGCCCCTGGGACCAGGGCAGAGCCGCGCTGGCCTTTGGGGCTTCTGAGTTCCATAAACCTGATCCAGGACCGTGTCCTTGCCTTCACGGGGGGCGATCACAGGGTCCATGAACCCGTTGAGCTGTCTCATCAGGCCCAGGACCTGCCAGAAGGCATGCTCAGACTCTTGCTGCTCTCCTCCCTGCGGACTGGCAGCTATGTCTCCTATCCCCGGAAGTTCTTCCTGGGGAGACACATGGACGTTCTCTCGGGGTCTAGCTGGTTCCTGAAGAATACGTGCAAAAGACTTCGGCAACGTCTTGGAGTCCTTCGGTTCCCTCCTAGGCAGGATACAAGACTCCAGCAAAGTGGTCTGGTAGGCACCTTCCGCGCGAGACGATTCTCCTCCACGAGGAGGTGAGTCCCCCCTTGGTGCCGAGGGGGAGACCGCCACCTCACTGGACTCTCCCGAGGACGGAAAAGCCTCGTCTACGGGAGAAGGAAAAAACGACTGCGAAGGGGACGGGGCCTTCCTGACGGACCTCTTAGGAACCAACTTCTCCCTGGGAGAAGTCACCACGAAGTCCACTCCTCTACTTCTCTTCAGCGGGGGCGAGGCCGTCGCTGGCTTGTGTCCTAGATCGGCGAGTGCCGGCTTCATAGCCTTCACTAACGCCCGCATCAAAGGACCAAACCAGGACTGCCGAGACACGGACACAGAGTCAGAAATTCCCGCTGGAGGGAAGGGGATCGGGCAATCCTTCGGAGTGGACACCACTGGACCTGCCTGCAAAAAAGAAGGGGAAGAAAGTTGCCTTGACCTCTCCAAAAGTCCTTCCTTGTCCTGCAAAAGAGACCTGCGCTCAGGTGGAGGCGATCCCGACTGCGACCTGGCGACACGTCTCCCTGCTGCTGCCGCGAGCTGCGGAACCCGACGCGAACGGGGGTCGTGCTGACGCTCGCGCGAGGGTGACACGAAAGAGTCGCGCGAGAGGGACTGTTGGAGCACGGGCGCACAATCGCGCGGAGACAAACGAGCGCGGGAGCGATCGCGAGTGGGCGAATGGGCGCGTGGGCGAGTGAGCGCGTTGGCGAGTGAAAGCGTTGGTGTGTGGGCGAACGAGAGCGCTCAGGAGACCGCTGAGGGCCAGGGGACCGATAGTGTCATGGAGACCTGTGACGCGTGGGCGAGCGATGGCGAGTCGGCGATCGATGGCGAGTCGGCGATCGATGGCGAGTCGGCGATCGATGGCGCGTTGGCAAACGCTGGCGAGTTGGCGAGCGATGGCGCGTAGAACGCGCAGGCGAGCGACCGCGCGTGGGCGAGCTGATCGCAGGGGACTTATGTTTCTCTGGATCTGCTGGGCGCTGACGCGTAGAAGAGCGCTTGTGCGCAGGCGATGGATCACGCGGAGGATCTGGAGATCGACGGCGCTCAGGGGAACGCTGACGAGCAGGAGATCGTTGACGCGCAGGAGATCGCTGACGAGTAGGAGAACGTAGACGCGTCGGAGATCGCTGTTGCGCTGGAGAACGCTGGCAAGCAGGGAGACGGCGTGTAGAAGGCTGCGCAGGAACTGTCGGCGCGACGCGCAAAGGGGAACGCTCGTGAGTGGGCTCAGGAAGAGGAGGCGCGTGGGCGTGCAGGAACTCTAGATGTACGCGCAGGAGACCGCGCGCGTTGCTGCGCAGGAGAAAGCTGACGAGCAGGATCGCGAGGGCAAGGAGAAGTTGAGTCCTTGCCCAAGTCCTGAACCGGAGTTCTAGGGCGCGTAAGCGAGCGTGGGCGCACAGGGCGCGTGTCAGGAACTGGAAGCGCAAGTGCGCGTTGACGAGCAGGAGACCGTTGGCGCGCTGGGCACGCAGCAGGAACAGGAGGATGTTCATTATCCTTAGGAGAGCGCTGGCGAGCAGTAGGGCGTTGATCATCAGAAGAGCGCTGGCGAGCAGGAGAGCGCTGGCGAGCATGAGAGCGCTGGCGATCAGGAGAGCGCTGACGAGCAGGAGAGCGTTGGTGTGCAACTACGCGTGAAAGCGCAGAAGGGCGCGCAGGGGAACCCTGACGCGCAAGGGAAGTGCCCACACCGTGGGCGACATCCCTTTGCCACGAAGGGACCGGTGCCCGTCGGCTGACGAGATCAGACTGCTGGCCGTCTGCACAGGAAGTAGAAGGTCTGGAAGGCGTAGGAGAACGTGAACGATCCCCGGAGAGGTCTAAGGACGCGGCTGCTACAGACTGCTTCTGGTGAGGAGAGTCCCCGTCGGAGGACGGAGGAGGAGAAGACTCGAAAAGGCGCCTCTTGCCACCCTTATAGGGAGACGGGAGGCCCTTGCGGCAAAGCGGACGATGAGCCTTATGGCGAAGGCGGCCACGAGGGAGGTCGTCAGGATCATCAGTCCTCCAAAGAGGAGTCTCAGTCAGAGTGCTCCCCCGAGGAGGAGACTTAGCCGCAGGAGAGCCCGTAGGACCCCCTTCCTTCTCCGAAGGATGTACAGAAGGGGGAGGAGAGCCTTCAGCAATGTCATCACCATCAGGAGCTGCAGAGGTTTGACCAGACTCGTCGGAAGCCTCTGCCACCACGACGTCGACGATAGACAGAGGATCTACCTCTGCTATCACCGGCGACTGCTTGACAGCGGCCCCCAACTGAATAAGGTCAAACAGGGCTTCCTTGGAGGGCAGGCCCTTAAGCCCCAAGGAACCCCAAAGCTGAAAAAGATCATCATTATACATGGAGTTAACATTATCAAAATCCTCCCCCGGAGGAGGAGGGGGAACTGCCCCGCTATGGGAGGCGACGCCCTCTCCCGCACCCCGAAGTCGGGAAACAGAACTACAGCCTGCGCTTCCACTCGGCGGCCTCTCACTAGGAGTCGGACGAGGGGGAGCTTCGGAGGAGGTTTGGGCGGCGGAAGAAGAGTCCCGAGAGCCTTCCTCCTTCAAGGCAACCCTCGAAGGAGAACGGTCTCTCTTGGACTTCTTACGCCGGCAGGCAAACCTCTCACACTGGGAGGCAGACCACTCCCTACACTCACTACATGTATTTTCACTATCACACCATCGGCCTCGACACTGCGGGCAAAGGGTGTGAGAATCGGTATCCACCGCAGACATGAAGGTACCGCAAGGGAGGCCGGCAATCCCAGGGCACTTGCGCATGATGAACACCAAAGGGAGAGGCCAACTTCAAACACACAAAGTCTGAGGAAAAGCAAAAAAAGATTAAGGCTGTCAAAAACGAGGAAGATACAGACGTCTGTACATCGTCCGAGCCAAAAGTGAAGTGAAGCAAATCACCGGTGTGTGGGGGGGGAGGGGTGGCAAGCTACCCCTTCCCCTACCCCCGCTAACTAGCGCGGGGGTAGTTAACCCTCGTTAAAATCTATTGGCTCGTCAATTTCAGCCACGCCGAAAGGTAAACCCAATGTAAATAGCGTGGTTTGTATTTCGGTTACGGAACAAATAAAAATATGTTTACATATATATATATATATATATATATATATATATATATATATATATATATATATATATATATATATATATATATATATATATATATGAGTACAAGAAAAGTAAGTAATTAAGTAAAGACAAAACAATAAATGGCTGCCATGCGAGGACGGGGAACAGAGACATCCTTTCGTCGTCCGAGCCAAAAGCGAAGTGAGTCAGTTCACCAGTGTGTGAGGGGGGAGGGGTAGCTAGCTACCCCTCCCCTACCCCTGCTAACCAGCGCGGGGGTAGTTAACCCTCGTTAAAAATCTAATGGCTCACCATTTCAGCTACGCCGAAAGTAATACCCTATGTAAATAGCGTGGTTTGTATTTCGGTTACGGA
The DNA here is from genome assembly GCF_036898095.1 of Palaemon carinicauda. Lineage (NCBI taxonomy): Eukaryota > Metazoa > Arthropoda > Malacostraca > Decapoda > Palaemonidae > Palaemon > Palaemon carinicauda. The sequence continues at coordinate 23,908,274 of NC_090725.1, read as the reverse complement.
ACAAATATCATTTTAACATACTTTACAATAATAGTTACTGCTTTTTAGGAAAAAGTAAATAAATACTTACAAAGCAAATATTTGTTAACAATAATTGCTACTAGAAAGAGAACTAATTTTTCAAGAAGCAAGGATTTTATCTAATTGGATTTGAAAACATACAGTAATATTTATCATCATTACACTCCCCGATATATGATACTGCATAATAAGTTCTAATGCATAATCGTCAAATAAGAGATAAAAAATTGTAAAATAACAAGAAGTGTATCGTTAAAACACGCTACTCTCTACAGGGCCAAATTAGAATCCCGTTATACCCAACTCCCTCCCATCCCTGTGTGACAACTGACAGATCCACCACCTGAGGTACTACTGCGCCTCCTATTCACTGGGCAAAATGCCATGCCACACAATGAAATTCATTTTGGTGGTTTACGAATCACAAATGTTTGAAGTAGAGTAATTTGACTTTTTCCTAATAGTGTATAAACATTACAGTAGGACTTTAATGGGAGTATGATTTCAGCAAACATGGAACTCGACTCTTAAAATTTACAAGGTGAACAGACAGTCCTCACCTTACAAACTTTATTGGTTTCAAGAACCTGTCTGTAAGTAAAATTGTTTGTAAGTCAAATTTTAATATATTTTGACCTAGGGTAGACCTAACTTGAATCCTATGGCTATGATTTCCAGCTACAAAAGTCAGCAAATAGTTGGGTTTCATGTGAAATAGATATCAGGTTACTACAAATGTTGTTTTGCTTACTGTACTAAATGATATAATATTGTTTTATTACAGTATTTCTTTATCTTATCTTTGGTATTTTCAGTTGGATTTGTGTTTGTATTTTCGAATGTTTGTATGTTGAGGACCTTCTGTAGTTACTGGCCAGTGCCATGGAAGATCCACCATCTCGCCACTACTCTGAGCAGCCACTTTGACCTTCACCTTAGACTAGCAGGGTGGTTGAGGTGGGAAGTGTTACAATGGATTCAGGTTTGTATAATTTATTTATTCCTACAAGACAACAACCCTCTTCCTTCAATAAGACTAATCCTTAGGACGGAAGACATTCCTATAATCAACCTGGCTGTTTTAAAATCACAAACTTTTTTTATTCAATTTCCATTTTTCCTAATCATACAAACCTAAGACCTTTATTAAGAGTACGACTTCCACAAACCTGGAAACAACTGTTTAAATTTAAACGAGGTAGTAAAGTAATATTAGTTGCCAAGTGGCCGGGAAGCTCCACCATCCCCCCCTGCAAGTATCGCTACCTTCGCTTTGACTTCTGACCTAGGAATTACGAGGTAGTTGAGGAAGGTCGTGGAACTTAAAAGGTCTAATGTTTGGATGGTTAGATAAAATACAAACAGTTTCAGAAATTTGTGATTTGTTTCTGTGCGAAATAAAAAACCTTCAATCTTAGGATATTTGCCTAAAGGGAGGAAATCCCTAAAACCAATCTGGATGGTTTACTAACTTTGGAAATGTCAATACAGAAGGTCCTCAACTTACACACTTAATTGGTTCCAAGAAGCTGTTTGTAAGTGGAATTGTTTGTAAGTCAAGTTTTTTTTTTTAATTTTGACCTAAGGTAGGCCTAATCTGAATCCCATGCCTATGATTTCTAGCTACTAAAGTCAACGAATAGTTGGGTTTCATATGGAATAGATATCAGATTATCACAAATATTTTACTTACTGTATTAAATGATATTGTTAAAGTATCTATCTTTGTTATTTTCAGTTGGATTTATGTTTGCATCTCCAAATGTTTGCAAGTTTAGGATCTTCTGTACACTTTGCTCTAAGGGAAGAGCAAAAGTGACGACTCCTGTCACCCTTCTTAAAATCTGAGCATGGAGATATTGTACATGTTAGGTTAGGTTCCTACCAAGAGACTGGTAGCCGGTCATGGAAGAATCTACATCCATAAGAAACAGGTTGCATATATTTCATCCATCCTCCCCCTTGTCTAGGAATGGCAGGTATACTTAATTAGAGAAATTGTCTGTAAAGAAAAGTTACTTGGTCCTTAGGCTCGCTTCCATCTAGCATCCGATACAGCACATTACGGAAAGACTACATTACTTCCCCCAAAAGGATAAAATGGAAGAGAACTGCCAGACAATCTATCTCTACTTGTAAATTTATATCGAAACCAATAACTTAGATGAGATGCTACTTGTCCCATGAGGGAGCTAAGTTTGCAACAAGGTAGAAGATTGGCCAGGGCACCAGCCACCTGTTGAGATATTACTGCTAGAGAGTAATTGGGTCCTTTGACTGGCAAGACAGTACTAAATTGGATTTCTCTCTCTGGTTAAGGCTCATTTCATCTTTGCCTATTCATACACCGAATAGTGTGGCCTATTCTTTACAGAATCTCCTCTGTCCTCATACACATGACAACACTGTGATTACCAAACAATTCTTCTTCACCCAAGGGGTTAACTACTGTACTGTAATTGTTCAGTGGCTACTTTCCTCTTGGTAAGGGTAGAAGAGAGACTTTAGCTATGGTAAGCAGCTCCTATATGAGAAGGACACTCGAAAATCAAACCATTGTTCTCTAGTCTTGGTTAGTACCATACACACTGTCTTGGGTTAGAGTTCTCTTGCTTGATGGTACACTTGGGCAGACTATTTTATCTAATTTCCCTTCTTGTTTTGTTAAAGTTTTTATAGTTTATATAGGAAATATTTATTTTAATTTTGTTACAGTTCTTAAAATGTTTCATTTTTCCTTGTTTCCCTTCCTCACTCAGCTATGTTCCCTGTTGGGGCCCTTGGGCTTAGTGCATCCTGCTTTTCAAATTAGGGTTGTAGCTTAGCAATTAATAATAATGATAATTACAGGGTAACTACCGCAGGACCAAGGATAAGGTTATCTAGGGACCTGTGGGTAAAATCCCTTGGGTAATGGGCAGCCAGTATTGTCTGTTGTTGCACTCTTACCTTTAGGACTAGCGCCACTGACAGGTTCTTCCTGAAGGTTAGGGTAGATCTGATATCCCTAATTTCGTGCACTCAAAATAGGATGATACTTCCAAAAATCTCATTGAATCAACATGGCCGAAGTGCACAAGTCAGGAGAAGCAATGTTCTTGGATATCTATCTATACCTTTTCGGCATGAAGGGAAGAGTTTTTGGTGCTCCACAAGGGGAACTGTTATCTCTAACTAGCAACACTGCGTCCTCATAAGACAAGTCACTCAATACTACGCTAATGAAATTGGAGTTGTACCGGGATAGAGGCTGGCTCTTAGACACATACTCTGGACATGGAGGAAGGCTGCCTCCCTTTATTGAGAATGACTCGTGACATCAAACATGTCAAGCGGTTTGTAATGCATAGGATGAGGCTTGTGAGTAGTCTAGGGATCAGCTCTTGTCTGATGGTCAGTCAAGGGTACAGGAGAGTCCGGTTCAGAGACCTAAAGAGCCGAGTGACATCCAAAGAGGTTTGAGTTTCTGGAGCAGAAAGATCATTCAGGGCTCAGTCGGAAGGCTGTGGTCTTCAGTTTGATGTCTAGTTGAGGGTTGCATTTCAACCATTTCCAGCCATGACTGAGAGGGGCTTCTTCGGCAAAAGCTGAAAAGAACCACGATTCTATGTAGAGGCTCCCCCCAGCGAAAAATCCCTTCTATGATGCCCTCTGTTGAGTGGCTTCAGTGCAGCATTGCTCCTCCCATGAAATCATGTAGAGGAATTGGGCAAAGTCTAATAAACTCTGCCAGATCGGTCATCCTGTGCTTCGGTGAAATCATCTTCCTCCTGGTGATTTGAAGCTAACTATCACCTCAAGAAAGTAAGCTCCTGCTTGTATGAGCCCTGATCATGGATACCGATTGTATAATTTCCAATAAAAGCCAGTGATAACACGGTTCTCAGTCGTGCCCAGAAATAGCAGGATTCTTAATCATGGTCAACGATCCAATGATCTCCAATCGGGGCCTGCAATCGCAAGCTTCCCAAGCATAGTGGTCAGTCACATGCTTCTCCATCGCGATTGCTCATCATATGTTTTCCGATCCAGGCTGTCGGCGATCGCAGCACACCGCCGATCCTGTGGGAGACGATGACCGTGAAGAATAATCACGGAATTTGTCTTGCTGGGAGAAATCACAAACGAATTGTTCCTGTGAAGACAAAACACAAAAGAAAAAGCAAGAGTGAAACTTATTTCGTGTGAAAAAAAGATAATAGTCCATACAAGCTATGAAAACAATCATAGGTTTCATTTTCACAATTATCGTGTAAAGTAGGCCCTCTGTTCCTACGATGCATCAGGAGCCGATTTTCATTGTAAGTCATATTTATATACATAACTGTACACAATATGCATGACATCCTTTAAAAAAATAAGAAAACAATCTCTTACTGTTCATAAATTACTGTACCCTGTACTGTGCAGCACATACAAGTACTGTAACTGTACCCTATACCGTAGTATACCTACACTTATACACTAATACAGCTGTAGTATTATTACCATTATTGTTATTACTAGCTAGGCTACAACCCTAGTTGGAAAAGCAGGATGCTATAAGCCATGCTATAAGCCCTATAGGACTCCAACAGGGAATATAGCCCAGTGAGGACAGGAAATAAGGTAGCACATAGAATACTGTGCCCTCAAGCAAGAGAATTCTATCCCAAGACAGTGGAAAACCTTGTTACTCTACAGAGGCTATTGCATTACCCAGAATAGAGAACAATAGTTTGATTTTGGAGTGTCCTCCTAAAAGAGTTGCTTACTATAGCTAGTCTCTCCTCTACCCTTATCAAGTGAAAAGTAACCAATGAACAATTAGAGTGCAGCAGCTTACTCCTTGAATGAAGAAGAATTTTTCAGTTATCTTAGTGTTGTTAAGTGTGTGAGGAAAGAGGAGAATGTGTAAAGAATAGGCGAGACTATTCGGTGTATATTTAGGTAAAGGAAAAAAGAGCTGTCACCATAGAGAGGCCAGATATTATACTGTACTATTTGGCCAATCAAAAGGATCCAATAACTTGTTGGTTGTAGTATCTCAAGAGTGGCTGGTGCCCTGGCCAACCTACATAGGCAATAACAATTCCTCGAAATCCTTGAAGATCTAAAGGTCACTCATGAATGGTAGAGACAAGGAACAGTGAAAATGCCCATATGTATGTATGATCAATGCCCAGGCCCTCTCTCCACCCAAGCTAGAAGCAGGGAGGGGCAGGCAATGGCTGCTGAAGACTCAGCAGGTTAACCTATACGCTCCCCCAAAACCTCAATACTTTGCTCACAAGGATGATGAGGTCGCAGACACTACAAGAAACTATCGAGCTTGAAGAGGCCTTGAACCCGATTGGCCACCACAACCCTGGAGTTGGCTTTCCCACTGTCATCAGAAGTCTCCCTTATGCTTTCCAGACATAATGCACAGTGAAAAAAGGCATAGAAATATCCAATAAAAAGAGCAGCAACGAAATACCGTAAACAAAGATGGCTAACTAATGCTAAAGAGATACGCACAACACCACAGCATTAGCTGCTCTCTGCTCCGGTAAGTATTTTGTTTCATCAACAAACTAAACGTCACAACTCAAAATAGAGTTACAAAGATTTTTCAAGTACATTATATGAGCCAGTTCGTAACGGCAAATAGTCGTTACTCGAGACCATCATAACCTTAGGACCTCCTGAGAAGGGTGGAAAGGAGATGAAACCAACGTTCTGTGACCTGAAAGTCATGGAAGAATATGTGAACCATCTACCGAAATGTATTTTCATGGAAAGGAACGTTGCCGATCCATAACCTCTCATCTTATGTACAAGGCAAGAATGTACTAAGGTACATTCCAGATACATACCGTCACTCCCATGCGTAAGCGGGGAGAGACCAGTCAAGAGTGTTCTCGTCTCTTGGTTGGTCACAGTAGATACACATTCCTGGTACATGACTTCTCTCCCACGAGTACATGGGCAAAGATCGGTCAGTAGTATCTTCATCACTTGCCTGGGCAAGAGGTGAAGACCGGTAAGGGAGCATTCAGACACTAAAGGGAGTTGAAACGTAGCATGTGGACCCTTAGCGTCCGGAACTCGTGTGAAATAATCATACTTGTGGATGATGATGTGAACTGTTCTTCGTTGTTCTTTTCTTAACCCTCCCTGTACTGACGAAGTTGCTCCAGATGTGGTCTAACAGCTTGGGTTTGCTTGAGATAAGCAGAAAAACAATTATAATGGTGAGGTCCCTGTCTGAGGCTAGCCTTAATGGTTCGTAAGGTGCCCCCTCAGGAAATGCGGTACAGTATTCCTTGACAACGTTCCAGGGTGGAGGTCTCCCTTCAACTGTACAGGAGGCCAGCTCAAAGCTGCATTGAAAGCTCTGCCGAAGAAGAAATATCTACTCCCTTAAGTCTAAATAATTGGCTTAAGACTGAGCGATAGCCTTTTACCCCTGAAACGGAACAGAGTTTCTCCTTTCGGATGTAAAGTTGAAAGTCGGCTGTTGTTAGAATAGAGGCTCCATGTGGAGACTCCCCTTCCACGACACCAACCACAGAGGTATCTGGACATCTCTCGCAGTTTTGCCATAAAAGCCTTTCTCCAAGAGGAGATACTGGATACCTCCAAGCGTGAAGTCGAAGGGACTTCATCACACTGTGGAATATCCGGGCATGTTGTTGGCACAACAGGTTGAGAAGAGTAGACAGTTCCCTCGGAGTCCACACCAGCAGAAGTAGAAGGCCTGGGCACCATTATACTTGAGGCCATTTCAGGGCCACGAGAGTCAAGTTAAGATTGGGTGTCACTTGAACTTGATTTAGAACGCACAGGCGTCGAGGCCGTCCCACAGATGCTGGAATGCGTCCTCAAATGCTGCCTTTGGGTCTGGAATCAGCATGCATTAGATGCAGAGCTTGCAGTTAAGCCATGTTGCAACCAGGTCTATTGTTGGCGAACCCCATAAAGCCAGGATCTCTGTCGCTATCCGAGGACTGAAAGACCACACAGAGCCCAGCACTTGCATTTTTCTGCTCAATATGTCAGTCATTACATTCTTCCTGCCTGGAATGAAACTGAAATGAAACAAACTGTTATGAAAATCAAGGTGAGCTCTGCCCACTTGAGTTTCTATTGCAAGCTGGCAAAGGTGTAGCAACAGGGTATCTTCTTGTTTTTTATATAGGCCACCATGGTGTTGCTATCACTCATCAACACCAGCAAGTGACCAGCTAGAAGAGAGTAAAACTGTTGGAGAGTCAAAAAGCTGCTCTCATCTCTAATACATTTATAGAGTACTAGAGCATCCTGATATATGGTGACGGACAAAATTCTGGAGGTGACGTCAAGAGTTGGCAACCCCTTAGTAAGTTTGACCTGTCCAGCCACTACTGTAGGTCACTTTTGGCCTCTACCCCTATCGCCACCAGTGAGAGAGGATGGTCAAGATGTTGAGACCAACGCCTTTACAACTTCCACTGAAGTGACTGAAGATGAAGGCGACAACTCAGCACAAGGTGCTCTAAGGATGTCAATTCTCGCAGTAACCGCTGCCACTGACGTGCTGAGGATGCTGAAGAAAGGGTAGTGTTACCTTTCGCAGGCGAGATACTCTGTCCTGAGACATTAAGACCTTTGCGTAGACCGTGTCTACGTCCATTCTGAGGTATGTGAGCTTCTGCATGAGTACTAATAAAGATTTCTTTTGATTCACCACAATCCCTAGATCATGACAAATCTAAAGAAGCCTATCTCGGTGGGGAAAGGTTGCCTCCGAATCTGCCAGAACTAGCCAATCATCCAAATATTGTAAAAGATAAATGACGCTGGTGTGTGCCCATGCCGAAACTAGAGTGAAGAATTGTGAAAACTGAAGCACTGTCAAAAGCCTGAAGCACAGTACCTTGAATTGGCAAACTTTTCCAGCTACAAAAAAAGCAGATACTTCCTGAAGGAAGGTTGGATCGGGATCTGGAAGTATGCACCATTCACGTTGATCATTACCAAGAAGTCAAAAGGGCTGATCGCTTAAGAGAGGATCGTTCACATATAGTATCTACCTCGTTCAGGTGATTCAGGTAAGGCACATTCAGGAGATGCATGCCTCGCGTGACCCAGTGAAGCGGGTTCAGTGTTCACGGAATGAGCACCTAGAGTGCTCACAGAGTGCTCAGGAGACGCAAGTTCAAAGTAGTCCAGAGAAACATATTTATCACGTTTAGCTCATTCATGTGAAACAAGTGTATTGTGTTCTGGCGAGGCACATCTAGTGCAATCTAGCAAGGCTCATCTAAAGCGTTCTGATGAGGAACATGGTGATGATGAGCATGAGGCACATGAAGGTGAAGCCCGTTTGGTTAAGGCGCGGGCAGGAGAATATGGTCTGAATGAGGTGCTTCTGGGGGAGGCACATATAGGAGGAGCATGTCTGTGGGAGGCGGGTCTGGATGAGGCTCGTAAAGGTGAGGAGCCTTTAAGGTTGTCTGTTTGAGAGGAATTGTCTCAGGAAGAACCAAAGGATCTCTGATGAGGTGGTGAAGAGGAGGATCAGGATCAGGCAGAGGTTGTGAAACAACCCTGCAAGCACTCTCCTGGGAACTATAGCGCTCAGAAAGAGAACTGCTTCGCCACCAGCCCTTTGGTGGTGGCGAGGGTCAATCACTTCCTTTGAAGTCCTCAACAAAGGCAACGAAGGGCGTTCCCTCGTGAAAGGGTCCTGGGAGAAATGTCTACCTCAAAAGTCTCTGGAGACTTTGGCTGGTTTCCATGGATGCAGCAAAGAGACGACATCCTCGGAAGCAGGGGCTGCAAGCTGCTCCTGCTGGTGTCTAGAAGAAAGTGTCTTTTTGAGCCACTCTTCCAAGGTGGAACCCTAGTAGATTATTGTAATATTGTCTTACAAATATACACCCTCTACATTTCACAAGTTTTGTATGTTACAAGCGCATACGCACGAGTCGTGCTGTTAGCACTCCGTGCATGCGCATGATCAGTCTTCTTGCTTCTTCTGGTTCGAGCTGTTCGCATTGCAGAGCACCCCTGTACATAACCCCTTGCTCTGTGGAATAAATGCAATCTACGACTCAGGATTTTATTTCTCCATCCCTGCAATCACCTGTCTTCATCTACAAACCTCATCACATATCACTAACCCTAAAATTCTAAGGAGGGCCAAACCAGATGCAAGACATCATCAAACTGAAAAGAGGAAAGCTCCCCTAGGGAGGAAGCCTACCCATTTCAGTAGGGGAAATTGTAGGATCCCCTTACCCCAGGCTTGTCCTAAGGTTAAAGGATCACGACTCTTGACTGACTGGTCCCCACTGAAAACCAATGGAGAAGAATCGGAGGGCAGAGTGCAGCGCATGGAAGAAGGAAGTTGGCCCTTCAACCTCAAGGAAGACCTCTATACTTGTCACTGGGGAGGCCTGGCAACATGAGTGTCCTCTGCAGGCCAGGCATAACTGGTGAGGATCTCTCCCTAGTGCTCAAAAAGGTACTACAGGTCTTCGGTGGCACCCATGAGCACTTCTGCATCTCTGCAGGCATCCTCAGAAGAAAATGAAAAATTTTAAAGTAATTTGTATTTTTCTTAACACAAACCTGAGTTCTTTACATTGGAGATAGAAATTAGCTTAAGCTGGAAAACGGCTATAGAAAAGTTTAACGAGCTGTCTACAACCAATCAGGTCGTTACCAGTGGTAAAGGGGAAGCACCACCTCCACGTTTACTCACAGTAACCCCACTATGATTGCAGCCGAGACTTCCAGGGGTAGGTAATGGCAGGTAAGATTTGTGTAATAAACTCGTTTGTATTTTTAGGAAAAATACAAATTAGTGTACTTTCAAATATGTCATTCGTTCTGACATGAATACAAACTCTCGTTCTTTACATTGGAGACTCACCCATGGTGGGTGGAAATTCTTTCCCACTGACTGGAATTTTATACCAGGAATTGCTACATCTGAGCATGGTTGAGCATGAGATGAGCATCTTCACATATTTCTAATCAGTGACATGATCATGACGGAGGGTTCACAGACTGTGCAAGGTGATTAGTGGGTGAAGAATATTAACCTGAAATGTCCAGGTAATATACAGTATAACCAATAAGTTTGTGAATACTGTATACACATTGTGGGTTTACCCAGACCCCATCTCCCCCTCGTAAAGTATAATGGGGATGCAATCAAAATATTGCCAGCTATAATAGCTAAGCAACTACATGGGGCTTAGCTGCAACATATTCGAGACCTAGCTGACCGGGAGGACGGATGCTGTGCCGAAAATGAAGGGGAAGATGAAGAAAAGAAAAGACGCAAGTCTGCTAGGATCAGCCAGTCGTCCAGGTAACGAAGGAGAAGGATGCCGAACCTGTGAGCCCAAGATGACACTAGGGCAAACACTTTTGTGAAGACCCGAGGTGCTGTGGAGAGGCCGAAACACAGCATCTTGAACTGATATATTTTGTTGTCGATGATAAATCTCAGATTGGGATCTAGAAGTATGCGTCCTTTAGATCCAGTGTACACATGAGGTCCTGTGGTCTATTCACTAATCTGACCGTGTCTGCTGTCTCCATGCTGAACAAAGTCTGTTCGACAAACTTCTTCAGAGCTGAGAGATCGACGACTGGTCTTCACCCTCCAAATGCCTTTTCCACAACAAAGAGTCGACTCAAGAAGCCTGGGGAACCGTCGAGGACCTCCTGGAGAGCACCCTTCTCCAACATGGTCTGGACTTCAGCCCAAATGGCCTGCCCCTCTGCTGATCCCATCGCAAAAGAACTCGCAAGCACTGGATTCTTGGTCAGAGGAGGGAGAGATGAAATGAACGTGACACGATACCCGGAACAAATCACGGAGATCGTCCAAGGTTCGGCCCCGAGCTGCATCCACCTGGTCCAGCAGCTTTGTAGGCATTCCCCCACTGGTGGACAATCAGGGGGCTGGCCTATCATAGCGTTTGCGGTTTTTACTGCCACCTCTCTGATGTTTTCCCCCATGATTGGAATGTTGCCTTTCCCGTCCTTGACAGAAAAGGGTTTTTTAGACACTGTATTTGTAGCCTATGCCTTTTTACTAGATGATGGTTTGGTTTGGCTGGTCTTTGGAGGGTCTGGAGGTCTGTAGGGCCCTGATGTTAGAGCCCTATGAAGGAGCGAATCCGTGTTGGACTTTCTCCACCTCTCTGCAGTCTACTCGACGTCCCTTGGCTCGAAGAGGAAGAAACCCTCCATGGAGGAGTTTCGGAGCCTTGCAGTCTCAGCGTTAGGGACCTGCTGGTGGAATCTCTTGGCCGCCACATTCCTTCGTTTCAGAATGGCATTAGCCCAAAGGATCACTATCTGGTGGGACAGAAACTCTATAGTGCAGGTGCCAGAGAGAAAGAAGATCTCCAAAGCCTTCCTGTTATGTTCCTTAGAGATATCTTCTGTTCGCACCAGGATTACCCCACATCCCAACCAAAAATCCAGCCAGGAAGTAGCCTGCATGGCATACTTTGCGACCTTGTCTTGGTTCACGATCTCTGACGCCTAGAACGAGACCTGACGCAAAGAGAGCCTCTCTAGAGAGACTCCCTTGGTCAGTTCTTCAAGGGAGTGATGGAGAGACATCATCGAGTAAGTTTCATCCATGCTATCATAATACCTCTTCTGGTTGACACCCGAAGGTGAGAGGAGTTTAGTGGAAGGTAAAAAGCTATAAGGCAATCTTATGGCGAACACCATTTAATCCTCGGGATCAGGCCACAGCTGCACTGGTTTTCGGAGGTTTTGGGGTGCCTAAGACACGGTCTAGGACCGGGTCTTTGCCTTCATGTGGGGCTATTTCTGGATCTGGTAACCCATTGAGGGCCCTCATCACTGTAAGAACCTGCCAAAAGGCATGCTCCGACTTTCTCTGGTCTCCGAATGAAGCTGGGCTGGCAGCAAAAAGATCATCCACTGCTGAGGTCTCCTGGACCCCTCAGTGTTTCTGAGTCCTTGAGGGGCACTTTGGAATCATCTTGGAGTCTTTAGGTTCCCTTTTAGGAAGAAACAAAGGTTCCAAAGCAGAAGGTCTGGAAGCAGTGACCTTCTCAGAAGAGAGAGAACAAGGAGCTGGAAGTAACAGTGTTCTCTTCCTGGGGTCTTTCCATCAGTGACAGGAGGGGAGAGTCCGAAACTGCGATGGAACCCTATAGGGGCCTCTATCCTATGAGCACTGACTGGATTCAGTTTGACCCTTGATGAAGGGAGCTTATCAAGAGATCCCCTCTTCCTCTTCAGGGGGAAGCAGCAGTCGTGGTCCGTAGTCCCAGATCGGTTGAAACAGAGGACGAACTCAAGGCAGTCCCGGGGGCTTCCATCGGTCGCAAAGGAGGAATCAGGGCAAAGGCCTGTGTTACAGCTCTAACTAAGGTGCTGTACCCCGGCTACTTACTCACAAAAGCACTCTCCGAATGATCCCCTGAAGGGAAAGAGGATGAATGATCCTTCCGCGGGGTCTCCATTCCTGATGCTGAAGGCTTTGGAGCCGAAGATTTAGATTCCATTCTGTGCGCAGGAAGATTTGGAATTCCAAAACCCTGAAACTTGCCCTCTTCCTCCTTCCCCATCTGTTGCGACTTTATGCGTTTGCGAGGAGGGGAATGCAGCGACAGCGAACGATTGTTAACCACCTTACCTTTCCTAGTAGCCACTACTACCACCTTTGGTGGCTGCAGTTGGTGATCTTCGCTTGCATGAGGATGTGACAGTCGCTGACGTGTTGGAGAACAACAAGAAACCTCCTGCTCAAGCCACGTTGGTGATTGCTGAAGTGAAGACCGATGACTTGATGAGAGAGAGTGTGTGTCTCCGCATTGATGAGTGATACCACGATAATGTGGAATCGATCGTTACCGCTGCACGAGGCAGGTCGGGGTGTCGATGATCCTCGAGTAGGAGAATCATGCGTAGCTGGGAGTGAAGGCTGCTGATGCACGATGATTCATGTTGCAGCAATCCACTAACAGGCGGGGGAACATGTTCCGAAAGAGCGACATGATGGTTTGGGAATGCTCAGAGTTAGGGCCAAACGCTGGATAGTTGTGTGACAGATGAGCGATTCCCGAGACAGTATTGTGTGGGCGCTGAGGTGAACGCTGTCAGTTAGGCGATCGCTGATGAGCAGGCGATTTCCGAGGTGGTGGGTGAGCAGGCGATTCTTGCGAAGAAGCAGCTTGACCAAAAGTCAAATGCACAGGAGATTCTCACATAACCGAACACCTAGGCGGTACACGAGTTATCGATCATTGATAATGGTCAGGCGATTCACGAGCTGATGAAAGTGTCGGCAATTGACGATCTGCAGGTCGGTGGTAAGACTGTCGAGCAGGTGAGCGTTGTGATGGAGAACATTGAGACGAGATCGGAAAAGGAGGCGATGGTCGGAAACAAGAAGAGTCAGGTTGGAAGGTTTCTTCCAAAGACTGAGGAGGCGAAGAGACATCAACACGATGATGTACAAGCGTAGGATCAGCAGGCCTCCGAAAAGAAGTCTCTATGCGAGACTGTTAACGGGAAAGGGAAACACTCGTCAGAGACGTGCCTCTGACTTTGCTCTTCCCCGGAAGGATGTTCGTCAGGGAAAGGAGCGCAGACCTTAGCGGCGGAAGATAGAGAAAACGCAGTCACAGCAGCAGCTGGCAAGGCAGCAGACGAGCTCTCCGAAACAAGAACGTCGACAACGGACAAGGGGTCGACATCTGACACGTGCTGAAGATCAGCACCCCAGTGCAAGAACCACAACAACGCCTCCTTGGAAGGATCACCGGGCAACCCCACCGACGGCCACAGATGTAAAAGAGGATAAAGAGACACGGCCTCACCCGGGGGGAGAGAAGGGCCAACCTCACTAGGGGAGGCATCACTATCTCTCAAGGACCAAAGTTGGCGAGGAGTTAAATGGCCTACGCTACTCGTCGGCCCCCCGGGAAGGAAGTGTCCGAGTAGGAGCTTCGGAGGAAGCCTTGGGCTGCTTCTTCTGCTTTAAAGCGACCTTCGAAGGGGAAGAATCCCTTTTAGACCTCTTCTTCCGTCTACGTCCATACCTTTCCAACTGGGAGGAAGACCACTCCCAACACTCATTACATTTGTTATCTACATCGCAACGTTGTACTCTGCAGACGAGGCAAAGGCTGTGGGGATCTGTTTCCACAGCAGACATAAACCTCCCGCAGATGCAGCCTTCTGTTCCAGTACACGTCCGCATAGCCGTGGAAGAAACACAGCTAACCCCCATTAACTAGCAGATGGGTAGTTCACCCTAGCTAAATTCTAACAGCTCATCCAGTAAAACCTTTATGAATAGCATTGGTTTGTATTCCAGTTATCGAACAAAAACTTTATAATTGTCCCAACGAACTACGTTCATACCTGGAAGTTTTGGTTGCATCTTTTTTCCAGGGAAAAACTTTTATTCTTGGCGGTGGATGAAATGAACAGGCTCATGTACTGAGGTGCACTAAATGCAAAGTGAACTAATGTAACAAGAGCATCTTCACAAGATAATTTGGATCTTTCAAAAAAAAAAAAAAAAAAAAAATTCACTATTTGGCAAAAACTATTTGAACAGCACCAAAAAAAAAATCTGCACTTGCCACTGTTAGGTCATTTTCCATCATAAGCACAATGCATTTCACTAACCCTACACTTGGAACAAATGCTATCTCACTTAAGATTGTTGGGTGAAGTTCATAACCCTCGCCAGTTTTGGATTGTTCAAGTTATAGACAAAATCACCTGTATCAGGTTGAACTTTGTCTCTCTCGGAGTACAACGTTACCATCTTCACATCTCGTCGGCTAAGAACGGGCATCTCCGACCAACGCTTGATGATCCTGTTATCCTGTTTGAATTTTTGGAAATATTGAATTCTGATTGGATAAGAAAAAGCCATCCGGCAATTTCCAGGGTCAAGCGGGGTCCGACTGGGTCATTTCAAATTACCGTGTCCACTAATTAATTCAGTGTACCGACACTAAAGAGCTGCTCAATTGAAAAAAAACATCATCTACAGTGAATTCTAGGAACTACAGGAGTGAGAGTGTGCGTGTCCTGATACAGAGCTCATTCAACATCACGGAAATTATGATGATTTTAAAAATAAATTCTAATATGACAAATTCGAAGATAATTTGTATTTTTCCTAACCATACAAACCTTAGCTATTTACATAGGGTTTCCTTTCGGCGTAGCTGAAATGACGAGTCATTAATGTTTTAACGAGGGTTTAACTATCCCCGCGCTAGTTAGCGGGGGGGTAGGGGAGTGGTAGCTAGCTACCCCCCCCCCCACACACACACACACCAGTGAGCTGCCTCACTTCACTTACAGGTAGGACTTGTCTCGGGGGACAGGGCTGGCGGGCAAATATGTGTAAATAGCCAAGGTTTGTATGGTTAGGAAAAATACAAATTATCTTAGAATTTGTCATTGTTCCGTAACCGAAATACAAACCACGCTATTTACATAGGGTGACTTACCCTTTGGCAGGGTGGAAAGTCCCCAGCCTTACTGGCTTTGGCTTACCCGGGGACTCAGAATCTGAGTGCGTAGCACTTCGAGAAAAAGAGTCCCTGCACCTCACATGTTTATTGCTACGCAAGAAATGAGAGGCCTACATAAGTGTGTGTGCAGAGATGAAGTGTGACTCGTCCTAGGAAGTTGACCTGAAGTACTTTATATGGAATTCCAGGCTAGGACGTCCCCATACCACCTCGTCAGGGTATGGGGGATGCGACAGTATTGTACTTAATACTAGGAACACAAGGAAGCATGGTTTACCTGTAGAGGTTTGAGGTCAGCTATGCAGAGACCCAGGATGGTGCATTCCCCAAGAGAGGGGAGGATGAAGAAAGAAGTAAGGGCCAGACATACTTTTTCATTCACGCAGACTAAAACCGGGTAACAGTGCCCTCAACCTTCTGCTACCTGTCCATTAAGGAGCCTGAGGTTAGACCAGCTGTTATGCAGCCACCACAGGACCGATAGAAAAAGTATCGAGGCTCCTGTGGGTCACGTCCTGCAGGTAGTGGGCTGTGAAGGTCGTCTGACGCTTCCAGACTCCAGCTTGCAGAACCTGCGTCACAGAGAAGTTGCTCTTGAAGGCCAGGGACGTGGCGATGCCCCTGACATCATGTGCCCTAGGGCGACGTGACGGAGGAGGGTCTGGATTCAAGGCGTGATGGATGGTGCGTCGAATCCAGGCTGACATGGTGTTCTTGGTAACCCTCTTCTTCGTCCTACCAGTGCTCACAAACAGGGCTTGCACGCGGGGACGGGCTGCAGCTGTTCTCTTCAGATAACGTCTCAGACTTTTCACTGGGCAGAGTAGCAGATGATCTGGGTCATCTGTTACAGAGCGGAGACTCACAACCCTGAAGGAGTCGAACCGTGGGTCCGGAACTCCAGGGTTCTGAGTCTTGGCAACAAACTCAGGGACGAACTTGAACGTTGCCTCCCCCCATCCCCTTGAATGGGCGATGTTGTATGAGAGACCATGAAGTTCACTGACTCGCTTGGCCGAAGGCAGAGCGAGCAGGAATACAGTCTTCCAAGTCAGGTGTTGGTCAGAAGCCTGGCGTAATGGTTCGAATGGAGGTCTCTTCAGAGCCCTGAGGACCCGAACCACGTTCCAAGGAGATGGTCTCACTTCCGACTGAGGGCAGGTAAGCTTGTAGCTACGTATGAGTAAGGAAAGTTCCAGCGAGGAGGAAATGTCTATTCCTTTCAGCCTGAAGGCAAGGCTTAAGGCTGAGCGATAGCCTTTCACCGCCGAGACCGAAAGGCGCATTTCCTCCCGCACATAAACGAGGAACTCCGCTATTGCTGGAATAGTGGCATCGAGGGGAGAGATACCCCTCCCACGACACCAACCACAGAAGACTCTCCACTTCGCCTGGTAGACACCTGCGGATGACTTTCGCAGGTGTCGAGACATCCTTTCCGCAACTTGTTGCGAAATGATATTTTAATTATAAAATAAATTTTTGAATATACTTACCCGGTGAATATATAATAGCTGCAACTCTGTTGCTCGACAGACACATACATAAAAAACTCGCGAGCGATCGCTATGCAGGTTGCGGGTGTGCCCACCAGCGCCAACTGTCGGCCAGATACCACTCTCGGATGTAAACAAAACCTTCAATTTCTTCTCATCCCACTGCATCTCTATTGGGGAGGAAGGGAGGGTCATTTAATTTATATATTCACCGGGTAAGTATATTCAAAAATTTATTTTATAATTAAAATATCATTTTTAAATATTTAACTTAGCCGGTGAATATATAATAGCTGATTCACACCCAAGGAGGTGGGTAGAGACCAGAGTTAATTATGTTTACAGCGTATAAGCTAAGAGTTTTTTCATTTTGGCAGTTATCAATATAACAAAACCAAAATAAATAGGTACCTGGTGAGGAAGTTGACTTAGACGATTACTCTGCCTTGTAAGTCTGTCTTCCTCACGGAGCCCAGCGATCCTCTTAGGATGCTGACAGACTCCCAGGAGCTGAAGTATCAAGGGCTGCAACCCATAAAACAGGACCTCATCAAACCCCTAATCTGGGCGCTCTCAAGAAATGACTTTGACCACCCGCCAAATCAATCAGGATGCGAAAGGCTTCTTAGCCTTCCGAACAACCCATAAAACAATATTAAAAACATTTCAAGAGACAGATTAAAAGGATATTGGAATTAGGGAAGTGTAGTGGTAGAATCCTCACCCACTACTGCACTCGCTGCAACGAATGGACCCAGTGTGTAGCAGTCCTCGTAAAGAGTCTGGACATCTTTTAAGTAAAATGACGCGAACACTGACTTGTTTCTCCAAGAAGTCGCGTCCATAATACTTTGCAGAGATTTATTTTGCTTGAAGGCCACGGAGGTTGCTATATCTCTAACTTCGTGCGTCTTAACCTTAAGCAAACATCGGTCTTTCTCATTCAAGTGAGAATGAGGTTCTCGTATTAAAAAAAATCTGATAAAATATGACAAAGAATTCTTTGACATAGGCAATGAAGGTTTCTTAACTGAGCACCATAATGCCTCAGATTTCCCTCGTAATGACTTAGTACGAGCTAAATCGAACTTAAGAGCTCTAACAGGACATAATACTCTTTCCAGTTCGTTGCCTACGATCTCTGATAAGCAAGGAATATCAAAAGATTTAGGCCAAGGACGAGAAGGCAGTTCATTTTTGGCCAGGAAACCAAGTTGAAGTGAACAAGTGGCTTTTTTCTGTAGAAAAGCCGATGTTCTTACTGAAGGCATGAAGTTCACTGACCTTTTTAGCCGAAGCCAAGCACACTAGGAAAAGTGTCTTGAGGGTGAGATCCTTCAGGGAGGCTGAATGTAATGGCTCAAACCTGTCTGACATGAGGAACCTTAGGACCACGTCTAAGTTCCATCCAGGAGTTGCCAAACGACGTTCCTTAGAGGTCTTGAAAGACTTAAGGAGATCTTGGAGATCTTTATTGTTGGAAAGATCTAAGCCTCTATGTCGAAAGACCGAAGCCAACATGCTCCTGTAGCCCTTAATCGTGGGAGCTGAAAGGGAGCGAACCTTTCTCAGATGTAAAAGAAAATCTGCAATTTGGGCTACAGAGGTACTGGACGAGGACACAGATGCTGACTTGCACCAGTCTCGAAAGACTTCCCACTTCGACTGGTATACTCTAATGGTAGAAGCTCTCCTAGCTCTTGCAATCGCACTGACTGCCTCCTTCGAAAAAACCTCTAGCTCTTGAGAGTCTTTCGATAGTGTGAAGGAAGTCAGACGAAGAGCGGGGAGGCTTTGATGGACATTCTTTACGTGGGGCTGACGTAACAGATCTACCCTTAGAGGAAGACTTCTTGGAAAGTCTACCAGCCATTGAAGTACCTCGGTGAACCACTCTCTCGCGGGCCAGAGGGTAGCAACCAACGTCAACCTTGTCCCTCCGTGAGAGGCGAACTTCTGCAGTACCTTGTTGACTATCTTGAATGGTGGGAATGCATATAAGTCCATAAAAGACCAATCCAGTTGAAACGCGTCTATGTAGATTGCTTCTGTATCTAGGACTGGAGAGCAAAAGATTGGTAACCTTTTGGTCAACGAGGAGGCAAAGAGGTCTATGGTTGGTTGACCCCAAGAAGCCCAAAGACTCTTGCCCACGTCCTTGTGGAGGGTCCATTCCGTGGGTATCACCTGACCCCTCCGACTGAGACAGTCTGCCAAGACGTTCAAGTCCCCCTGGATGAATCTCGTCAACAGGGAGATGCCTCGAATTCTAGACCATAAGAGAAGGTCCCTTGCGATCTCGACCAGCGTGAAGGAGTGTGTGCCTCCTTGCTTGGAGATGTACGCCAAAGTTGTGGTGTTGTCTGAGTTGACCTCTACCACTTAGTTTCGAAGACGCTTCCTAATATCATCAAGGCCATGTGGACTGCTAATAGCTCCTTGCCGTTGATGTGCATGCTCTTCTGACTTGAGGTCCACAGACCAGCGCATTCCCGACCGTCCAGGGTCGCACCCAACCCAAACTCGACGCGTCTGAGGACAACACGTGGTTTGGGTTCTTGACTGCTAGGGATAGTCCCTCTCTCAGACTGATATTGCTGTCCCACCATTTCAGGCATGCCTTTATTGGTTCGGAGACTGGGAATGATACCGTCTCTAGTCTTGTCCTAGTTCCAGTGAGAGGCTAGATGGAACCGGAGAGGCAGAAGGGGTAGTCTCCCTAGTGAGACAAACTGCTCCAGGGATGAGAGTCCCTACGAGACTGTTCCAACTCCTGACTGAATAAACGTTTTCTTTTCAGCATTAGTTGGACTTCAAGCAGGGCTTGACTGCGAATCTCCATCCCCAAAAATAGAATAACCTGGGATGGGATCAGTTGGGACTTTTAGGTTGACCACAAGTCCCAACTCCCTGGCCAGACTCAACGTCCAATGTAGATCCTGCAGACAGTGAAGGCTGGACGATGCTCTGAGAAGCCAGTCGTCTAAGTACAGGGAGGCTCGGATCCCCGATAGCTCGAAACTGGTACCCCACATTCCTGTAAACAAACCTCAGAAACGGTTGGGAATCCGGGTGTATAGGAATGTGGAAGTATGCCTCCTGAAGGTCGAGAGAGACCATCCAGTCGCCTTCCATAAATGCTGTCAAGACAGCCTGGAAGACTTCATCGTGAAGTTTGTCTAGACAATGAACACATTGAGCGCACTTGCCTCTTACGTACTCCTGCAGTGAACATGGCTGCCAAATCATGGAGCCATCCCTGAGGGACTTGTTCCTGCAGAGAACGTGGCTGTCATATCATTGGAGCCATCCCTGAAAGCCTTGTTTATGCATGACATAATTGTACAGCAAAACTTCAAAGGCTCGAAAACAGCTGTGAAGTTGACCTGTAAAATCTTGGAGCGTCTCATGGCCAGGCGCCAGGGAGAGTCTATGAGGTTTGAGAAGTCTATCTGGGCAGAGGCAGGAACTCCCAAGCCGAGAACTTCTCTCGTGTCATATCAGACTCTCGCTCTATAAGCCAGTTTAAAAGAAGGGAAGGCAAAGGCTGTATCCCCCAAACTCCTCCTGGTGATAAACCAGTCGCCTAGCAAACGTAAAGCTCCCTAGGAGAGCGAGAGAGCACTAGCTTATAAAACAACGGCTTCGAAGTAGCTAGGCCTAGTGTAAGCTCTGACGTTTAGGCGAACGAGGAGCAGCAGTTACAAAAAGATCCGGACAAAGATCCTTAAAAATCAGCATGATTTATTTAAAGTCCATAGAGGGCTAAGCAGCTTTAGGCTCCTCTCCGTCTGACAGAGTCCTCAAGGGAATATCAGTAGGAGGGGGAACAGCAACTTCCTCATCTGAAGGAACCTTGTCCGATAATAGCTGAGTCTCAAGCAAGGGAGAGACCTACCGTGGTGGCAATGCTTTACAAGCAGAGTCCACACGCACTGGTGCATTAGTAGCGGACCAGGACGCAACGTCATGTAACTGCTTGACAGTCTGTGAACTGTCAACAACAACAGGTGCGAGAGACCAGGACGCAACGTCATGTAACTGCTTGACAGTCTGTGAACTGTCAACAACAACAGGTGCGTGAGGACGCACAGCGTCCACTCGAGACTGCTTTGACCGCCTAGAATGAGCAGTCAAAACAACTCTAGAATGCGGAGGTTGACGCTCAGCGTCAAAACAAGTCAACTCCGATTGTTAGCGAACGTCCTGAACGTCAACAGGAGCATCAGCAAGTGGCCTAACGTCCAAATGTGGCTGAAAATCCACACGAGACCGCATCGAGTGTGGTTCTAAACAACCTGACTGACGTGACTTAGCTACGCCAACGTCAACAGGACGCACAAAGGAACGTTAGGGTGGCTGAAAGCCAGGATCTCAATGAGATAAACGGCTAGGCTCAACGGACTTATCGGCAGAATAGTCTTCCATAAGGGAGGCAAGCTTATTCTGCATGTCTTGCCGTACAACCCATTTAGGATCATCGGAAATGGTTGCGGTAAGAGACGAGGGTAACGTCTGTGACCGCAAAACCTTGCCAACAAAAAGACTCTCGGAGTCTGTGTTACGCTTTTGTTAGGCGGCGAGCAGTCTTCCGATGACTGCATAGGGTCAGAGCTGTCCTAATGGCTACAACCAGGACGCTGGACCTGTCCTGAAAGGACTGACTTTCGCTTAAAGGGCCTCGAAACCTTGTTTCAGGTTTCTTATGCGAAAAGCCTTCGGATGACGAGGAGAAAATCGTCTCTCTCGCCTTATGGTAGGGGTGATCTTGGTAAGATACACCCGATACCATAGAGGGAACGTCTGTTCGCTGATCAAGGCCTCTCGAACCCATAAGTCGTACGACATTACTTCTCCCCTGGGCTTGGGAGCTTGCAAGAGGTCCCGGACTAGGCGAACGACAGGCACAAACAGACGAACCCTCGGTCCCAACACTGATAACACTTTGCGCAATATCACTTTATCACTACGATTTTCTGTTTTGCACTTATTTCACTGAAATCGAAACTTTTACTGATTTCTACCTGAAGCACGCAATTCTACCCTCATCAAAAGGTAGTAATTGCGAAATCAGTCGTATAATGCAAGCACATTAATACCAGCAAAAAACAGTAAACATATTTTAAGATAAAAAATTCTGTGGTTGGGGAAGAGACTAAACACTAGTTCATTCAAAACTATGTTTTCAATCTCTCACCGTACGTTGCCTGGGGACGAGAATAAAAAACTAAAAACGTTTTATCCTTTCTCCCCGTACAGAGACTAGGGACGAGAGTAACTCGAGAACAACGTTACCCGCTTGAACAGAACGTTTTCTCTCCTCTCTCTCCCTCCGTCTCTATCTTTCTCTCTCTCTCTCTCTCTCTTGATTTCGCACCTAAGAGAAGAGCCCACTTACGTTTCGTCAAAAAAAAACATGTTATTTGACCAAAGGAAAAAACTGAAAGGTTTTTCAATTAAAAAGTTCCTTTAAAATAGAATTTAAAACATTTAAGCTTTGAAAGAAGACTGAACAAAACGTCAGAATCGATTTACTCTTTCTGCAAAGTGAAACCGTGATACTCTCTCTCTCTATCGTAACGATAGAGCGCAAACTGCGTAGCATAAATAAACTAAACGTTAGTTCATCTTTGAAACAGTACGAAGACTATTCAAAGGAAATCTTTCATAAAATATCTACTAAAAAATATTCATTTAATAAGTTTTAAATCATTAGCTCTGTAAAAGTTATTTACGATTGAAAGGGCTCAACGTGTTTAACTTCGGTTTCCAAGTTAGGACCGCCTACTCTCAGGAAAGGTCGCATATGAACAAATCATTAAAATTTATTTTTATGTTTATTATAAATGGAAAGTTAATCGAAGAGGCCTAATAAAGGCGGTGAGATATAAAATATATAGAGGAAAATCTATAATTAATTTATAACGTGATAAGATAATTGCTAAAAGCCTAAACACACTTCCGTCTAAGGGAAGGGTCGGCCATTTAAAAGTCAAAGAAAGTCCATACTCTCTTTGTCATCAAAAATTAAATCTATCCAAAAACGAGTTCAAGGATTTATTTGAAGAAAAACACCTGTACTGCGAAAGCTCAAACCAAATTAAAGTACTTCACCAATTATGATGGGAAAAACTCCAGGTTCAACAGCGAGTAAAAGTACGTCTTGTCGACACGTCGACAGAGAAGAAATTGAAGGTTTTGTTTACATCCGAGAGTTGGCGCTGGTGGGCACACCCGCAACCTGCATAGCGATCGCTCGCGAGTTTTTTATGTATGTGTCTGTCGAGCAACAGAGTTGCAGCTATTATATATTCACCGGCTAAGTTAAATATTTAAAAAAGCCTCTCTCAGAGAGGAGACACTGGATAGTCTCCAGGCGTGAAGCCGAAGCTCTGTGGAATATGTTGCAGTGTGGTTGTCTGAGTAGCTCGTGTCGTGGGGAAAGCTCTCTCGGGGGTTGCGTCAGGAGCTGCAGAAGGTCCGGGAACTACTCTGCATGATGCCATAGCGGAGCTATTAAGGTCATCGACAGGTTGACGGATAGTCTGGTCTTGTTGAGCACCCTTCTCATCAGACAGAACGGTGGGAAGGCGTAGACGTCGATGTTGTCCCACCATTGTTGGAAGGCATCTTGCCAGAGTGCCTTGGGGTCCGGGACTGGGCAGCAGTACAGCGGCAGCTTGAAATTCAAGGGTCGCGAACAAGTCCACTGTCGGGGAACCCCACAAAGTCAGGACTTTGTTGGCTACCTGAGGATCCAAAGACCACTCGGTACTCACTATCTGCGAAGCTCTGCTCAGATTGTCGGAGAGCACATTCCTTTTCCCAGGAATGAAGCGAGCTGATAGATGTATCGAGTGGACTTCGGTCCATCTCAGTATCTCTACTGCAAGATGGGATAGCTGTTGTGCAAAGGTACCTCCCTGCTTGTTGATATAAGCCACTACCGTGGTGTTGTCACTCATTACCACCACAGAGTGGCCCGCCAGGGTCTGTTGGAACTGTTGAAGGGCCAGAGAACCGGCCTTCAGCTCTAGCAGGTTGATGTGGAGGTACTTTTCTGATTCTGACCATAGGCCTGAGGCCCTCTGGTTCAGAACGTGGGCCCCCCACCCTTCTTTTGACGTGTCCGAAAACCGCATCAAATCCGGGGGAAGGACGAGAAGATCCACTCCCTTTCGGAGGTTGTCGTCGGCCAGCCACCACCGCAGGTCCGTCCATTCCGCAGGTCCTATTGAGACCAGGAAGTCCGGGGAATCGTTGCCTTGATCCCACCGGGACTTGAGCCGCCACTGCAGAGATCTCATCCTGAGGCGGCCGTTGGGAACTAGACAGGCCAGGGAGGCTAGGTGACCTAACAGACGTAACTACGATTGGGCTGGAAGGTCTTCTCGACTGAGGAAAGGCTTTGCAACCATCCTCAGCCTTGCTATCCTGTCGTCTGATAGAAAGGCTCTGTGGAGATCGGTGTCTAATATCATGCCTAGATATACCAGTCGCTGTGTTGGGAGCAGAGAGGACTTCTCGAGATTTACCATGATCCCTAGATCTTGGCAAATTCCCAGAAGCCTGTCTCGGTGTCAAAGAAGGGTCGACTCCGAGTCTGCCAGGATTAGCCAGTCATCCAGATAACGAAGGAGACGGATGCCGTTCCTGTGCGCCCACGAAGATATCAGTGTGAACACTCTGGTGAACACCTGAGGTGCTGTGGAGAGAACGAAACACAGCACCTTGAACTGGTAGATCTTGTTGTCTAGGCTGAAACGCAGGTACTTCCTGGAAGACGGATGGATTGGGATCTGGAAGTACGCGTCCTTCAGATCCAGTGTGCACATAAAGTCTTGCGGTCTCACTGCAAGTCTGTCCGTGTCTCCGGAACAGCAACTGTAGAGTGCTTGCGTGCAGGAGAACGTTGGCGCGCAGGGGATACCTGGCGCTTAAGGGACTTTGCCACAATGTGAGAAAGTCCCCGAAGGGACCGTTGCCCGTTTGATCACAGGATGCGTGGGCCCCCACAGCACGTCGGCAGCTAGGAAGGGCGACGGCAGGTCAGCAGGTCTGGCAGGAGTAGGAGATCAGCGGACAGGTCCAGGGATGCAGCTAGAACGGTCGGTGAACGACAACGAGGCTTCTCTGCGGCGGACTGCAGCGAAGACGAGCCTCCTAACACCCTTGTGAGGTGAAGGAAGGCCCTTACGGCGGAGGGGAAGGCGAGCCTTACACCTTATACGCCCTCTGGGGGCAGCAGGTTGACCGTCAGCAGTCCTCCGAAGAGGAGTCTCTGTCAATGAACTCCCCCGAGGGGGAGAATCATCTGCAGGAGACCGTTGGACTTGGTTCCTCCCTCGAAGGATGTTCGGAGGGGGGAACTAAGCCTTCAGCTACATCAACAACAAGAGCAGAGGTTTGAAATAACTCGTCAAAAGCCTCTGCCACAATAACGTCGACGATAGACAGAGGATCAACCTCTGTTAACGTCGGCGACTGTCTGACAGCTGCCCCTAACCTGCTTATGTCAAACAGGGCTTCCTTGAAGGGCGAGCCCTGAAGCCCCAAGGAAGCCCAAAGCTGTAACAGATCATTATTAGAAACATTCACATCAGAAACATTTAAATCCTCCCCCGGGGGAGGAGGAGGAGCTGCCTCGCTATGGGAGGCAACTCTGTCTCCCAAACCACGAGATCGGTCAACAGAAATGCGGCCTGCGCTACCACTTGACGGCCTCTCGGAAGAAACCGATCGAGTGGGAGCTTCGGAGGAGGTTTGGGCTACGGAAGAAGAGTCCTTGGGATTTTCTCTCTTCAAGGAAGCCCTTGAAGGAGAAATATGACAAATTCGGAGATAATTTGTATTTTTCCTAACCATACAAACCTTAGCTATTTACATTGGGTATTACTTTCGGCATAGCTGAAATGACGAGCCATTAGATTTTAACGAGGGTTTCCTACCCCGCGCTAGTTAGCAGGGGTAGGGGGAGGGGTAGCTTGCTACCCCTCCCTCCCTCACACACCGGTGAAATGTCTCACTTCACTTAGAAGTAGGACTTGACTTGGGGGACAGTGCTGGCGGGCAAATATGTGTAAATAGCTAAGGTTTGTATGGTTAGGAAAAATACAAATTATCTCCGAATTTGTCATTTGTTCCGTAACCGAAATACAAACCACGCTATTTACATTGGGTGACTAACCCCTTAGGAAGGGTGGAAAGTCCCCAGCCATACTGGCTTTGGCTTACCCGGGGACTCAGAATCCGAGTGAGTCGCACTCGAGAAAAGGAGTCCCTGCACCTCACAAGTTCCTTGCTCCGCAAGGAAACGTGTGGCCTACATAAGCTTGTGTGTGAAGGAAGAAAGTGTGACCCGTCCTAGGCAGTTGACCTGGAGTTCCAGAAGGAACTCTGGGTTAGGACGTTCCCAATACCACCTCGTCAGGGTATGGGGGACGCGACAGTATTGACTCAATACTCGGCACACAAGGAAGCATGGTTTACCTGCAGAGGTTTGAGGTCAGCTATGCATAGACCAGGATGCTGCTTCCCCAGTAGAGGGGACGATGAAGAAAGAAGTAAGGGCCGGACATACTTCTTTCGTTCATGCAGACTAAAACCTGATAACAATGCCCTCAACCTTCTGCTACCTGTCCAAAAAGGAGCCTGAGGTTAGACCAGCTGTTGTGTAGCCACCACAGAGCGATAGAAACGTATCGATACTCCTGTGGGTCACGTCCTGCAGGAAGCGGGCTGCGAAGGTCATTAGACGCTTCCAGACTCCAGCTTGTAGCACCTGCGTCACAGAGTAGTTCTACTCGAAGGCGAGGGATGTTGCGATGTATCCGACATCGTGCTGTAGGGCGACGTGACGGGGGAGGGTCTGGATTCAGGTCGAGATGAATGCCCTTGAGTCCGAGCTGAAGAGGAATACCGGTGACTCTCCCGTGCTCCCAAACCAGCTTGCACGTGAGGACAAACTGCAGCTGTTCTCAAAGATAACCCCTCGATTCCTTTACTGGCAAGAAGGAGGTCTGGGTCATCTGATACAGAACGGAGAGTCGAAATCTTGAAGGAGTCGAACCGAAGGTCCGGGACTCCAAGATTCTGAGTCTAGAAAACAACTCAGGAGCGAACCTGAATGTTGCCTTCCCCTATTCTCTTGAAAGGGCGGAGTCGTACGAGACCATGAAGATTGCTTACACACTGGCCGAGGCCAGAGGGAGCAAGAGCACCGTCCCCCAAGACGGAATACGATCAGAGGCCTGACGTAATGGTTCTTGAGAAGATCTCTTAAGGGACTAAAGAGTCCGAACCCATGCTCCATGGAGGAGGTCTCACTCCGACTGGGGCAGGGACGTTCGCAGCTTCGCATGAGCGAAGAAAGGTCCAGTGGGAAGGAAAAAGTCTATTCCTTTCAGCCTGAAGGCCAGGGAAAGGCTGAGAGATAGGCTTCACTGCCGAGAGCGGAAAAGAGTTTCCTCCCGCCGAAAAGCAATAACTCAGTTATTGCTGGAGAAGAGGCCTCAAGGGAAGAGGTATCTCTCCCACGGCACCAACCAAAGAAGACTCTCCACTTCGCCTGGTAGACCCCTGCGGATGACTATCGCAGGTGACGCGACCTCCGCTCCGCGACTGTAGCGGGTTGTCTCTTCTTGAGAAGGCAGGCGTGAAGCCGAAGCAATGCAACGGCTCGTGAAAGATGTTGTTGTGTGGTTGTTTGAGTAGCCTGTGTCGTGGAAGAAGCTCTCCCGGGAGTTCCGTCAGGGGAAGCAGAGGGTCCAGAAACCGTTCTGCGTATAGTCACAGCGGAGCTCTCAGGGCCATCGAAAGGTTGACAGCCAACCTGGTCTTGTTGAGACCCATTCTCAACAAACAACAATGGTGGGAAGACGCAGGCGTCGATGTTGTCCCACTGTTACCGGAAAGCATCTTGCCAAAGAGTCTTGGGGTCTGAGACTGGGGGGAAGAACAGCGGAAGCTTGAAGTTCCAGGCTGTCGTGATCAGGTCCCCCAGGCCAGGACTTGCTGGTTACTATAAGCCAAAGACCCCCAGGTACTCTCTATCTGTGAGGCTCTGCTCAGATAGTCGGAGAGAACATTCCTCTGCCTGGAATGAGCGAGCCGATAGTGGTATTGAGAGGACCTCAGATCATCTCAGTATCTCTACTGCAAGATGCGAAAGTATGAAAATGTGCCACCCTGCTGGTTGGAATACGTCAGTACCATGAAGTTGTCGCGCACAGAGCGACTCGGCAGGATCTGCAGAGGGGCCAGACTACGGCCCCTAAGCCTGCCTGAATGATGGGGAGGTACCCTTCAGGTCCTGACCATAGGCCTGAACCGGAACATGCCCCCCCCCCCCCCCCCCTTTTTCTTTGACGAGTCCGAGAACAGCATCAAATGTTGGGAAAGGACAAAAATATCCACTCCCATGCAAGAGGTTCCATAGGTCAACACCCATTGCCGGTCCAAACATTCCGCTGGTCCCATAGGGACCAGAAAGTCCGGTTAATCGTTGCTTGGATACCACAGGAACTTGTGCCGCCTCACAGGGAACTTATCCTGAGGCGACCGTTCGGAACTAGACGGGTCAATGAGGAAAAGAGACCCAGGAAACGTTCCAAGATAGGGCTGAAAGCTCTCCTGCGACTCTCCTCAGCCTTGCCACAGTCAACTGAAGGGAAGGCTTGAAGAAGGAGTCAATATCATGGCTAGGTACTCCAGATGTTGAGGCAGAAGTAGAGAAGGCTCCTAGCAAATTACCATGATCCCTCACTCTTGGTAAAGACCCGGAAGCTTGTCCCGGTGTTGAAGAAGGTCGAACCCGAGCTTACCGGAGTTGACCAGACCTCCAAAAAGCGAAGGAGGCGGAAGCCTGCTCCTGAGCGGCCATGAGGAAAGCAGGGAGAGTTCTCTGGGGAACAACCTGCGATGCCGCAGCGGGATCGCCACACCGCATCTTAAGCAGGAACACCTGTAGTCTAGGCTGAATTCCAAGAGCTTCCTGGAAGATGGATGGAATGGAACCTGGAAGTACCCGTCCTTCCGATCCAGGGCCTAAGGAGTCATGCAGCCTCGTTACCAGTCTGATCGACTCTGCTGTTCCACGCTGGACGAAGTTTGTTCGACAAACTTGATCAGAGCTGAGAGGTCGACGACGGAACTCCCGTCTCAGATGCTTTCCCCGAAGAAAGGATCGACTGAAGAAGCCGGGGGGAAGCCGTCGACGACCCTATGGAGGACCTTCTCCTAAGGCATGGATCCTTCTGCCCAACGAGCAAACCTCTTGCCGACCCCATGGCATAGAGGCTCAGTGACACTGGATTCGCTGACAGTGAAGGGGAGATGGTAAGAGCGAGGCGTGATATCCTTGGCTGATCAAGGAGATTGTGCAGGAATCGGCATCGGGAGGCTGTTATCCGGACGAGTAATCTTAGGCATCCCCCCAGCGTGAGACCTGCAAGGGGGATTGCCAATCCTAGAGTTTGTGAACTCTGCCGCTCCCTCTAGAATTATGCCCCCCCGGGAGAGCCTCCCGTGCAAGCTGTCCCCGACAGGAGGGGACTGCTATTGTACACCTGTCTTAGCTGCCGTAGCCGGTTCCGATAACCTAGGCTGACGAGGCTGAATGAAGAGGCGTCAGAGGCCTGCAGGGTCTGGAAGTAAGTGCCTTGGAGGAGTGAAAACGGAATTCGACTTCCTCCGCCCAACAACTGTCCATTTCTTTGTCCTTGGGCTCAAAAGCTCTTCCCAAGGATGGAAGAGTGTCTGTGCCTGTCAACATTCACGGATGAGACACCCGAGAGGAAGCCCTCGGACACTGCGTCTAGATGCTCCAACATCGAGGTTGCCCGCAAGTTCGAAACTTGGCGACGGAACGCAAAGGTGCTTGAGCCCGAGAGGAGTAAAGTACCCACGATCATCCTGGGGCTTCCTAGTACAAAACCTCGGGTCGCAACCGAAGAGGGAAAGGCCTGGTAAGCCCCTTCCACAAGAGATGAAGAGGAAGGGCTAAACCACTCACCCCTTGCCCGACAGAGAAATCTCGAAAGGAAAACTCCCTGGCAAGACGCTTCCAGGGAATGACGAAGAGAAAGGACTAACCCAGGTTCTGGAAAGAAGAATGTTGCACAGACCTCCCTGAAGATTCCTCCTGCTCTGGCGCGAGCTATGCTCTGCGTTTACGGGGTGAAGACCGTGTTCTGGAAATACGCGCTCCAGAAGACTCGCCAGGCTGACTGTGTTGCAAAACCCCGACGGGAATCGCGGTCGCAATCGCCCTAGCGCTCACGCGATGGTAAATCAATGGTTCGCGCGTGGGCGAACGTGGAAGCGCCCGTGCGCGGGCACGCAGGAGCGCAGACGAAAGTGCGCAAGGGAGCGCAGAAGGAGGGCGGGCGTGGTTGGAAGGGCGAGAGCTGGCGGTCGGAATCCTATAGTTCACAGGCGAGCGATGACACGTAGGCAAGCGATGGCTTACTGCAGGAATCGAGCTGGCGCTCGCGCGATGGAACACCGTTGGTTCGCGCGCGGGCGAACATTGGTGCGCATGTGCGCGGGCCTGTGGGCGTGCGGTCGCGCGGGCCTGTGGGCGTGCGGTCGCGCGGGCCTGTGGACGTGTGGTCGCGTGGCCGAGCGCAGGAAGTCGGGAGACCGATGGCGCGTAGGCGGGCGATGGCCCGTAGGCGCGTTGGCGAGCGGTGATGCGTTAACAAAACGCTAGCGCGCAGGCGAAGAATCGCGTGGGCGCGTAGGAGATCGCTGACGCGTAAGAAACTAGGGACGGTTGACGGCGAGCGCTGATGCGAGCTGTCAATCAGGTGATCCTGGATGTTCAGGAAAAAACCGTTGGCGCCCATTGGTGCGTGGCAGGAAAGGGCGCGCAGATGTGCGCTGGCGATTTGAAGAAAGCTGGCGCACAGAAGGACAGAAGTAAAGGTGAGCGCTGGCGAGGAGGAGGAAGATCTACGGCAAGGCTCAGCTACCGGAGATCGTGGTCCACAGCAGGCGAGCGCTAGATCGCTACTGATGGTGTCCAGGGAACCTGTAACGCATGGAAGATCGATAGCGAGCAGGCGATCGATGGTGTGTTGGTGAACGCCGGCGCGTAGGCTAGCGATGGCGCGATGGCGCATGGTGGTGCTTGCGTGTAGGCGAAAGATCACGCGGGCGGTCAGGAGATCGCTGACGCGCTGGGGATCGTTGACGAGCAGGCGAACGTTGACGCGTCTGTGGTCGCTGGCGAGCAGAAGGGCGACGCGTGGAATCCTGTGCGTACAGTAGCTTTAGAAGCACGCGTAGGCGACCGCGACCGTTGCTGCGCTGGAACAGGCTGACGAGCCGGATCGCGAGGGCGAGGAGAGAAGAGTCCTTGTCCAAGACCTGAACCGAAGTTCCAGGTCGCGCGGGCGAACTTGGGCGCGTAACAGGAACTGGGAGCGCAGGCGCTCTGACGGGCAATTATCTAGAGCGCTCAGGACGCATAACAGGAACAGCAGGATGTTCGGAGTCCTCAGGAGAGCGCTGGCGAGCAGAGGGGCGATGATCATCAGGAGAGCGCTGACGAGCAGGAGAGCGCTGGCAAACAGGAGAGCGCCAGCGATCAGGAGAACGCTGATGAGCAGGAGAGCGCCTGTGTGCTAACACTGCAGAAGGGCGCGCAGGGGAACCCTGACGCGCAAGGGAAGCACCCACACCATGGGAAGCAACCCTTTGCCCCGAAGGGACCGTTGCCCATCGGATGACGAGGTCAGACTGCTGTCCATCTACGCCAGGGGCGGAAGGTCTGGAAGGCGCTGAAGATCGATCCCTGGAGAGATCTAAGCAGGAAGGAGCTGCAGGCTGCATACGACGAGGAGAAGATTAAAAAAGGCGCCTCTTAGCACCATTATAGTGAGACGGGAGGCCCTACTACGTAGCGGACGGTGAGCCTTACGGCGAAGGCGGCCAACAGCAACAACAGCAGAAGAGTCCTCCGAAGAGGAGTCTCTATGAGTGTTCTCCCTCGTGAACGAGAGAGAAACACTTCGTAGAAGAGACGGGTCAGCCAGTGACCTAAAAAGAGCAATCCTCCGAAGAGGGGCTCCTGCAGTTGCCCAGCTCCTTGAGCGTAACTGCAGGTGCGACCGCTCAGCATCAAGAGCATAGTCGCACTAAAAAGGGATTTTGACGAAGGAAAAATCTATTTCTGGGGAGAGACCTGTGGCGCCCGGTGAAAAGTCCTTCTTGTATGTCTTTTCTGATAAAACCTTCCAATTATACCAGAGAAAGATAAAAGCATGGAATGCTGAGGTTACAACCCTCGCGCGAGCACCTTTTGGGTGTCGTGTATAAAGCAAAGGCGCGTGAAATCCACTATTCACAGGTTGTCTTCCATTTAGTTAATTCCTTCGTCAAAGGGATGGGCCGATACAACGGCCCTAGACACACCCCCATCGCCGCACCACCCACGCCACGACGCGAGCGCCATCTGAACAACATCCTTCTGTAATGGTCATGACGGCTTGGAAAGGAAAGGGTGGGATCGTGTAAAATAAAGGGGGAAGGGTTTCACCGGGCGCCACAGGTCTCTCCCCAGAAATAGATTTTTCCTTCGTCAAAATCCCTTTTCTGGGTCGATCTGTGGCGCCGGGTGAAAATGTACCAGAGAATGCCTTCCAAGCCCAACAATAACTAATTTAATGAGGGGAGAGAAACAACACCATGTAAAGAAAATCATAAATAATTAAGGTAAACAAACATGATAACAGGGAAGCCTCCGAGTATCAGAGGAAACATGCTACAAAACTGACATGGCTAAGAATATCCCAACCCTGTAACAACGGTAATCAATAATAGTTACAAACATAACCTAATATGTAATAAACTTAGGGCTAACGAACCACCAAGGAAGCGGCGTCGTGGTGCGAGTGGCGGGTAGGAGGGAGAAGAAAAGAGATGGATGAAAGGAAGAACAAAAGATCACTGGGGAGAGATACGGCTCCCAGCTGCAACTGTTGGGTATTTAAGAGCCTGTAAGTTCATTAGATAGTGGCGTTTGAAGACCATAGGAGATTCCCAACCCGTGAACTTTATAAGGTCATCAAAGTCCATCTTCTGGGGGAAATGATCCCGGATTGGCTTGTTAAACGAAGTATAGGATCTATAGCCTAATACCACGTATGGGAATGGTACCTCCTTGTTCTCTGATAAACAAGGGGCCAGACGATCGGGTAGCAGTCGTGGCTAAAAAGGCCCTGAGAGTGGTGACCGGACATAGAAAAGTATCTTGGAGAAGAGGAATAACTTTCCAAGGGGACCACCTATTTTGGGAGTTAACGGCCGAATCATATTGGCAAATTGTCGAGTCCCTTTTGTCTGATTCGATGAAGAAATCGTTTTCCGGTTCAATGTTCGAGTCTCTACGAGCTGCCAACTTCCTGTAGTCCACAAAGTTAGGGTTTTGGTCATCCTTGAGTAATCTGACACAGTGAGTTTGGAATACTCGGGTCAGTTTGAGGAACGGGATCCGGATGGGACGGAGTTTCCACTCGAGGAGGAGAGGAAACCAACTGTTCTTGGGCAGTGAGGTGGTATTAAAGCCACTGCGCCCCGGAAGGAGCGCAGTCGGTGTTAAAGTTTTTAGAAGATTCACTGGGAGAGATAGGGAAATCTTCCTCTAATGGTTCCAATCCCGGGGTAATGCGTCCATGGCATGAGCCCGAGGGTCCAGGATTGGGGTCACATAACAAGGAAGTTTGTGATTGATCTGAGATGTGAATAGATCTACCTGGATGCCTGGAACGAACCTGAGTATCCACCGGAGTGAAATTCTGACTCCAGGGAACTCGTCCTGGATAGTGAGCCCGTTCTCACATCCTGGCCTCCCGCTAGGTGAGGTGCTGACAGGAACCAGTTTTTTTCTGTTGCCCAGGCGAAGAAAGTGACCAGAATCTGATTCAGGTTGGGTGACTTGGATCCTCCCCTGTTTCCGTAGTGTACCTCGTCTGTGCTGTCTGACACTACTCTGATGTGGGTCGACCTCGGAGGAGTCTCTCTCTTCAGGGTCAAGAACACTGCCATGGCTTCGAGAACATTGATATGGGACTGTTTCATGGCTAGTGACCAAGAACCTGAAACATCTGATGTTCGGAGAAATCCCCCCATCCACTTAGAGACACGGCTGAATGGAATGTCACTTGTGGAGGTGGGAATTGTAGAGGAACCGCTTTGGAGAGGTTCTTCGGTTCGGACCATGGGCGTAGTCTCATTTTCCCGACAGAGGGGATCTTCGAGACCTTGTCTTCTTATAGGTACTGTAGCTCTCTTTCTCCAAAATCGATTGATGTCTTGAGTTTGGCTTTTATTAGGAGATCTGTTACTGAAGTGAATTGGGAAAGGCCGAGGATACTTTCTAGGCTCTTTGGACACCTGTTTGTGCTTGAGAAATTCTTGATCTTGGAACCTATTCCTCTTACTTTTGGAAGGGAGAGACAACGTGTGCTTCGAAAGGTCCCACTGAATGGCTAACCATTCTAAGTGGCCTGATGGTCGCAGGCGAGACTTATGGAGATTGACCCGAAATCACAGGTTGTCGAGCGATCGAAGTAATTCCTTCGTAGCTCTGTTGCCTTCTATGGCCGGCCGGGCCCAAATGAGCCAACCGGCCAGATAAGCAATGATCTGTATCTCTTGGTTCCTGAGTTGTTCTAACACTGCCTCTCCCAGTTTCGGGAATATCCTGGGATCAATGTTGAGGCCGAAGGGCATGTCTTGAACACAAAGGCTTTCCTGCTTAGGTGGAAACCCAGATAAGAAGAGAAGTTTCGAGCTATAGGCGCAAGCTAATAGCGGTCGGTAAGATCGACAGAGGTGGTGACGGTCCCACGGGGAAGTAAGGTCCGTACCTAAGAGATAGTCGTTTGATTGCTTTTTCTTGAGTAACCCTGTGGTGTACTCTTTCAGGACGGGAGTGTATATCTGGGAGAAGGTCACTGGCGGAGGAGGAGGACCTTGAGGCCATTTTCATCTCAAACCGTTAGAGACTATGCTATGATCCCACAGACCGAGTCCAATGGTCACGAAAGTGGTAAAGTCTTCCCTCTACCGGGACCACCGCGTTGTGAGGGAGTGAATCTAGGTCCTTCCCTTCTCCGAGCCCCCTTTTTCCTAGGTCCGCCTTGATGTCGGGACTGTCTTCTACTCCTGTAGCTTCCTCTCTGGTGTCCATGAAAGGAGCCTGAGGGTTCGGATCTAGGGCTGCATGCAGGCAAAACATCCCAACGGAGTTGGGCTGTGTACCTGGGGAATCAGTGAGGTAGACCACCTGATGATGGGGGGTCAGATACAAAAGCGTCGAACCAGAGGAAGGCTGTGATGACGAGTGGGAAACCGACTATCGATTCCTGTCTGATAGAGGTCTCAGACAGAACGTACTTCCCACAACTGACCCGATCAGACCAACAAACGTGTAGGTCGAACTAGAAGGGCAGAGCCTGGAATTATCGTACCCCCCAGGCTGACAACATCCTGGTCCAGACAGATCGGGCCTGCCCTTTAGGAAATAATACCGTTACCTTCGGTACCTTGTCTAAGCTAACCAAGGCAATCTCTTTCAACCGAACGAATCCGTTGAATGGGAATTCTAGTACCTGGGAGTAAAATCTAGGTCCCCCAGAGGGAGGACGTCTATTCCCTCCAGATTTATGGTACCACCTATATCCGAGTTCCTGAACGGCACTGACTCACCACCATACCTTAGAGCTCGTCATAGCCCCTTGGATTTCCTTAGAATGTGTTGCTTTTAGCCGTCACAGTTTATGCAGGGTAACATGAACATTAGGATCCTTTAAAGGTCCTAGGTCGGTGACGTAGGTAATTGCAAAGCTGAAGGCTCAAAACTCATCCCCACATACCTGCCCGTCCATGGGGTCGTTGTCCAACCTTAGAGAGGACACTCCGAGGAGATAGGGACCTCTAGATGGAGCATTCCTTCCCAACTTCGATACCCAAGGGTGGAGAGCCTCTCTTGCAGGCCAGAGAGAATCATCATCATCCTGATGGGAACCATGCAGGCGAACCTTCTGTAACACAAAGGGGACATAAGTCTGGATGTTCCTTGAACTTTGGTTAGCGATCC
Source organism: Palaemon carinicauda (assembly GCF_036898095.1). NCBI lineage: Eukaryota > Metazoa > Arthropoda > Malacostraca > Decapoda > Palaemonidae > Palaemon > Palaemon carinicauda. The sequence goes on along the minus strand of NC_090725.1, from coordinate 23,872,140 downwards.
TATTCACAGGCTGGGATCAGCTGTATAACTCTTAAAAAGCAATTTTAAAGACAAGTTATTTAATGTATTATCTTCTGGGGTATAGTGCGACACTTGTATTCATGAAATGTGACACTGTTGGCGCATTCGCCACTGGGTGGAAATTTATTTCTATATGAACACTATGTTGTATGGATATTTATCCATATCTAGACATAGTTAGAATTGACTATGCATAAATATAGGCATAATTAATGTATTTCTATTTGAACACTATGTTGTATGGATATTTAGCCATATTTAGACAGTTAGGATTGAATATGCATAAATATAGGCATAATTAATTTAATTCTATTTGAACACGATGTTGTATGGATATTTATCCATATTTATACATAGTTAGAATTAAATACATGCATAAATATAGGCATAGTTACGTTCATAAATAATAATTTTTTTTTTTTTTTTTTTTTTTTTTTTTTTTTTTTTTTTTTTTTTTAAATCCTCCCCTTTACAGGTAAAACAAAAGATTGGCCACCCGTGGTCTGAGTGATCTCCGACTGTACCGGATCTCCGGTAACCATCCCCGGTACAAACAAAGGTCCGTCATAGTGACAACGTGAACCAGAGGAAATCTAATATTAACCTCAATGCTGATCGCCTGTACGATATCCGGTTAAGCCGGAGATTCGATGAAAAAGAATCGTAATGACGATATTGTGATTATTCATGAAAAAAAAAAAAAAAAAAAAAAAAAAAAAAAAAGGGTTCATACCCTGATTCTGATCGTCTGATTGATCTCAGTTTGTACCGGAGAACCAGTGACAAAGGTCCGGCAACGTGAAAACGTGATCCTCACCGGTACGATAACATTCTCTAAAACTGAATGTCTGTGTTATCTCCAGTGAAGCCGGATATTCGATGAAAAAGGGACCGTAATAATGAAACTGTGAAATCCTCACCGGTATCACATTGTTAACTCCGGTTCTGGACGTCTGCTTGATCTCTGTTTGTATGGGAGATCCGGTAGCAAAGGCTAGTCCCCGTGAGATCGTGACCGTCACCGGTACGATAACATTAACCTCAATGAATGTTTGAGTTATCTCCAGCGAAGCCGGAGATTCAATGAAAAAAGGGGCCGGAAAGGTGTAATTGAGATCAAACATGACAAAGGTTCGTGTGCAAAAAGGTCTCAGCCGGAGTCTGAGTGCCGGATTTCACCGTTGCACTCCAAATATCTGACTAGTTCTCACCCAATGAGTATCCATTATAGCGGCGTATAACTCAAGGCGGAGCTAAACATAACTCAAGACGGAGCTAAGGGTGTCGGTATAAATCGAACCCAATTAATGACTCATACACCAACGTTCCTACTAATAGTGTTAGCTATATTAACAGTAACCACATCAATAAAACGTGTATAACATTAAACGTACTATCATCAACTCTGATAATAAGAGGAGGCCTGAATAACTCGTGAACGTATAAAAACGGAGAACGGGAAAATCACCTCCCTTACTCGAGCTAATAAACGAGCACCCTATGTTCTCACTCTCAAGGTTACATAATAAAAGCTAACATCACACAATAATATAAGGAAAGTAAAATAAAACTGATTGTTTTTATTTTATTTTTATTTTTTCCTTTTTCTTTTTCATTTTTAGTCATTGTAATAACCAAAAACGAAGAATAACGACAACGTAACCAATAAATAAGGATATAGTCTAAATCGAGCCTTCCTGGGGCGAGTACAAACTAACAGACTAACAGACTAAATCGCAAACGTTTAAATCGCTATTCGGCCAAAACCATTGTTGGCACTATAATATCCAAATGTTTGTATATTTGTAATTTACCTAATGTCTGTTAATGACATAAGGATAAACAACTTAAAGCAATCTGCCGACCTGCGAGGGTCGGGGAAGCAGTGACATGCCCTTAAAATAAATATAAACACCAGCCTTAGCTAAAGGCAAGGCAAATATAAGTGTTAAGTGTATGGGCGACCTCCGGTGAAGCCGGAGCGTAATGAGATGTCCTGAATAATGCCGTCTTAGCCAAAGGCAAGGCAAATATAAGTGTGAAGTGTATGGGCGACCTCCGGTGACGCCGGAGGATAATGAGATACCCTGAATAATTCAATTGTGGCTAATAATTCAATTGTGAAGATATAAAAGCCAAGCCGCAGCTAAAGGCTAAGGCTTAGATCATAGCAAAGCGTATTTACAAACTCCGGTGAGGCCGGAGGGAGAAGAAAGGTCCTGAATAATTATTGTGAATAAAAACACAATTGTAATAACAATGGCTATTGTGGATATGGCCGTGGCCTGAGACCGCAGTAAGGGCCACCGGAGGGTCGTATCTAAACAATATGAAGCCCGTCCCATGTAGTAAACAATATATAAATATAACAATAGAACGAAAGTCATTGAGAATCCCTCAAGCCGGAGTAGAACTCAAGGCGGAGTGGAAAACGTTCATAAACTACTCCCGAGCCGTAACGGGGAGAGGACGAACACGGACCAAAATAACGCTAACAATTGAAAAGTCACGAAAAATAAATAACTCGTAAGTTATCATCCACCCCGAGGGGGAGAGGTGAGGGAGGGAGAACCCGTTGAACGCACAAAACGGAAAACGGGAAATCCGCTCAACCACCAGAGCAAAGAAAGAAAACGAGAGAAAGGGGTAACTCGTGACTGCGAACAGAAAACGGGGACCCAAATCTCTCGCTCTCTTGGACACAAAAACAGGACTAAAAATCACACAACACTATTATAAACGTATAAAATAAAAATGTACATCCATAAAACACTACGATCGAAGAATAGCATCTGCTAAAACTTTAAATAAATAGCACAGTCGAGTGACGAACGCCTCGGAGGAGCGGGCACTAAACAAATACAAAGCTAAATCGCTATCTCGTTCGTAGGCTGGACTTACTAGCAAAAAGTACCATGAGCATAAATACACAAAAAAAAAAAAAAATAAAAATAAAAATAATAACGGTTCTAAAGGCATAAGGCCAGGGACTTAACCAAGAACCTAAGTGACAGAGTACTAAACGGGCAGACAAAGATGAATTCCCAACAAGTGAACAAACAATGGCCGCCATGAAAGGCCAGACGGGAATAATAAAACAGACTATACTGGATATAAAACAAAAGCCCGGTACAATAAAATACTGTCAAAACAAACTATGGTACTTAACATTGGAATGTGTGAAGATGAAGCTTCGGACATGACAAAATAAATCCACGATAGATAAAAAAGACCGAGAGCACAACAAAACAAATCAACACTTAGTATTCCAAAAAGAAGGATGATGTTCAGATGGCGCTCGCGTCGTGGCGTGGGTGGTGCGGCGATGGGGGTGTGTCTAGGGCCGTTGTATCGGCCCATCCCTTTGACGAAGGAATTAACTAAATGGAAGACAACCTGTGAATAGTGGATTTCACGCGCCTTTGCTTTATACACGACACCCAAAAGGTGCTCGCGCGAGGGTTGTAACCTCAGCATTCCATGCTTTTATCTTTCTCTGGTATAATTGGAAGGTTTTATCAGAAAAGACATACAAGAAGGACTTTTCACCCGGCGCCACAGATCGACCCAGAAAAAAGGCAAGAGGAGATCCCCCAAAGGGAAAAAAACTCAGCCTGGACAGGAAAACTTCCCTCGGAAGGAAAGTTACCCACCCAAGGAGGCGAGCCTCCAGAGTGTTCTAAAATGAACTGGAGAGCTGTCAGTCGTCACGGGAGTACTTCCAGGAGAAGGAGACACGCCCCTGACGAAGATCTATAGGGGAGGTGAGGCAGCAACAGCAGATTCCCCAGGCCTCAACAAGACAGCTCACTCCGTTGTCACATTACAGAAACGAACTAGATCGTTAGCTGTGAAAAATAAAAACAAAAAACATTAGTTAACATTCATTCCCCCGGGAAGACTCCGAAGAGGAATCCCGAGGGAAAAGAACACAAGAATTACACCACAGGCACGTGCCTTCACAGCCACTTACACTCACGGAAGGAGAGCTGTACCAAACACAGAATTATAACAATTATAATTATGTAACTGTAATTATGTAATTTAAAAATGAATGAACACTAAAAAAAAAAAAGAACGAAAACCCCGAAAGGAATCGTTCTACAAAAGCTGAACAACCAACAAATACAATTAGATTCATAAACTAATTGAGACAACGTACGGTGTAGCAACCCCACCCACCCAGGAAGGAAGCTACTCAAGACGTAGTAAAGGTAAAACATAGTAAAGGGTGAACGACCTCAAAAGAGAGAGAGAGAAAGACCGTAGACAAACTCGATCGCGACCCATGAAATTACACCGTGGTGGCCTAACTGCCGAGGGCTCCACGGAGATATCGTACACTACACACACAAGCACGAACTCTGAAAAGGAAACTTACTGATTTCTATACTCAAATATATACATAAACACGAAAAAATGTTTACATATATATTGAGTAAAAGAAAAGTAAGTGATTAAGTAAAGACAAAACAAAACAAAAAAATGGCTGCAAAGCGAGGACGAAGACAGGCACGTCTGTCCATCGTCCGAGCCAAAAGTGAAGTGAGACATTTCACCGGTGTGTGAGGGAGGGAGGGGTAGCAAGCTACCCCTCCCCCTACCCCTGCTAACTAGCGCGGGGTAGGAAACCCTCGTTAAAATCTAATGGCTCGTCATTTCAGCTACGCCGAAAGTAATACCCAATGTAAATAGCGTGGTTTGTATTTCGGTTACGGAACAAATCCCGTTTAGACTTCTTCTTCCGGCGCCGGGAAAACCTCTCCCACTGGCAGGTAGACCACTCCCTGCACTCACCACATACTTTATCTCTATCACACCGTTGGCCCCTACAGAAAGGACATAAGGTGTGTGGATCTGTGTCGACCGCCGACATATAAGTTCCACAAGGGCGGTCAGGTAAGCCGGGATACTTCCGCATCGCAGAGGCCAACTTCCAAACACTCTGTCAAAAATAAAATGCAAACAAAGATTAATGGCTGTCAGTGTAGGCGAGGGTGATAGGGGACACGTCTGTCTAGCACCCGAGCCGATAGCAAAGTGAGCTCAGCACAGGTGTGTGAGGGGGGGAGTAGCAAGCTACCCCTTCCTAACCCCCCCCCCCACGCTAACTACCGGTGGGGTAGTAAACCCTCGTTAAAATTCTAATGGCTCATCATTTCAGCTACGCCGAAGGTAATTACCAATTACCCATATCAAATAGCGTGGTTTGTATTTCAGTTACGGAACAACTATCAGGTAAGTACTTACCTAGAATATTTATTACATTCTGAACAGTATTTTATTTTCTATAAATTTTTGTGATGGTCGAACATAAGGAAGTTCCGTCATTATACAAAAACCCCTAAATTTTCCCAACATTTACGGGCAGCTCGGCATTTTAGATTTTGGCATTGACAAGACAAAGTAAAACTTTCATAAAGCCAAATTCAAAGCAGAGCCGATAGCATGTCTGTGTTAGTCGGCGGCAGGATTCAAAGCTACTGTTAAATGTACCAGCAAGAGGGTGGGGGGGGGCTTCCCTGGCACCGACCGGCAATTACATACTACGGCTGACACTTCGTTTTACGTGTCAACCGACGCATTCTAATTGTACTTGAATCAATCTCCTAGTTAAGAACAACGGTTGGGGTGTATTCATGATAGCAGCCACCTGTATGTATGACGGCGGCTGACTAAGACTACGGCAGTGTAATGGCGGTCGCAGAGGGGTGTTAGCTACTGCCCTGTTAGGTAATTATGTGAGGACACCGCTTGGGTATTATCATACTGTATTACAGGGCAATGTAACCTAGGGAAAAAACTAGTTTTTTCTATAGAAAAAGGTCCGCTCTCTTCAAATATGACACTCGTTCCCGTCGCAAACGAATAGTTTCAGAAATATATATATATCTATATTCAACAATAATGGGGGACCCCCAGTGGGAACTCGAGGTTTTGGGTGGGGAAAACATACAGGGGAAACAGTATATAATGGTAAAACAAGCCTTTTCTTCTCTATACATTACCTTCATGGATGTATAATAAACCGATGAAAAAATACGGTAATATTGAGCTGCGCAATCTAACATTAGCAATGTTAGCGTAACATGCTAACATTAGCAGAGTTTTTCATTCATTTGTTGACATTCTACGGGTCGGTTGTAGTCGCTCTCGTTCGTTCGTTTGTGCATAGCAAGTTTCGACCTCCTGCGCATTAACTCCTTCCACCTGCGCATAAACTCCGCCTCCACCAATAGGATTTCATCTTCTATTCCCGCCAACTTCAACTATTCAACTTCACCCAGTTTTGGTTCAAGTATTTAACTTGATCCAGTACAACTATACCATTCCTTTTATGTAATACCCTCGTATACATATTACTTTTGACCCAAGAATTACTCGTTTTATTATCCGATATCTTATAAAATCACCTCATTTTATATTCCCATTGAATATTATTTATCATACACTCCATTTTATCTTGCTATATTACAAAATTTTATACATTTTGTTATTACCTTGTCACGCCCCGATTTCACAAATACTTGCTTTGGACAAGTTTCCCATTCTAGTTCATTCATATTTACTCTCTAGACTTTGTTGTTTTTCCGTTAACCAATCACGAACCCATACATATGGAAAGTTTGCACAAGGGGGGGGGTTAATATTTCCCAACCCCCTTCCCTTATCTCAAATGGTCTCTTCATACCCGTTCCAACAAATCCTTTTCCCTGGAGACCTTTGTCCTAGTCAGGTCTATGTTATTTCAAGTAAGGTTTTTTTTCGTATTTTACGATGTTAGTTATAGAAACTTGTAAAGGCTGCAGTATTCCATACTTAAAAGCATTTGCTAAATTTCATGGGGAACTTTTTTATACATCATCCAGTGTTGATAATTTCCTTAAATCACATAATGTAATACCCCAAAAATTACAGTGTCCCAAGTGCCGTTCATATAAGTTAAAACGTCACAATCTCAACACCCCCGTGACCCACAAGTTTCGTTGTCCAGGTCATAAAAGTAAGTCATTAATTTCTTTAATTTATATGTTTTTAGAATGCGCAGCTCCACATTACCGCTTGCCAGTACAAGTTAGTGACCTGGGAAGGGGGTCCGGGGGCCTGCCACCGCCTAGGGGTTGTGACCTGGGAACAACTAGGTTAGGTTAGGTGGGTTTGTTAGGTTCTGTACCCTTTTATATATTGTGGTAAGGGTATATGGAAAAATGCTTTAAAATATATATGCTAATATTGGCGTAGCATTGCTAACGTTAGTAATGTCAGCGTAATATTGCTAATGTTAGCGTGCACAGTACATACGTTCTTGATGAGTAAAGTGAGGACAGAATTTGGGTAAAGTTGTATAGTATTACAGGGTGTGATTTCGAACAGTAAATATATGTTTTCCTATAGTAAATAACGTGATTTAACCGAATTTGACCTTCATTTCAACTGCAAACAAACAGATCAACCAGTTCGACTAACTTTAAGTTGCCGAATTGGTTGCTGTTATTGCGGATGAAATGAAGGTGAAAACCGGTTAAATCCCGTTATTTTCTACAGAAAAACATATTTTCTGTTAAAATGGCAAAATATAATCACTGTTGTCATAAATGGTGTGTTAAAATATTTAAATATAAGCACTTGTTCAACGGTGTCACTTCACTCACGAATGTACTGCGAACGATAACATTAGCAACGTTACCAATGATACACAGTGTTACCAACGATGTCTGGGATTGTTACGGTAATATTACCGATTACACAATACAGTGAACCCTCGTTTATAGCGGTAGATAGGTTCCAGACCCGACCGCGATAGGTGAAAATCCGCGAAGTAGTGACACCATATTTACCTATTTATTTAACATGTATATTCAGACTTTTAAAACCTTCCCTTGTACGTAGTACTGTTAACAAACTACCCTTTAATGTACAGAACACTTAATGCATGTACTACAGTACCCTAAACTAAAACAGGCACAAATATTAAAGGCGATTTTATATCATGCGTTTCCTAAACACGCCAAAAAGCACGATAAAAAATGACAACCAATGTTTTGTTTACGTTTCTCTGATCATAATAAAGAAAAAAACGCATTCAGTGTACACATCTGTGTATAGGTTAGTTTTTGCATCGATTATATTGATTATACAGTATGTTGATTTTGTTATTAACAATGTTTTACTTAATTTTTCTTAGGACTTCCAAATGAAATGTTTTTCTTTATGACGCCGCCTGAAACGACGGCGTCATAAAGTACGCTCAGTAAACAACCACGCTCAGTAAACAACCACGCTCAGTAAACAAAGAAGGCATTTAACGCGCATGATGAAAGTGATAAATAATGATATTTACAGTAAAAGCTTTAAGAAAATATGTTATTACAAATATTATTTACCGTATCTATATAAAATCATACAGTACATACTGTACGTAGCAAAGCAGGAAAACAATTTACGAGAGAGAGAGAGAGAGAGAGAGAGAGAAAGAGAGATTGTTTTACGTACGTAAATGTAAATTTTAAACAAAAAAAATATGATATTTTAATTATAAAATAAATTTTTGAATATACTTACCCGGTGAATATATAATAGCTGCTACTCAGCGGCTCGACAGAAAACACACTCAAAAAACTCGTGAGCGATCTCTATGAAGGTTGCGGGTGTGCCCACCAGCGCCAACTATCGGCCAGATACCACTCTTGCATGTAAACAAACCCTTCAATTCTTCTCGTCCCGCTGCGTCTCTATTGGGGAGGAAGGGAGGGCCTTTAATTTATATATTCACCGGGTAAGTATATTCAAAAATTTATTTTATAATTAAAATATCATTTTTAAATATTTAACTTAGCCGGTGAATATATAATAGCTGATTCACACCCAAGGCGGTGGGTAGAGACCAGAGTTAATTAAGTTTACAGCGTATAAGCTAAGAGTTTTTGACAGTTATCAATATAACAAAACCAAAATATATAGGTACCTGGTAAGGAAGTTGACTTAGACAATTACTCTGCCTTGTAAGTCTGTCTTCCTCACGAAGCCCAGCGATCCTCTTAGGATGCTGAAAGACTCCCAGGAGCTGAAGTATAAAGGGTTGTAACCCATACTAACAGGCCCTCATCAAACCCCTAATCTGGGCGCTCTCAAGAAATGACTTTGACCACCCGCCAAATCAACAAGGATGCGAAATGCTTCTTAGCCTTCCGTACAGCCCAAAAAACAATATTAAAAAACATTTCAAGAGACAGATTAAAAAGGATATTGGAATTAGGGTAATGTAGTGGTAGAACCCTCACCCACTACTGCACTCGCTGCAACGAATGGACCCAGTGTGTAGCAGTCCTCGTAAAGAGTCTGGACATCTTTTAAGTAAAATGACGCGAACACTGACTTGCTTCTCCAAAAAGTCGCGTCCATAATACTTTGCAGAGATTTATTTTGCTTGAAGGCCACGGAGGTTGCTATATCTCTAACTTCGTGCGTCTTAACCTTAAGCAAACACATCGGTCTTTCTCATTCAAGTGAGAATGAGCTTCTCGTATTAAAAAATCTGATAAAATATGACAAAGCATTCTTTGACATAGGCAATGATGGTTTCTAAACTGAGCACCATAATGCCTCAGATTTACCTCGTAATGACTTAGTACGAGCTAAATAGAACTTAAGAGCTCTAACAGGACATAATACTCTTTCCAGTTCGTTGCCTACGATCTCTGATAAGCAAGGAATATCAAAAGATTTAGGCCAAGGACGAGAAGGCAGTTCATTTTTCGGCCAGGAAACCAAGTTGAAGTGAACAAGTGGCTTTTTCTGTAGAAAAAACCGATGTTCTTACTGAAGGCATGAAGTTCACTGACCCTTTTAGCCGAAGCCAAGCACACTAGGAAAAGTGTCTTGAGGGTGAGATCCTTCAGGGAGGCTGAATGTAATGGCTCAAACCTGTCTGACATGAGGAACCTTATGACCACGTCTAAGTTCCATCCAGGAGTTGCCAAACGACGTACCTTAGAGGTCTCGAAAGACTTAAGGAGATCTTGGAGATCTTTATTGTTGGAAAGATCTAAGCCTCTATGTCGAAAGACCGAAGCCAACATGCTCCTGTAGCCCTTAATCGTGGGAGCTGAAAGGGAGCGAACCTTTCTCAGATGTAAAAGAAAATCTGCGATTTGGGCTACAGAGGTACTGGACGAGGACACAGATGCTGACTTGCACCAGTCTCAAAAGACTTCCCACTTCGACTGGTATACTCTAATGGTAGAAGCTCTCCTCGCTCTTGCAATCGCACTGGCTGCCTCCTTCGAAAAGCCTCGAGCTCTTGAGAGTCTTTCGATAGTCTGAAGGAAGTCAGACGAAGAGCGGGGAGGCTTTGATGGACATTCTTTACGTGGGGCTGACGTAACAGATCTACCCTTAGAGGAAGACTTCTTGGAAAGTCTACCAGCCATTGAAGTACCTCGGTGAACCACTCTCTCGCGGGCCAGAGGGTAGCAACCAACGTCAACCTTGTCCTTTCGTGAGAGGCGAACTTCTGCAGTACCTTGTTGACTATCTTGAATGGTGGGAATGCATATAAGTCCAGAAGAGACCAATCCAGTAGAAACGCGTTTATGTGGATTGCTTCTGTATCTAAGACTGGAGAGCAATAGATTGGTAACCTTTTGGTCAACGAGGAGGCAAAGAGGTCTATGGTGGGTAGACCCCAAGTAGCCCAAAGACTCTTGCCCACGTCCTTGTGGAGGGTCCATTCCGTGGGTAACACCTGACCCCTCCGACTGAGACAGTCTGCCAAGACGTTCAAGTCCCCCTGGATGAATCTCGTCAACAGGGAGATGCCTCAATTTCTTGACCATAAGAGAAGGTCCCTTGCGATCTCGAGCAGCGTGAAGGAGTGTGTGCCTCCTTGCTTGGAGATGTACGCCAAAGTTGTGGTGTTGTCTGAGTTGACCTCTACCACTTAGTTTCGAAGAAGCTTTCGAATATCATCAAGGCCAAGTGGACTGCTAATAGCTCCTTGCCGTTGATGTGCATGCTCTTCTGACTTGAGGTCCACAGACCCGAGCATTCCCGACCGTCCAGGGTCGCACCCCAACCCAAATCCGACGCGTCTGAGAACAACACGTGGTTTGGGTTCTTGACTGCTAGGGATAGTCCCTTTCTCAGACTGATATTGCTGTCCCACCATTTCAGGCATGCCTTTACTGGTTCGGAGACTGGGAATGATACCGTCTCTAATGTCTTGTCCTAGTTCCAGTGAGAGGCTAGATGGAACCGGAGAGGCAGAAGGTGTAGTCTCCCTAGTGAGACAAACTGCTCCAGGGATGAGAGAGTCCCTACGAGACTGTTCCAACTCCTGACTGAACAAACGTTTTCTTTTCAGCATTAGTTGGACTTCGAGCAGGGCTTGTTCTATTCGGTGGCAGACGGAAAAGCCCGAAAAAAAAAAACTGGACTGCGAATCTCCATCCCCAAATATAGAATAATCTGGGATGGGATCAGTTGGGACTTTTAGGTTGACCAAAAGTCCCAACTCCCTGGCCGGACTCAACGTCCAATGTAGATCCTGCAGACAGCGAAGACTGGACGATGCTCTGAGAAGCCAGTCGTCCAAGTACAGGGAGGCTCGGATCCCCGATAGATGGAGGGATTTTGCCACATTCCTCATGAGCCTCGTAAACACGAGAGGAGCAGGACTGAGACCAAAGCACAGGGCTCGAAACTGGTACCCCACATTCCTGTAAACAAACCTCAGAAACGGTTGGGAATCCGGGTGTATAGGAATGTGGAAGTATGCCTCCTGAAGGTCGAGAGAGACCATCCAGTCGCCTTCCATAAATGCTGTCAAGACAGCCTGGTAGACTTCATCGTGAAGTTTGTCTTGACAATGAACACATTGAGCGCACTTGCCTCTTACATACTCCTGCAGTGAACATGGCTGCCAGATCATTGGAGCCATCCCTGAGGGACTTGTTCCTGCAGAGAACGTGGCTGTCAGATCATTGGAGCCATCCCTGAAAGCCTTGTTTATGCATGACATAATTGTACAGCAAATCTTCAAACGCTCGAAAATAGCTCTGAAGTCGACCATAAAATCTTGGAGCGTCTCATGGCCAGGCACCAGGGAGAGTCTATGAGGTTTGAGAAGTCTATCTGGGCAGAGGCAGGAACTCCCAAGCCGAGAACTTCTCTCGTGTCATATCAGACTCTCGCTCTATAAGCCAGCTTAAAAGTAGGGAAAGCAAAGGCTGTCTCCCCAAAACTCCTCCTGGTGATAAACCAGTCGCCTAGCAAACGTAAAGCTCTCTTAGAAGAGCGAGAGAGCACTAGCTTATAAAACAAAGGCTTCGAAGTAGCTAGGCCTAGTGTAAACTCTGACGTTTAGGCGAACGAGGAGCAGCAGTTACAAAAAGATCCGGACAAAGATCCTTAAAAATCAGTATGATTTATTTAAAGTCCATAGAGGGCTAAGCAGCTTTAGGCTCCTCTCTGTCTGACAGAGTCCTCAAGGGAATATCAGTAGGAGGGGGAACAGCAACTTCCTCATCTGAAGGAACCTTGTCCGACAATAGCCGAGTCTCAAGCAAGGGAGAGACCTACCGTGGTGGCAATGCTTTACAAGCAGAGTCCACACGCACTGGTGCATTAGTAGCGGACCAGGACGCAACGTCATGTAACTGCTTAACAGTCTGTGAACTGTCAACAACAACAGGTGTGGGAGGACGCTCGGCGTCCACTCGAGACTGTTTTGACTGCCTAGTCTGAGCAGTCAAAACAACTCTAGACTGCGGTAGTTGACGCTCAGCGTCAAAACAAGTCAACTCCGCTGGTTGGCGAACATCCTGAACGTCAACAGGAGCATTAGGAAGCGGCCTAACGTCCAAATGCGGCTGAAAATCAACACGTGACCGCATCGAGTGAGGCTCTACATGTCGTGACTGACGTGACTTAGCTACGCCAACGTCAACAGGACGCACAAAGGTTCGTTTGGGCGGCTGAAGGCCAGGATCTCGATGAGATAAACGGCTAGGATCAACGTGAACCTTATCGGCAGAATAGTCTTCCATAAGAGAGGCAAGCTTATTCTGCATGTCTTGCCGTACAACCCATTTAGGATCAACGGGAATGGTTGCGGTAAGAGACGAGGGTAACGTCTGTGACTGCAAAACCTTGCCTACAAAAAGACTCTCGGAGCCTGTGTTACACTTTTGTTTAGGCGGCGAGCAGTCTTCCGATGACTGCATAGGGTCAGAGCTGTCCTAATAGTTAAAACCAGGACGCTGGACCTGTCCTGAAAGGACTGACTTTCGCTTAAAGGGCCTCGAAACTTTGTTCCACGGTTTCTTAAGCGAAAAGCCTTCGGATGACGAGGAGAAAATCGTCTCTCTCGCCTTATGGTAGGGGTGATCTTGGTGAGATATGCCTGATACCATAGAGGGAACGTCTGTTCGCTGATCAAGGCCTCTCGAACCCATAAGTCGTACGACATTACTTCTCCCCTGGGCTTGGGAGCTTGCAAGAGGTCCCGGACTAGGCGAACGACAGGCACGAACAGACGAACCCTCGGTCGCAACACTGATAACACTTTGCGCAATATCACTTTATCACTACGATTTTCTGTTTTACACTTATTTCACTGAAATCGAATTATTTAACAATTCACATTAGGTATGAATAAAACTGAATTCTACCTGAAGCACGCAATTCTACCCTCATCAAAAAGTTATAATTGCGAAATCAGTCGTATAATGTAAGCACATTAATACAAGCAAAAAAAAACAGTAAACATATTTTAAGATAAAAAGATCAGTGGCTGGGAAAGAGACTAAACACTAGTTCATTCAAAAATACGTTTTCAATCTCTCACCGTACAGTGCCTTGGGACGAGAATAAAAACTAAAAACGTTTAATCCTTTCTCCCCGTACAGAGACTAGGGACGAGAGTAACTCGAGAACAACGTTACTCGCTTGGGACGAGAATAAAGATCGGAACGTTCTCTCTCCTCTCTCTCTCTCCGTCTCTATCTCTCTCTCTCTCTCTCTCTCTCTTGATTTCGCACCGAAGAGAAGCGCCCACTTACGTTTCGTCAATAATTAAAAAGTTCCTTTAAAATAGAATTTAAAACATTTAAGCTTTGAAAGAAGAATGAACAAAACGTCAGAATCGATTTACTCTTTCTGCAAAGTGAAACCGTGATACTCTCTCTCTCTATCGTAACGATAGAGCGCAAACTGCGTAGCATAAATAAACTAAACGTTAGTTCATCTTTGAAACAGTACGAAGACTATTCAAAGGAAATCTTTCATAAAATATCTACTAAAAAATATTCATTTAATAAGTTTTAAATCATTAGCTCTGTAAAAGTTATTTACGATTGAAAGGGCTCAACGTTGTTTAACTTCGGTTTCCAAGTTAGGACCGCCTACTCTCAGGAAAGGTCGCATATAAACAAATCATTAAAATTTATCTTGATGTTTATTATAAATGGAAAGCTAATCGAAGAGGCCTAATAAAGGCGGTTGAGATATAAAATATATAGAGGAAAATCTATAATTAATTTATAACGTGATAAGATAATTGCTAAAAGCCTAAAACACACTTCCGTACTAAGGGAAGGGTCGGCCATTTAAAAGTCAAAGAAAGTCCAAAAAACAATCCAAAGTCATCAAAAATTAAATCTATCCAAAAACGAGTTCAAGATTTAAGTTGAAGATAAAACACCTGCACTGCGAAAGCTTAAACCAAAAGGAAGTACTTCACCAAATAGGTTGAGAAAACTCCAGGTTCTACAGCGAGTAATGATACGTCTTGTCGTCAAGGTCGACAGAGAAGAATTGAAGGGTTTGTTTACATGCAAGAGTGGTATCTGGCCGATAGTTGGCGCTGGTGGGCACACCCGCAACCTTCATAGCGATCGCTCGCGAGTTTTTTGAGTGTGTTTTCTGTCGAGCCGCTTAGTAGCAGCTATTATATATTCACCGGCTAAGTTAAATATTTAAAAATGATAGGTTACAACATGTATACTCTTCAGACTTTTAAAACCTTCCCTTTAACTTAATGCATACAGTACTAAACTAAAACAGGCACAAATATTAAAATGTTAGAATATTAAAGTAAAAAATAAAGATTGTTACTGTACTCACCACGAAAGAAGTTAAAGAAAAACTTGAATGATGATGGCGATGAATTTGCTGCACAGTAGAAATAATGATGATGAAGCTGATGATGTCTTCTACTGTGCAGCCAATGATAGTATTTTACGTCTCTTCAGACGGAGGTGTCTTTTCCTGGGACACCTCTTCAACTTCTTCCTGGGAAACTTCTTCAATTTCTTCCGAAGGCGTACAAGCAGGAGGAACTGGCTCTTTTTTGCGAGGCTGGAAGAACATTGTGATCGGAAGTTGCTGCCGCTGCTTCTTTTTTCGCTCTAAGAGCATCCTGTAGGGAGTCATGTCTTCATCGATCTTGTTGCAGAATTGCATAGACCGAACCATATCCTCGTCCCACTCTTGCAACATTTCTTTCACCTCCTTTATATGGTTGCAGACCTTGGCAAGCCGTTCTAATATTAAGCCCGTTTCTTCGACATTTTCTTGGGTCTCTTCCTGTGTTTTGCTCTCTTCTTCACTGGCCGATTTCGTCAGGTCTTCGAGGTCTGCGTCAGTTAGCGGCTGGGAATGGCAGTCCAACAACTCGTCGACGTCTTCAGTCGTCATGTCACCAAACCCGTCGCCTCCAATTATCGCAGCCAACTGCACAGATTTGCGTATTGCAGTGTTGGATTTCAGACGGAGTAAATCCCTCGTCGTCGTAAACAATCTGGGGCCACAACTTCTTCCAGCTCGCATTCACGGTTGCAGGTTTCATTTCTTGCAGTGCCTTCTGAATGTTCTGCAGGCACGTGGCTATGGTGTACTGCCGCCAGTACGCCTTCAAATTAAAATCTTCATCTTCTTGGGCAGCATCCACACACACAACGAGGTCCGCCAAGGTATTCTTCGTGTAGAGGGCCTTGAACGCCCTGATAACCCCCTGGTCCATCGGTTGAATTAATGACGTGGTGTTGGGTGGCAGGAACTCAAGCTGAACGCCCTCACGCCACAGGTCAGTTGCGTGTCCACCAGCGTTATCCATAAGGAGAAGGATCTTGAATGGCAAGCCCTTCTCTAAGAGATATTGACTGACTTGCGGGATGAAACACTGGTGGAACCAGTTGGAGGTCAGCATCTTCGTAATCCATGCTTTTGGATTATGCATCCAGTACACGAGAAGGAGATTCTTATTCTTATTTTTCAAAGAGCGAGGATTTTTTGACTTGTAAATAAGCCCCGGCTTTAGCAAAAATCCAGCAGCATTGCCACACATCACGAGGGTAACGCGATCCTTGAATGCTTTAAAGCCAGAGGCTTTGGCTTCTTCTTTGAACAGGAAAGTTCGCGACGGCATTCTCTTCTAAAACAAGCCGGTCTCATCCATATTATACACTTGTTCCGGCTTGTATCCACCTTCGGCGATAATATTCTTGAACGTCTGGTTCACGTAAGTTTCAGCAGCGGCAGTGTCAGCGGAAGCAGCCTCGCCATGCAGGGAAACGCTTTTCAGGGCGAAGCGTTTCTGAAACTTCGCGAACCATCCTTTGCTGGCGGAAAAACGTTGTTTCTGACGCTGGGAATCAGTGGATGTCCCTGGTTGAGGTTCATCTACATCATCATCTTCTTCAGCATGGTCGCCATCGTCGTCTTGAGGTTCCTTTGCCGCAAAATTCTCATACAAGCTCAAAGCCTTGGTTCGGATGGCGTTCGTATCCAAGGCTATGTTCTTTTTCCGGCAGTCGGCAATCCACACTGCTATAGCACCTTCCATGCGTACGATCGTTTTATTACGCGTGGTAACGACTCGCTTCGCTGATCTGCTAAAGGTGATGGTAGCCGTCTTTCTAATGTTCGCCTCGTCCTTCTTGATATAGCGAACGGTGGATTCGTTGACTCCAAAATGGCGGGCTGCGGCCGCGTAACTTCTACCGTCTTTTAACATATCGAGAAGCGTCATCTTCTCAGCAATCGTCATCATCTTTCGGTGGCGTTTAGGCTCACTACCAGCCTTAGTAGAAGCAGAATGCTTGGGAGGCATTGTACAGTAGGGTTTAACAGAAAGTTCAACTTAAAACAGTCACGCACGGCACAGATTTAAGTCCACAATAACTTAACAACATCTACACAGCGATACGGCGGGAGACAAAGTGACCGCGAATACGTAGATGCTGCGGGTTGGAGATGCGGGCAAAACACCAATCACAGGCTAGATAACAAAACTTGGGTTCTGATTCGTCATCTATCAGCGCTTGAACCAATCACAACCCGTCTTATATGCTACGTAGGTTACCAATTCAAAGTACAAGGTACCCTACGTATACTGTACAGTAATAATAATAATAATAATAATAATAATAACAAATAATGATAATAATAATAATAATAATGATAATAATAATAACAATAATAATTTTAATAACAACAACAACAACAATAATAATAATAATAATAATAATAATAATACAGCTTTACGTACGCTATTTTACGCTTGTTTTGTTGTAGGATATGTCTCTCTCTCTCTCTCTCTCTCTCTCTCTCTCTCTCTCTCTCTCTCTCTCTCTCTCGTACGCTTATTCGAGATGTGATTTTTGCAACAAAGAATATTATTGGATGCAGTACTACGTACGTATACATACAAAAGATTCATGGAAAAGATGCACATCCATTACATTTGTAGTACAGTAGTAGCCATCAGCAGCCTTACACCATTCTAATATGGTATGACTGCATCTGATTTGCGTTTCATGTTCGATTTAATTTTACTACGTACTGTATACAGTACTGAATTATCGTATGACCACATTCTCTTTTCGTGTTTTATTTCTTTCTGTGCTGAATTATATGTCATATGTAATGCAATGAACAATCAGTAAGAGCAGATATTACTAATTACAGTATTAATGGAATTACAGGTAACGAAATATCGTATTTGGGGTCTTCAGATATCGCGGTATTTTCGAAATTTCCGGAAAATCCGCGATATGTATATATATATGGGTTATGAAAAAAAAACCCGCGAAGTGGTGAATTCGCGATGGTCGAACCGCGAAGTAGCGAGGGCTCACTGTATATAAAAAGTACAAAAACAGTACAGAACCTAACAAACCCACCTAACCTAACCTAGTAGTTGACAGGTCACAAACCTCAGGTATTTACTGAGAACGGTAAAATTAGCCACGATACGAATGATACACAGCGTTACCAAAGGTACGGTGACATTACTAGCGATAGTAATGCTAGATATTTCCATACGTATTTCAAATAATTTTTCCATATAAGTTTTACACAATATATAAAAAGTACAAAAAGGGTACAGAACCCAACAAACCAACCTAGGAGTTGCCAGGTCACAAAACTCACATATGTACTAGGAATGTTAAAATAAGCAAAGTTACCAATGATACACAGTGTTACCAACGTTACAAAGGCATTGCTTACGGTAGCAATGCTACAGTAATATTATCATGTGTATTTTAATGAATTGTTCCATATTACACAATATATAAAGTTACAAAAAGGGTACAGAACCTAAAAAACCCACCTAACCTAACCTAAAAGTTAACAGGTCACAAAACACACATGACTTTTGTTGAATGACTTACATTTATGAAGGGGACGTCGAAACTTGCGGGACACGGGATGGTGAGACTGACAGCTTAACTTTAAATAATATTATCTTCCATGGGGGTAGGCGACTTTTTCCCAAAAATGTACCTTTATAAGAAGTAACGGTATAACCACAGCGACGTTTCTTTTTGGATTAAGGTATCTTGGTTTCGGTATTACAATAAAACACGTGAATGTCTTTCCTGCAAGATAGGAGGAAACGGCACTTGGGGCACTGTAAACGTTGAGGAATTACATTGTGTGCTTTAAGGAAATTATCAACATTGGATGAAAAATCATAAAAATCACCATGGAATTTAGCAAATGCTTTTAGGTATGGAATGCTGCAAACGTTACAAGTTTCTATAACTTCCTCCATCGCAAAATACGAAAAAATAAATCTCACTTGAAATGACGGACACCTTACTAGGAAAAAGGTTTCCAGGGAAAAGGATTTGGTGGAAGGGGTATGAATAGACCACTTAAAGAGATAGATAAAGGTAAGGGGTAGGGAAATATTAACTGACAACCCCCTTGTGTAAACTTTAAATACGTATAGGTTCGTGATTGGTTAACGGGAAAACAACGGAGTCTAGAGGGTAAACATGAATGAACTGGATAGGGAAACTTGTATAGAGCAAGTATTTATGTGAAATCGGGGTGTGACAAAGAATTAACTAAAGGAATAAAACCAATATAGGAAGATAAAATGCAATGTATGATAAATAATATTGAATAGGAATATAAAATTAGTTGATTTTATAAGGTATAGGATAATAAAACGAGTAATTCTAGGGTCAAAATTAATATGAATATGGGGGTATTACATAAGTAATCATGTAATAGACTTGAACAGAGCTGGTAGAGAGACGGAGAGTTACATTTCACGGTTAGGGAAGAAGAAATCCTATTGGTGGGGGAAAAGTTCCTGCGCAGGGAGGGGGGGGTTTTTGCGCAGAAGATCGAAAACTGCTATGTACTGTACAAACGTACGTACCTGAGCGTGCTAATGTTTGGATGGAATGCTAACACTTCATCTACATCAGACATTGGCAGCACTGGTTACTTTATTTTTTCATGAGGCATAGCCTTTGCAACGGCACCTCCAAAGTTTATCCAGTTATACTGTTTCGTCTTTTCCTCCGGTTATTCTAAATCCAAGAAGGTAATGTATAGAGAAGAAAATTTTTGTTTTACAGTTATACATCGTTTCCCCCCCCCCCCCCAAAACCCCGAGTTCCCACTGGGGGTCCACCATTATCGTAGGATATAGATATATATACTGTATATATTTCTGAAACTATTTATTTGCCACGGGAACGAGTGTATTTTCAAAGAGAGCGTAATTTTTTCTATAAGAAAAATGTTATTTTCATTAGTAAAATAAATTTTTGAATATACTTACCCGATAATCATGTAGCTGTCAACTCCGTTGCCCGACAGAATTCTACGGAAGGGATACGCCAGCGATCGCTATACAAGAGGGGGGTGTACTCACAAGCGCCACCTGTGGCCAGGTACTGCAGTACTTCTTGTTGACACCACCTCAATTTTTCCTCGGTCCACTGGTTCTATGGGGAGGAAGGGTGGGTCAATTAAATCATGATTATCGGGTAAGTATATTCAAAAATTTATTTTACTAATGAAAATAACATTTTTCAATATTAAACTTACCCGATAATCCTGTAGCTGATTCACACCCAGGGAGGTGGGTGAAAACCAGTGTACATGTATATCAAGAAGCTAAGTATCCCGTATTTCATATTATCAGTTATTCAAAATAACAATCAAATTACAAGTACCTGGTAAGGAAGTCGACTTGAGCCATTACTCTGCCTTAAATAAGTTCGTCTTCCTTACTGAGCGCAGCGTTCCTCTTAGAAGGCTGAACAACTCTAAGGTGCTGAAGTATCATGGGCTGCAACCCATACTAAAGGACCTCATCACAACCTTTAACCTCGGCGCTTCTCAAGAAAGAATTGACCACCCGCCAAATCAACAAGGATGTGGAAGGCTTCTTAGCCGACCGTACAACCCATAAAAAGTATTCAAGAGAAAGGTTAAAAGGTTATGGGATTATGGGAATGTAGTGGCTGAGCCCTCGCCTACTACTGCATTCGTTGCTACGAATGGTCCCAGGGTGTAGCAGTACTCGTAAAGAGACTGGACATCTTTGAGATAGAATGATGCGAACACTGACTTGCTTCTCCAATAGGTTGCATCCATAACACTCTGCAGAGAATGGTTCTGTTTGAAGGCCACTGAAGTAGCCACAGCTCCCACTTCATGTGTCCTTACCTTCAGCAAAGCAAGGTCTTCTTCCTTCAGATGAGAATGTGCTTCCCTAATCAGAAGCCTGAATAGTAAGAAACTGAGTTCTTAGAACTTGGGAAAGAAGGTTTCTTGATAGCACACCATAAGGCTTCTGATTGTCCTCGTAAAGGTTAAGACCTTTTTAGATAGTACCTAAGAGCTCTAACTGGGCAAAGTACTCTCTCCAGTTCATTCCCCACCAAGTTGGACAGGCTTGGGATCTCGAACGACTTAGGCCAAGGACGTGAAGGAAGCTCGTTTAGCAAAAACCGAGCTGCAAGGAACATGTAGCCGTTTCAGATGTGAAAACAATGATCCTGCTGAAGGCGTGGATCTCACTTACTCTTTTAGCTGTTGTCAAGCACACGAGGAAAAGAGTTTTTAATGTGAGGTCCTAAAAAGAGGCTGATTGGAGAGGTTCAAATCTTGATGACATAAGGAACCTTAGGACCACGTCTAGATTCCAGCCTGGAGTGGACAACCGACGTTCCTTTGAGGTCTCAAAAGACCTAGGGAGGTCCTGTAGATCTTTGTTGGTGGAAAGATCCAAGCCTCTGTGGCGGAAAACCGCTGCCAACATACTTCTGTAACCCTTGATCGTAGGAGCTGAAAGGGATCTTACTTTCCTTAGATGTAACAGGAAGTCAGCAATCTGGGTTACAGTGGTACTGGTTGAGGAAACTGCATTGGTCTTGTACCAGGTACGGAAGACTTCCCCTTGAGACTGATAGATTCTGAGAGTGGATATTCTCCTTGCTCTGGCAAATGCTCTGGCTGCCTCCTTCGAAAAGCCCCTAGCTCTTGAGAGTCTTTCGAAAGTCTGAAGGCAGTCAGACGAAGAGCGTGGAGGTTTGGGTGTACCTTCTTTACGTGAGGTTGACGTAGAAGGTTCACTCCTAGAGGAAGAGTCCTGGGAATGTCGACCAGCCATTGCAGTACCTCTATGAACCATTCTCTCGCGGGCCAGAGCGGAGCCAATCCACGTCAGCCGTGTCCCTTTGCGAGAGGAGAACTTCTGAAGTACCCTGTTGACAATCTTGAACGGCGGGAATGCATACAGGTCGAGATGGGACCAATCCAGCAGAAAAGCATCCACGTGAACTGCTGCTGGGTCTGGAATCGGAGAACAATACAACAGGAGTCTCTAGGTTATCGAGGTAGCGAACAGATCTATGGTTGGCTGACCCCACAGGGCCCAAAGTCTGCTGCAAACACTCTTGTGAAGGGTCCACTCTGTGGGGATGACCTGACCCTTCCGGCTGAGGCGATCTGCCATGACATTCATACCGCCCTGAATGAACCTCGTTACCAGCGTGAGCTTTCGATCTTTTGACCAGATGAGGAGGTCCCTTGCGATCTAGAACAACTTCCACGAAAGAGTCCCTCCCTGCTTGAAGATGTAAGCCAGGGCTGTGGTGTTGTCAGAGTCCACCTCCACCACCTTGTTAAGCTGGAGGGA
Organism: Palaemon carinicauda; assembly: GCF_036898095.1. Taxonomy (NCBI): domain Eukaryota; kingdom Metazoa; phylum Arthropoda; class Malacostraca; order Decapoda; family Palaemonidae; genus Palaemon; species Palaemon carinicauda. The sequence continues at coordinate 23,849,669 of NC_090725.1, read as the reverse complement.
CTTGAAGTTTATCAAGGCCAGAAGAATTCAACAACTCCTTGCAATTGATGTGAAGTGTCCTTTGCTCCTGATTCCATGTTCCCGAGCATTCCTGTCCGTCCAAAGTCGCACCCCAGCCCGTGTCTGATGCGTCCGAGAGGAGACGGCGGTCGGGTTTCTGAACAGCCAAATGTAGACTTCCTTGAGAAGAAAGCTGTTCTTACACCACGCGAGAGAAGACCTCCTCTCTTCGGAAACAGGAACTGAGACCGTCTCTAGCGTCATGTCCTTTATCCAGTGAGCAGCTAGATGATACTGAAGGGGGGGGAGGTGGAGTCTTCCTAACACGATGAACAGGGCCAGCGATGAAAGTGTCCCTGTTAGACTCATCCACTACCTGACTGAGCATCGGTTCCTTCTCAGCATGCTCTGGATGCATTCTAGGGCTTGGAAGATCCTTGGGGCCGACGGAATAGCCCGAAAAGCTCGACTCTGAAGATCCATACCCAGGTAGACAATGGTCTGGGATGGGACGAGCTGAGACTCCTCAAAATTGACCAGGAGGCCCAGTTCCTTGGTCAGATCCATAGTCCATCTGAGAATCTCCAGACAGCGACGACTTGTGGGAGCTCTTAAAAGCCAGTCGTCTGACGGAGCCGGACACAAGATCATGGTACTGCTGCACAGTCTGTGAACTGTCAACCATGGGGAAGCGAGGAAGTACAGTGACAACCCGAAGCTGTCTAGACTGTCTGGGTCGTATAGACAACTCCTTATCGGGTTGCTGAGGTTGCCGCACTGCGTCACAACAAGTCACTTCTGCTGGTTGTTGAACGTCTTCCCAGTGACACACTGACTCCGTAAACAAAAAATCCTCTAACAAGGACTAAGCTTGGACTGCATGTCTTGCAACACAGCTCAAGGTCTATGGGAGCAGGTGTGGTAACAGACGGGGTTAGCGACTGAAGTGGAACCATTACCTTCCCTGGAAGCATGTTATGCTTAAATAAAAGTCCATAGGAGGCTACGCAGCTAAAGGCTCCTCTCCAAATGACAGAGTCCTCAAGGGAATATCAGAAGGAGGGAGAAAAGCACTTTCTCATCTACAGGGACCATATCCGAGAAAAGCTAAGTTCTCTCAGTGAGGGTTTCACTGGTGCAAAAGCAGCAGACTAGAAGGCAACGTTATGAAACTGCTTGACAGTCTAGTGAGTTGGCAACAACCAAAGATGTGTGACTGAGAAGCATGCGGTAAGGTATGCAGAGCATGCTGTATGTAGAGCATGCTGTAAGAGAAGCAGAGCATGTTGCATGGCGTGTAACATTTCTCAGAAATTCCATGACCAGTGCTAGATTGAGTAATATCGCATTACTGTCCATTGAAAGTGCACGTGCCGAGGGAATTGATTTAGACTGTTTTGTTGATGAATTTGATAGCTGGCATGATAATCGTAGAATTAAGCTGCACTAAATATACGATCTATAATCTACTTCACCTCAGGACAGGGAAACTCGCCCTGTTGGCAACACTGCATTACTTCATGCATGCTTGCATGGGGTTTTAATATCAACATAATATTTACATTACATTCATAACTCATGATTCATTTTTGTTTTGAAGATATTTTGCCATATTTGCGATTTGTTAAAAATATATTGCAAGGAATACATATATATTTTTTTTTTATTTAAGTAATACGAATAACCTCCATTATCATAATGTTTGTGTAGGCATACATGTATATGATTACAAATGCAAGTTATGAAAGTAATGAGGTGTTATTATTGTCATTTGTTATTTCAAAGTTGAATGGGAAGAGGCTCAAGTTGAGGAGAAAGTGGCAGATGCATGCGTTGAGGTGGCTGACTCATAGCATGAGGTTCCTGCCTCAAGAGTTGCGCTTGTCTCAAGGGTTGAGGTGGCTGCGCAGAGAGAGGCTCTTGACTCACGAGTTGAGGTTCTTGAGGTGTGAGCTGCGAGAGTTGAGGTAGCGGCTGCGCAGAACGCAGTTCCTGTCTCACGAGTTGAGGTTCCTGAGGAGCTAGCCTCAAGAGTTGAGGCTCTCGCCTTGAGGAAAGTTGAGGTAGCAGCTGCGAGAGCTGAGGTGGCTGCCTCAAGGATGGTAGAGGTTGTCGTACCTCAAAAGGTTGTAGCCTCAAAGATGGTCTAACTGCAAGAAAATCTTGCCTCAAGGCATAAGACTCCTGCTCCCATTGTTGAGGTTGCCTTAAGGAAGGTTAAGGTTGCTGCACAACGCTGGTAACTGGCAACTCCGAACGCGGTAAGGTAGCTTGAGGAACCTCAACTTCGTACGCCTGGCAGACTGGACTGCGGTGAGGCGGAGCGCTCGCAGGAGGAGGTGTAACCTTCTCAGCCTGAAACTCACGCATTAAGACCGCAAGCTGCGACTGCATGGACTGCAGCAAAGTCATCTTGGGATCAACAGACGATAAGGTCTGTTGAGGCAAAGCCTTAACAGAAGATGAGGTCTGTTGAGGCATCGCCTTACCTCTCTTAGGAGGTGTGCAGTCACCTGATGACTGCGGAGAGTCAGAGCTAACCCAATGACTGCATCTGGGTTGTTGAACTCTAGAGGTCTGGACTTTACGTTTAAGAGGTCTTGAGACCTGAGTCCAGCGTTTTCTCCCCGAAATTTCTTCTGCAGACGAGCAAAATAAGGGCTCAATCGTCTGCGGGTGGGAGTGACGGTCTCTGTAAGACACGCCCGCAACCACCGAGGATACTTCTGTGCGCCGATCAAGGCCTGCCGAACCCTTTTGCCCTTCGACATTGCTTCTCCCCTGGGCTTGGGAGCTTGCAAGAGGTCCCGGACTGGGAGGACGACTGGCACGCACAGAAGTACCCTCACGCACAACACTGACACACTTTGCGCTAATCACTTATCACTTTTGATTTTCTGTTTGCACTTATTTCACTGAATTCGAAACTTTAAGTGGTTTGTACCTGAAACACGCAATTCTATCCTTCCTTAAAAGTTAGTAATTGCGAAAACAGAATTACAATGTAACAGAAAAATCTAATGAAAGATAAATAATTCAGTGGCTGGAAAGAGACTAAACACTAGATCAAATAAACTACGTTTAAAATCTCTCACCGCATAAAGCTTGAGAACAAGAATAAAACTCTAGAAACGTTTACCTTCTTCCCCTAAAGAGACTAGGGAGAAGAGCAAAAACGATAACAACGTTACTCGCTTGAACGAAACGTTTATCCAGCTCTCTCTCCCTCCGTCTCTATCTCTCTCTCTCTCTCTCTCTTGACTTAGAACCTGAGAGAAGAGCCCAATCATATATATCGTTAAAACATATTATTGTTAAAGGAAAAAAACTGAAATATTTCCCAAATAAAAAGTTCCTTTATTAGAATTAAAACCATTAAGCTAAGAAAGAATGAACAAAACGCTAGAAACGGTTACTCCTACTGCAACGTGACACCGTGAAAATTCTCTCTCTATCGTAACGATAGAGCGCAAGTTGAACGTTCTGAACGTCAACAACTGCAGAGACAAAACAAAACGTTAGTTCAACTTTGAAAACAGTACGAGACTATCAAAGAAATTCTTTCAAAAACATTAAAATAGCATAATATGTTAACAGGTAAAACCGAAATGACGGGCTCAATGTTAATTAACTTCGGTACCAAGAAAAGACCGCCTACTATTAGGAAAGGTCGAATATAAACAAATATAAAAATTAATTTTAATAAGTTTATAATAAAAGGAAGTTAATCGAAGAGGCCTATAAAAGGCGGAGAGAAAAAAAAAAATCTATAACTTTTGTTAAGCAAAATTAAGAAAGAGAGTCTATACTCTCTTAGACACCAACACTTCCGTCTAAGGGAAGGGTCGGCCATTAAAGGTGAAAGAGAGTTCATACTCTCTTCGTCACCATAATTAATCAAATTAATTCCAAAAGCTAGCTAAGCTAATAATAAAACTTCCTGAATAGCGAAAGCTGAAATCTTAGAGCAATACTTCACCAAAAACCGTGAACAAGACTCCAAAATTATAAGCGTATCCATGAACGTCTTGCCGGAAGCACGACAGAGGAAAAATTGAGGTGGTGTCAACAAGAAGTACTGCAGTACCTGGCCACAGGTGGCGCTTGTGAGTACACCCCCCTCTTGTATAGCGATCGCTGGCGTATCCCTTCCGTAGAATTCTGTCGGGCAACGGAGTTGACAGCTACATGATTATCGGGTAAGTTTAATATTGAAAAAGTAGTTTTTTTACTAGGTTACATTGCCCTGTAATACACTACAATATTACCAGAATTTGAACAAGAGCCCTTATATTTAAACATTTAGGGTGAATGTAGTTTTTGGGGACAGGGCGATATCTTTCTTAATACTGGCCGAATTGCTTTTCATTATGGGGTAGATGTTCTTTACTATGACCAAATATACCATAATATGAAGTTATTTTATCATTTTGAATAACATAATTTACCTTTACCACGGCAATATTTTCTAAGTTCAGCACCGTCCGAACGCAAGTCACGGGTAACTCCTGTTTAGTTTCCAACTTTCCCGATAGATAGAGCCCATGTCATCCCAGTCTAAGAATCGTTCGTTTTTACAATTTAATACTGTCCCGTCAATCTACATTTTTACACCGTTGTTAAGTTTGTAGTTTTAGGGACACGTCATTTATAGTCACATTTGATACTGCTATGATAATTATCATGAATTGTTAGGTTAGGGAAAGGTCGTTACAATGCGTCGTCCGCTGAAGCCACGGCTAAGTTAGTCGATCGTAAAATTTCCTGCAAGCATTGTTTCCTGCCTGACTATAATAACACCCGTTTGGCGGCGCTCGGTTCGCCTATCAGTTGGAGGCGCAAGCTTGAAAAGTTATCAATGTTCGGACTTATGTTTTCGCTAATTCCAACAATCTTCATTTTTAACCTCTTGTTAAGATTGTTATTTCGTTGGGACACGTCCTGAACTTATGCCGAATACTAATTTGTTATATATACAACCAAAGGTTAGGTTAGCCAACATCTAGTTAAGATATTTCGGTAGATAAAGCCAGTGTCAAACAAACCAACCGAACTAATCCTTTCGTTGGCCGCGTGATTTCAAATTTTCAATCCCCCCACATGACCCGAGATTGACCTAGAGTCGACCCTTTCCAACTCTAACCGCCGTAATGGATAGACGTGTTGCGTATAGTTACTCTTTGAGCAAAGTTGTTGAGTTTATCACTCATATTGATCAAATTGATTCATTGAAGACAATAAGGTATTTACTACGTGACTTTACTCGAGTTACCCACAAATTTTTTCATTATTTATTTCGAGAAGGCCTCTTAGGTGATTTTAGGGGTCCATGTGAGAAGTGTAAAATTGGTGATGTTGCCCTTATGCGTGATGGCCGCAATGTGCACAATGGCCAATACAGGTTTTTTTGGAGGTGTAGGAACCGCCAGTGTCGCCGAAAGTTCACAATGCGGCATGGATCATTCTTTGAGCGCTCACACCTCAAAGAACGTGAGGTCATTCTCCTCACATGTTGTTGGGTTCATCGTTGGCCTCAAGACTGTGTTGACGTGAAGAGCGAACAGCTTGCTTCTCACACTCTTATTGACTGGTACAACTTTTGCCGAGAAGTCTGTGAACAAGTGTTGATTTTGGACAATAAGAAAATTGGCGGACCAGGGCACATTGTAGAAGTGGACAAGAGCAAGTTCGGCAAGAGGAAGTACAGTATAACATCGAGCATAAAGTCAAAGGAACCTGGGTCTTTGGGAGCATTGACCGGGAAACACGTGAGACCTTTTTCAAAGTGATTAAGGAACGTAACGCGCAAACGTTGATCTCAGCGCTCCAAGAGCACGTTCTTCCCGGGACCACTATCATTTCCGATTGCTGGAAAGGATACGCCAGGGTCAAAGACCATGATTTTAAACATTTTACAATCAACCACAGTGTTAACTTCGTTGATCCTAATGACCCGACCATACATACGAACACTATAGAATCGCAATGGCGGGATCTCAAAAGGAGCTTGCTACCAAGATTCGGTACCCAAGAATCGTTGTACAACAGCTATTTCGCGGAGTACTGTATCAGGAAGCGATATATAGAGAAGTCCGTATGTCCGTTCAAGGCATTTTTACAGCTCATCAAGCGCATTTACCCGCTCAAACCCAGTCCTCTCTTCTTGCCGATTCCATAATCTCCTCCCTCCACAATCCGTCCTCCCGCTAACGCTACTAACGTCCGGCCATCGAGCAGCCGTTCTTCCGCAAGCGACGCCTGACCTTCCACTAGTCGCGAAAATTCAAGTCCTCCACCCAGGAAGAGGTTGAAGGAGCAAGAGCCCGAGGATTTTGGTTTTAGCGACATTGAATATTAAGGAAAGCCTGAGTAATATTTTTATTATGACAATGTGGTTAAGGTATAATTTTGAGTGCTACCCATACCTTTTTTCGTGTATTAGAGAGACTTACGAAGGAGGTCCGGGGGCTTGCCCCCGGGTAGGGGTAGTGACCTGGGAACTACTAGGTTTGGTTAGGTTGGGTTTGTGGAGTTCGTATGTTAGTGACAGTGGTTGGGGGGTTGCTGAGGGGCGTTAGCTCCCCCGGTTAGGTCACGAGGAAGGTAAGGACATGGCTTGTAGGCCAGGTTAGGAGGGGAATTTTGGGTTAGTTGTCCATTTTTCTCGCACGTTTCCGACATCCTAGTATGTAGATTGTTGGGACAAGCATTTACAAAACTAGTGAATTTAATGTTATTTCATTCCGTGATCATTCCTGTAAAAAATAGCCGATTTCGGACTTGTTTTACTCGATTTGCGGCCAGTCCGAGGCCTGTCCCCATAAACTACAAAGGCTCAGGTTAGGTTGGGGGGGACTTTAGGTTAGTTGGTGTTTATTCGGTTTCATTGTAGTGAATTACATGGCAATGTAACCTAGGAAAAAAACTACTGTTTCTAATAGAAAAAATTACGCTCTCTTCGAAAATGACACTCGTTCCCGTCGCAAATTAATAGTTTCAGAAATATATATACATCTATATCCTCCGATAATGGGGGACCCCCAGTGGGAACTCGGGGTTTTGGGCGGGGAAAACATACTGGGGAATCGATATATAAACGTAAAACCAGCCTTCTCTTCTCTATACATTACCTTCTTGAAATTATAATAACCAGAGGAAAATACAAAACAGTATATCTGGATAAACTTTGGAGGCGCCGTTACAAAGATTGTGTCATGAAAAAATACAGTAACCAGTGCTGCCAACGTCCGATGTAGATCAAATGTTATTTTGTGACCTGTCATACTACTACGCTAGGTTAGGTGGGTTTGTTAGGTTCTGTGCCCTTTTTGTACTTTTTATGGTTTCATTGTAGTGAATTACATGGCAATGTAACCTAGGAAAAAACCTACTGTTTCTAATAGAAAAAATTACGCTCTCTTCGAAAATGACACTCGTTCCCGTCGCAAATTAATAGTTTCAGAAATATATACATCTATATCCACCAATAATGGGGGACCCCCAGTGGGAACTCGGGGTTTTGGGTGGGGAAAACATACTGGGGAATCGATATATAAACGTAAAACAAGCCTTTTCTTATCTATACATTACATTCTTGAAATTATAATAACCGGAGGAAAATACAAAACAGTATATCTGGATAAACTTTGGAGGCGCCGTTACAAAGATTGTGTCATGAAAAAATACAGTAACCAGTGCTGCCAACGTCCGATGTAGATCAAATGTTATTTTGTGACCTGTCATACTACTAGGCTAGGTTAGGTGGGTTTGTTAGGTTCTGTGCCCTTTTTGTACTTTTTATATATTGATTAAAACTTATATGGAGAAATTATTTAATATATGGAAATATCTATCATTACTATCTTTAGTAATGTCAACGTGCCGTTGGTAACTCTGTGTACCATACGTCAACGTTGGTAACACTGTGTATTATTGGTAACGTTGCTAATGTTATCGTTCGTTCATAATAGAAGTGACACCGTGCATCTCAAAGTTATCCAAATTGGTTGATCTGTTTGTTTCCGATTGAAATGAACATCAAATTCGCTTAATTCACGTTATTTACTACAGGAAAACAATTATATTTCGTTTCCCCAGTATGTTTTCCCCACCCAAAACCCCGAGTTCCCACTGGGGGTCCCCCATTATCGGAGGATATAGATGTATATATATTTCTGAAACTATTCATTTGCGACGGAAACGAGTGTCATTTTTGAAGAGATCGTAATTTTTTTCTATAAGAAACAGTAGTTTTTTTCCTAGGTTACATTGCCCTGTAATTCACTACAAAATTACCCTTTTTATATATTGAGTAAAACTTATATGGAGAAATTATTTAATATATGGAAATATCTATCATTACTATCTTTAGTAATGTCAACGTGCCGTTGGTAACTCTGTGTACCTACGTCAACGTTGGTAACACTGTGTATTATTGGTAACGTTGCTAATGTTATCGTTCGTTCTTAAGAGAAGTGACACCGTGCATCTCAAAGTTATCCAAATTGGTTGATCTGTTTGTTTCTGATTGAAATGAACATCAAATCCGCTTAATTCACGTTATTTACTATAGGAAAACAATTATATTTCGTTTCCCCGGTATGTTTTCCCCACCCAAAACCCCGAGTTCCCACTGGGGGTCCCCCATTATCGTAGGATATAGATGTATATATATTTCTGAAACTATTCATTTGCGACGGAAACGAGTGTCATTTTTGAAGAGATCGTAATTTTTTCTATAAGAAACAGTAGTTTTTTTCCTAGGTTACATTACCGTTTATTCTTTATGCACGCTGAAGGATCTGGCCGCTGATATACAAAGGTCCCAGACGATTTGTATTCATATAAGGACAAATTACTTTTCTATCGGAAAACCGATCTTGCCTGACACTTCAAATATACCTTTTATAATGTCTATAATTAGAAAAATGAAGAATTCCTTCTAATATCTTCGGCTGAATGTTTAAATTACTAGCAATCAAACCAGAAACAACTATTTTCTTCATTAACGATATTGTAGTACAGTATAGTATAATTTTACTAGAAAGTGAAGGTTACCATAAGTAGCACAAACCTAGATTAAACATAACTTCCTAATCTAATAAGTGATGATGATATATACCTTATCATCCACAATAGTTTTCAAAATTATTAGCTTACGTAAACAAAACAGAAAATGCCATCCGAGGTACAGTATGTAAACAATCGCCCTTGGGTGAGGTGTTCGAGGATATATATAAACCTTGGCAATAAATTTCAAAGCTATAAACAAACCGTAAGGCTTGGCATTCCCACTACCCTTTGGAAAAGTCAACCTACCTGCTTAATTGAAAATAACTTGGTAGGATTTAACAAGGTTTCAATCACCAAATACCTTTGCGCATCACCCCGTAATACTTCAACAGCCGTTGGTAGATTCTTCTTCTTGCATTTCGTCAATCGGGATTTTACACATACAGTATATGGGTATACTGTACGGGTTATGTACAGTATTGTATAGATATGTGAATGGAAGTATTTTTTGCTTGTACTATTATTGTAAGTCAAATTATAATTTTGTATATTTTGTAATGTACTCTCATACCCTGAGAGGGGTCGCTAGAGTTAATAAAAATCCAATCCTTAAAGCCTAAATCCTTAAAAACATTAGAATAGAAGCCTTGATTCGTGTAAGTGATATAATGTTTCCTAGCAACAATCGATACAAAGTAGAAAAATCCATAAGCAATTGCCGTAATTTGGAAGAACTAGAGAAATTTACGTTTAGAGCATATCCACAGAAGTCTGCGGTATTGGTAATTACACGCACAAAAAGAAGAGGTTAAAGGTGGTGAATGGAGTGGTTAGAAATGGAAGGATGGAAACAGTTAAGGAATATAAATACTTAAAAGAATGGTACTCCGAAAAAGGAAATCATAGTCTCAGCATAAACAAAAGGAAAGCAAACATAGAATATATTGTACAAGAAGTTAGGAATATGGAGACAGCAACAGAGTAGGAGATTTGGCATTGCTAGTGAGAATAAAGATCTATGGGACAGTAGTTGTACCTACAATGTTTGCAAATATTGAGACATGAGGTGTAATAAAAGAAAAAGAAATGAAAGAACTAGAGAGTATACAGTGCACAACTGTGAAAAGAATATTTGAAGAACATGTTGCTACCACACCTTACTGGGGACTAATAGCAGAAACAGGAATATGGCCTGTTGAAAATAGAATAGAGTATAAAAAAGTTTATATATTTCTATTTTTCCGTAACATCACAGCATCAGATGGCAAACGATTAGTTAAGGAGGTAGTGGAAGATCAAATAAGAGAACCATATGGGGAATGTTGGGGAAAAAGTATCATAGAAATATGCAATAAACAGTATTGTGAAGAATTTTCTTCACTCTTCTTCTTTCAATCGTATTTTTAACTCTCTTCTACTAATACTATAGCTATCCCTTAAACGTTCTCTCCTACATTCAAATTTCTTTAAAGAAACATAGGGAGAACTATTCTAAACTAAAACTTGTTGACAGTGGCGCTCGCCATGCTCGTGACGTCACAGCGTAGATAGGCACACAACAGAGGGCCTTAGTGTAACCCCCGGCGTATGTTGGTTCTTTCCTTAACTACGTGGGTCGAGATTAAATTCCTAAACTGAATTTTGAATATAAATTTCAATACTGCTGAATTAATGCATCTTATATTTCCCAATACCAATTAAGGTTTGTTAATTTTAAGATGTATGCCCATCGCACCAGCCCATTGCTAATTAATCATTTAAAATATTATTTTTTAGCAAGCCACAATAGGTATGGTTGTTGTGTATATAAACTCCCTTAGAGCAGCAAGATTTCTCTAAAGTATTTAGTACAAAATCCGGTTTCATTGTATATTATTACATCTCAATGTATCCTAGTATTCCAACTACTTTTTCTTATAGGAAAAATTACGCTCCCTTCGAAAATAACACTCGTTCCCGTCGCAAATGAATAGTTACAGAAATATATATACATCTATATCCGCCGATAATGGGGGACCCCCAGTGGGAACTCGGGGTTTTGGGTGGGGAAAACATACTGGGGAATCGATATATAACCGTAATTCAGTCCTTTTCTTCTCTATACATTTCTTTCTGGTATTTATTATAACCGTAGGAAAAGACAAATCAGTATACCTGGATATATTTGGGAGGAGCCGTTTCAAAGGTTATTTCTTGTAGTAATACAGTAACCAGTGCTGCCAACGCCTGATGTAGATTAAATGTTAACATTCCATACCTGATGTAGATCAAATGTTAGCGTTTCATGCTAACATTAGCCCCCATTTGTTCGTTTGTTCGTTCGCCCCACCTTCCGTCCTTCGTTTCTCTCCATTATTACTCTTTTTATTACCGTATTATTTTCTCATTTTATATTCCCATTCAATATAATTTATCATACATTCCATTTTACCTTCATATATTGGGTTTATTTGTTTTGTTATTTCCTTTCCCATTTGTTCATACGTTCGTTTCATCAGTTTCCGGTCTGCGCATATATCCCCCCACCCCCTGCGCAGGAGTTTCCACTCCCCCTTTTACTCTTTTTATTAGTGTTATTTTCTCATTTTTTATTCCCATTCAATATTATTTATCATTCATAACATTTTACCTTCCTATATTGGTTTTATTTGTTGGGTTATTTCTTTATCCCTTCCCGGTTTCACATAAATACTTACCCTGGACTAGTTTTTTTATCCAGTTAATTCTCGGTATGATCTCCTCATTTTATATTCCCATTCACTATTATTTAACGTTCATTCCATTTTATCTTCCTATATTGTTTGTATTTATTTTTGTTGGTTAGTTCCTTTTCTCTCCTCTGTGTCTTATAAAACTTTTCTTTCGTCTAGTTTCCGTATTTAGTTCATTCATGTTTTCTCTTTTGTTCGTTGTTTTTCCCTTAACCAATCATCACTCTAGGCCTATTCAAATATCTCCCTACCCCCCCCCCTTCCTTTATCTCTGTATGCGCTGTTTTCCGACCCATTGTTCCCCTGCCTTTCCCGTTTTAACCTTTGACCTAGTTACTCGTCCTTCGTTACTAGTTCGTTTTTTTTTCTCGTATTTTGAGATGGAACATATTATAGAAACTTGTACCGGTTGCAGCATTCCGTATCTAAATGCAGTGGCTCAATTCCATGGTGATTTTGGTGATAATTCAGGTTATGTTGACCATTTTCTTAATCCCAGTCATAGAAGTTAATCCGTCAGTCTCTTCCTTCCGAGTCCAGCAAGTTTCGACGTTTCCTTCATAAAAGTAAGTCATTCCTCAATAGTCATTATTCGTGTTTTGTGACCGGGGTACTTCTAGGCAAGGTTAGGTGGGTTTGTTAGGTTCTGTGGCCTTTCTGTACTTTTTATATATTTCGTACCAGTTATATGGAGAAATTATTGAATATATCTGAGGAGATATTTAGCAGTTCTAGCACTAGTAATGCCATCGTGTCGTTGGTAGTTCTGTGTACCATTCGTCTCCGTTGGTAGTACTGTGTATCAAGGTAAGTCATTCCCCCATTCTTATTATATGTGTTTTGTGACCGGGGTACTTCTAGGCAAGGTTAGGTGGGTTTGTTAGGTTCTGTGGCCTTTTGGTACTCTTTATTTATTGTGTAATAGTTTTATGGAAGTATTATTTAGTTTACGTATGGAAAAATTTATTTCTACCTCTAGTAATGACATCGTGCCGTTGGTAACACTGTGTACCATTCGTCATCGTTGGTAGTTCTGTCAACCATTGGTAACGTTGCTAATGTTATCGTCCCCGACATCTGTTGTTTATATATTTTAACTCAGTATATATGTCAGCAGTGTTAATATTTATATGGTTCATTTGTATTGTATTTCATTGTGTGATTTCGTACAGGAAATATATGATTTCCTATAGTAGATATCGTGATTTAACTGGTTTTCTCATTCATTTCATCCGTAATAACATCAACCAATTCGTCAACTTATAACTAACCGAATTGGTTGATCTGTTTGTTTGCGATTGAAATGGTCATCAAAATCGGTTAAATCTCGTTATTTGCTGTAGGAAATCATATATTTCTTGTGCGTAGTCACTCGATGTAATAATATACAAAATTACCCAAAATCCTGCCTCCTCTGCACTCCTTGCAACAATATATTGCCCTGTCCTGAAGTCCCGATATGGCATCCCCAATGAAGTACCATGTGCATCAAGCTCCTCACCTGTCTGGAAAGGTGAAGCCAGGTGAACTGATGCCCTTCGGGCTTCGACCTTAGTGTCGGCCCATTCGACGAGAAGCCGGCCTGGCCTACTGACCTGCCTGGTCAGTGAACCTGTGCACCTCTGGCTCACCCCCTCTCCCAAAACGTGACTCACCAAGGAGTCCTGTGGCTGCCGGCTGGAGACAGTGAAGGAGTGGAACCTGGGAACTATATTACCACAAAAAAGGATTCTTGGGGTGGGCCAGAAAAGAGTGCAAAGTGCCAATTAGTGCGACGACTAGGTCATCAGCTATCACGGGCATAGGACTAATCTCAAAGGAGTGCAGGTACTACAACAATGGCCATTTAGTTTTCCCCCATTTCTTCTTAGCCTAGACTAATTTTAACTTGCTTAGAATAACTGGCTTTTACACTATTCGGACTGTGTGCGGTGGGATTGTGAGTAAATATTTTTCCGTTATCATTTCTTGCTTGGAGACTAGCACAGTCTCTGGGTCACATGGGCCACGTGTCCGACCCCATTTTGATTATTAATTATTGTAGACCACGTGTCTAAACCATTTTTCATTATTTCAATTTGCATTTCTTTTGATATTTTTGTCTTTGTTAAGATGTCCGTTTCTTTTGATGTAAATTTGTGAATAAATCAATATTAGGTTAATTAAACCTCTTTAGTATTTTTGCTCCCTCATTTATTTAATGTTTAAACTGGGATTATTTGAAGAGTAAACCTAAGTAAGTCTATAGGTGGTAACAGCGAGGAACTTTGCATTAATATATTTGCTTCGAAGGTAAAGATCCTTATCTTTAAACTTTTAAACTACTTTACATCACTGCTCCCATTTTGGATTTTGTCTAACTACATTAACGTAAAATACCTGTCCAGCATCTCATTGGGGTAGCTGGGACGGAGTCGGAACAGAGCCTGAGAATGAGATGACTATAGACCTGACAAAGCTAGAGTAGGCCATAAATTACTTATATATTCTACGTGTGGAGTTCTCCGGCCTCTGGACAGTAAAATTTCCCCTTTTGCATTTGAGAGTGATGGTTAGTGAATTGTGACAGTAAAGTATTAGCAGGGTGTTTGTGCCCTGAGAGTAAGTGCTCATTATCCTCCTCTGTTGAACTTTATGTAACTGTCATAAGGAGACTTTCCCGGACTAAGTTCCCACTCAGAACATAAAAAATTCTCCACAAGTATAATAAAATTGAAGAAGAAAGAAAGTGTAAAAAGCAAGAACTAAAAAAAAAGGAATAAAAAGTAAAGTGGAAAATGACATCAAAAGAAAAATAGAAGAAAACAGGGATGACCAAAGTGAGGTTTGTGAATAGTAATTGTTATGTATTTTGTACTGTAATACAGTACTATATGCGCTACGGGTATTAAGATTAATGTTGCACAGTATTGCATTGTTAGAACGTGTTTCGGCACAGTTCATAGGTGTAGTAGCGTATGTTATAAAGAATTTAATCATTCATTAATTGTCCTAAAGTTAGGATGTGATTCTTCTTACTTTCGTATTGCATTAGGGTGCGAACTTTTTTTAAGAGCGTTGCTCCCTTTTTTTTTTTTATTTTTGCGTATGTGATTTTTTTTTTTTTTTTTTTTATACATATTCTCACTCGAGTGTCACAAGTTGTGCAGACATGATTAAGAGCTGAGCAGCAATGTAATCCTAGGACCATTAAATGTATTATAAGAATACCAACGTATCATCAAATCCCAACAAGAAGAATCGGCAACATTAAAATGGTATGCATAACAACACTAATGAATGGATATTATTCCAGCTATGTATGAAGGCGTCATTTCACTTGGGATAACCAATACCATACACAACAGTAATGGCAGAAGAGACTACACAGGAGAACTTAACACTAATGAAGCAGTAATAGTTATGAAAACAAGGTTGGATATGCTAGAATTGAAAGAAAATTATAGAATCAAGAATAATAGGGATAGACTTTGTGTGTTGTGTAGGGAGGCAGAGGATACTGTACTGTTGAGTATATACTTAGCTGTGATGCGTTAGGGAAATTTATAACTAATGACATAGAAATAAGTAATCTAGAAACACCAATTAAAGAGGTTATCCAGTATGTTAGAAAGGCCCTTGAAGCTATAAGTATAAGTATGCAAGCTGTGCTGTTTGTGTAGGATGTAACTAACGATAATGAATTATCTACATATTGCAGCACTTTGCACCTACTACGCTTCTTCTAGTAGTGTGCCCACAATCACAGTGTTGTGGAGAGAGCAACGAGGAACCTGTAACCTGGATCCCTCAGAAAACAAAAAATAGCGTGATTATTATTATTATTATTATTATTATTATTATTATTATTATTATTATTATTATTATTATTATTATTATTATTATTAATACAAGGTAAGTCATAACCTTAATTTAAAAAAAACCAGGATGTTACAAACCCATGGCCTCCAACAGAGAAAAATAGTCCACTTAGGAAAGGAAAGGGAAATAAATAAACTACAAGTAATGAACAGTCAAAAATAAAATACTTCAAGTACAATCACAACATTAAATTAGATCTTCCGCACACAAACTGTAAAAACTTCAAAACAACAAGAGAAAGATATACAAGAGGGAAAAGATTATAACAAATATTGGATAAAACAAACTAAAGAAAAATATCAGGTTGAAAATTACAAGTAGATAGAAGATACTTAGAATTTTAACTTATAACCTATCAATATGACGTACCCTAAGTATTAGGGTGACGATGCACGGGGCACTAAATTCAGATATATGATGATAATTTCTTTGAAAATAGAGACGACAAGGTTACACCATGTTAATCCATTTGGTAAATGTGTTTGCAGATGACTTCCCAATTTTCGAAAAGACCTTGGAACGAGTGACACACATCTTACAATCTCCAATTCTGTGCAGGAATCTCTTGATTTAGATCAGGAAGTTCGCATGTGTGGCTTTGATTTTTTGTTGCCTTTGACAGTGCTAATCCCGATTCACGAAGACCATGACAGATTTAGGGATTTATTTCTTGATTTTGGGATTTGGGGTGTCCGATGAGGACATAGGGGATATTCTGTATAAATTTGGGGATTTTTGGCTAGGAAATCCCGCAAATATCGTGGAGAATTAATAAACTATATAAATAAAGGACGAAATATCATTACAAAGGTCACAGTATACTGTAAAATATTCCTACACCCGTACACCGCTAATTTGCGTCACAAGATTCGCTTGAGAACAAGTTTTCATTAAACTGAAACATGTTCAATACATGTAATACTATTGCAGAGTTCTTTCTTCAACTTCCGTTATTTTTTCATGCGTGTCATAGTGATTTTCAAGTGGTAATTGATTAATTGTTTTTTTTCTCTCTCTCTCTTTTTTTATTTGTAATGCTTCAATTAAAAGTAGGCTTATATTTTATATAATCAGTGAATGAACCATTTTTTTTTTGTAACACATCGATGGAAAGTAGGCCTGTATCTTATATAATCAATGAATGAACTATTTTAATTTTTCATGGAGAACAATTATCCGTTGATTTACTACAAGGATTAATGAAAACATGTTCATATTGTGAATTATCCTATAATCATTAGTTTTCAGTATGAACAATACTGTTGCCATTTTCATCAGTAGCATGAAAAGTAAATCAAAATCATTAATAATGATACAACCTTTAAATAAAAGCCTTTCTGGATGTCATTTGGATTCCTAGTAAAATAAATTCCATATAAAAATTAGAATAGCGCCAACGTTATCCCTGCGTGTTGTAAGAGGCGACTAAAAGGGACGGGACGAGGGGGCTGGGAACCCCCTCTCCTGTATCTACATCCTGTGAGACAGCAACAAAGAGATGGAGCTGGGGGGAGAGTGACTGCTCCTCGCACTCTAGTTTTCGGGTGTTTGAATGTGCGTGGATGTAGTACGATAGAGAGTAAAAGATGTGAAATTGGAAGTATGTTTAGGAATAGAAGGATGGATATATTGGCCTTGTGTGAGACCAAGATAAAAGAAAAGGGTGAAGTGATGTTCGGTGAAATGTCTGGTAGAGTGTCTGGGATTGAAAGGGGAAGAGCGAGAGAGGGTGTGGCTTTATTGCTGAGTGAATGGATGACAGGTAAAGTAGTGGAATGGAAGGAGATATCATCTAGGTTAATGTGGGTAAGGGTTACGTTGGGCAGGGAATGTTGGGCGTTTGTCAGTGCGTATGGGCCAGGTAGTGAGAAAAGTGAAGAAGAGCGGAATGAGTTCTGGAATGAATTAACTAGGTGTGTAGAAGGACTGGATAGAAGGAATTATGTAGTTGTCATGGGTGATTTAAATGCTAGAGTGGGCGCTGGAGAGGTAGAAGGTGTCATTGGGAAGTATGGCGTACCAGGTGGAAATGAGAGTTGTGAGAGACTGGTGGATATGTGTGTTGAGCAAGAGATGGTGATAAGTAATAGCTTTTTCAAAAAGAAAGATAAAAATAAGTATACATGGGTAAGAGTGGCAAATGGAAGAGTAGTAGAAAGGGCATTAATGGATTATGTGTTGAAAACTAAAAGAATGTTTGGAAGATTGAAAGACGTGCACGTGTTTAGGGGTATGGCTAACGGTATGTCTGATAATTTTTTGGTGGAAGGAAAATTAGTTGTAGCAAAAGAGTGGGGGAATAAAGTAGGTGAATGTAAAAGGGAGCTAGTGAGGGTTGAAGAGCTAATAAAACCGGGGGTAAAAAGTAAATATCAGGAAAGGTTGAAAATGACATATGACGAAGTGAAAATAAGAGAAACTGGCAATTTAGAGGAGTGGAAGTTAGTAAAAGAAAATTTTGTTGGGATTGCAAGTGATGTGTGTGGCAAGAAGGTTGTTGGAGGCAGCATGAGGAAGGGCAGTGAATGGTGGAATGAATGAGTGAAGGTAAAAGTGGAAGAGAAAAAGAGGGCTTTTGAAGAATGGCTGTAGAGTAATAGTGTAGAGAAGCATGAAAAATATAAAGAGAAAAATGTGGAAGTAAAGCGCAAGGTACGTGAGGCTAAGAGGGCAGCTGACCTGAGGTGGGGTCAGGGATTGGATCATTCATATGAAGAGAATAAGAAGAAGTTTTGGAATGAAGTGGAGAGAGTAGGGAAGGCTGGCTCAAGCATTGAAGAGACAGTGAAAGGTGGAAATGGGAGGTTGTTAAAAGGAGAGGAGGAAAGGAAAAGATGGGCGGAATATTTTGAAAGTTTACTGAACGTTGAGGATAAAAGGGAGGCATATATAATTGCTGTTGCAGGTGTTGAGGTGCCAGTGATGGGAGATGAGAATGAGAGAGAGATTACAATAGATGAAGTGAGGAGAGCACTAGATGAAACGAGAGTAGGAAAAGCGTCTGGTATGGATGGTGTGAGAGCTGAGATGTTGAAGGAAGGGGGTGTGACTGTACTTGAATAGTTGGTGAGATTGTTTAATATGTGTTTTGTGTTGTCAATGGTACCAGTAGATTGGGTTTGTGCATGTATTGTACCACTATATAAGGGTAAGGGAGATGTGCATGAGTGTTGTAATTCAAGGGGTATTAGTTTGTTAAGCGTAGTTGGAAAAGTGTATGGTAGAGTAATGATTAATAGGATTAAGGATAAAACAGAGAATGCAATCTTAGAAATACAGGGTGGTCTTAGAAGAGGTAGGGGTTGTATGAATCAGATTTTTACAGTAAGGCAGATATGCGAGAAATATTTAGCAAAAGGTAAGGAGGTGTATGTTGCGTTTATGGATCTGGAGAAAGCGTATGATAGAGTTGATAGGGAAGCAATGTGGAATGTGATGAGGTTATATGGAGTTAGTGGAAAGTTGTTGCAAGCAGTGGAAAGTTTCTACAAAGGTAGTAAAGCATGTGTTAGGATAGGAAATGAAGTGAGTGATTGGTTTCCGGTGAGAGTGGGACTGAGACAGGGATGTGTGATGTCACCGTGGTTGTTTAACTTGTATGTTGATGGAGTGGTGAGAGAGGTGAATGCTCGAGTGCTTGGACGAGGATTAAAACTGGTAGACGAGAATGACCATGAATGGGAGGTAAATCAGTTGTTGTTTGCGGATGATACTGTACTGGTTGCAGACACAGAAGAGAAGCTTGGCCGATTAGTGACAGAATTTGGAAGAGTGTGTGAGAGAAGGAAGTTGAGAGTTAATGTGGGTAAGAGTAAGGTTATGAGATGTACGAGAAGGGAAGGTGGTGCAAGGTTGAATGTCATGTTGAATGGAGAGTTACTTGAGGAAGTGGATCAGTTTAAGTACTTGGGGTCTGTTGTTGCAGCAAATGGTGGAGTGGAAGCAGATGTACGTCAGAGAGTAAATGAAGGATGCAAAGTGTTGGGGGCAGTTAAGGGAGTAGTAAAAAATAGAGGGTTGGGCATGAATGTAAAAAGAGTTCTATATGAGAAAGTGATTGTACCAACTGTGATGTATGGATCGAAGTTGTGGGGAATGAAAGTGACGGAAAGACAGAAATTGAATGTGTTTGAGATGAAGTGTCTAAGGAGTATGGCTGGTGTATCTCGAGTAGATAGGGTTAGGAACGAAGTGGTGAGAGTGAGAACGGGTGTAAGAAATGAGTTAGCAGCTAGAGTGGATATGAATGTGTTGAGGTGGTTTGGCCATGTTGAGAGAATGGAAAATGGCTGTCTGCTAAAGAAGGTGATGAATGCAAGAGTTGATGGGAGAAGTACAAGAGGAAGGCCAAGGTTTGGGTGGATGGATGGAGTGAAGAAAGCTCTGGGTGATAGGAGGATAGATGTGAGAGAGGCAAGAGAGCGTGCTAGAAATAGGAATGAATGGCGAGCGATTGTGACGCAGTTCCGGTAGGCCCTGCTGCTGCCTGTGATGCCTTAGATGACCGCGGAGGTAGCAGCAGTAGGGGTATTCAGCATTAGGAAGCTTCATCTGTGGTGGATAATGTGGGAGGGTGGGCTGTGGCACCCTAGCAGTACCAGCTGAACTCGGTTGAGTCCCTTGTTAGGCTGGAGGAACGTAGAGAGTAGAGGTCCCCTTTTTTGTTTTGTTTCATTTGTTGATGTCGGCTACCCCCCAAAATTGGGGGAAGTGCCTTGGTATATGTATGTATGTATGTATTAAGAAGAAACAAAGTTGAGTAGAATTTTATATTCTTGCAATTAGTTTACTTGCACTTATATAATGTATAGTGAGTAAATTCCAATAAGGCCTATGTGATCAAAAGAAAATGTATATGTGAAAATGGGGATTTTTGGGGTTGTTTTGGGGGATTTTTATCATGAGTTTTGGGAATTTAGACTAACCCATCTGGCAACAAAGCCGGGCCTTGTTTTCAGACTCAAACAGTTGGGAGTAGGTAGACCTTTTCTTAGTATTGTTATTGAATTTTAAAGTAACAGATAGCAAAGACGGTTTTATTATAGTTACAGACGGAAAAAACTTTTCTACTAAAAAAACAAGTGTTGCCTATAGAAAAACATCCGTTCTCTTCGAAAATGACACTTAATTTCACTGCAAATAAAAACTAAATTATCTAAGAATTGATAATCAATGGGGCTAGCGTGTGCAGCTCAGCATGTACCACTTGCCAATACAGAGGTAGTAGGTTGATGAGGGCACCAGCCACCCATTGAGATACTACCACTAGTGAGTTATGGAGTCCTTTGACTTGCCAGACAGTACTTCATCGGACCCTTCTTTCTGGTCACGGTTCACTTTCCCTTTGCCTACACATACACCGAATAGTCTGGTCTCTTCTGTACAAATTCTCCTCTGTCCTCATACACCTGACAACACTGAGATTACCAAACAATCCTTCTTTAATTGTTCAATGGCTACTTTCCTCATGGTAAGGGTAGAAGAGACTCTTTAGCTATGGTAAGCAGCTCTTCTAGGAGAAGGACACTCCAAAATCAAACCATCGTTCTCTAGTCTTGGGTAGTGCCATAGTCTCTGTACCATGGTCTTCCACTGTTTTGGGTTAGAGTTCTCTTGCTTGTTGGTGCACTTGAGCACACTATTCTGTCTAATTTCTCTTCTTTTATTTTTGTTAAAGTTTTAATAGTTTTGTAAGGACACCGCTCCCTTCGTCGTCCAGAAAATCAACAAACTGTTTATTTATTTGAATTCTCCTTTCGCCACACCGTGGTTTCCCATGTTTATGTATTCCACTCTATCAGAGCTACATTTTGACATATGTATTATTTCATTACATGTTTCTGTTAACTCATAATTTGTATATTTGTAAGTGTAAGAAAACACATATATTTTGGCGGCCAATTCAATCTGATTTGGCGCCAGCGCCATCCTACCTTTCCGTCCGCACCTTGTAATATACTGCCACGCACATTTGAATAAAGTATCAGTTGATCTTGGTGACGCTTGTCTCACTGTCCTTACAGTTTATATAGCAAATATTTATTTTAATGTTGTTACTGTTCTTAAAATATTTCCTTTTTCCTAGTTTCCTTTCCTCACAGGGATATTTTCCCTGTTGGAGCCCCTGGGGTTTTGGCATCCTTTTCCAACTAGGGTTGTAGCTTAGCAAGTAATGATAATAATAACAAGAGGACCTTGACGTTTTTCCTTTTCCGCGAGCGAAGCGAGTGCACGGCTGAAAAAAAAGGGTTTTCAGTTTATTTGCTATTGAAATGGAAGTCAAAATCCGCGAAAGCATATGATTTACTACAGGAAAAACTATTATTTCTGTTCAAAATGTTGTTCCGTCCGTAACTATACTTTTACCAAGAAGTGTCGTTGATGGGCTCCATAGTGAGTATAGCAATGTCATATACTATCTGATGTTCATCAGGATAGCGTTCTTAGCCTGGTCTTCAGCTCTAGGACAAAAACTTGTCTATAAAATTTCTTATATCTGATCAGATATACAGTAGATATTAGTCTTTGGCACCGTCGTTCATTTAGTTCTTTGTGCATGTTGCAAAATATTTTATATTCTGACCATCATTTGCATTCAGATCTTCCTAGACTGCACCATCCTGTAGGACTAGAGATATATAGATACATGCATCTGTAAGGAGAGAGAGAGAGAGAGAGAGAGAGAGAGAGAGAGAGAGAGAGAGAGAGAGAGAGAGAGAGAGAGAGAGAGAGAGAGAGAATGTTTTTATATAGAATAGGCTGACACAAGTCACTGTTTATAGTTCATTTATGAAAGATCTATTTTGATGTTGCTACTCTTCATAGAATATTTCATTTGAATTGTTTATTACTTCTCTTTTAGTTTATTTCCTTATTTTCTCTCTTATTGGGCTATTTTTCTCTGTTGAAGTTCTTGGGCTTATAGCATCCTACTTTTCCAACTAGGGTTGTAGCTTAAATAGTGATAATTTTTTTTTATAGTTTATTTATGAAAGATCTATTTTAATGTTGCTATAGTTCATAAAATATTTTATTTAATTGTTTATTACTTCTCTTGAAGTTTACTTATTTCCTTATTTTTTCTGTCTTACTGAGCTATTCTTCTCTGGACTTATAGCATCCTGCTTTCCCAATAAGAGATGTAGCTTAACCAATAATAATAATAATAATAATAATAATAATAATAATAATAATAATTGCTAAGCTGCAACCCTAGTTGGGAAACCAGGGTGCTATAAGCCCAGGGGCTCCAACAGGGAAAATAGCCCAGTGAGGAAAGGGAACAAGGTAAAATAATTTTTTCAAGAAGAGTGACAACATTAAAATAAATATCTCCTATATAAACTATAAAAACTATAACAATACAAGAAGAAGAGAAACAAGACAGAACAGCGTGCCCGAGTGTATCCTCAAGCAATAATAATAATAATAATAATAATAATAATAATAATGATAATAATGATAATAATCAACTTTAAATCCTTTTCATTCACGTAATGGCAAACTTTCGCGTTTATTGTTACAATGGAATAATTTTTACTCATTCATTACAGGTTCCAGGCGGCGCCAACCAGAATCACTGGAGCGATGTCCGGCGCTGAATGTCTGATGAAGTTGGGGCTATCCGTCATCCTTGAAGGAAACAGCCAGGGAAATTAGGAAACAAATCCATCACGGAACCAAAATACTTTCCAATTCTGTCTTGTTTGGAATCCCTGCCACCTTTTTTTGTGGGGTGTGGGGTGATAGCAGAGATTGGAAATTTGATATCTGCATTCTACTTTTCAACGATTTATTCAACCTTTTTAGGATTTGATGCTTTATTTAATGCAAATACATATAGGTATACACACATACACACACGGATATATATATATATATATATATATATATATATATATATATATATATATATATATAGAGAGAGAGAGAGAGAGAGAGAGAGAGAGAGAGAGAGAGAGAGAGAGAGAGATATGTATATATATATATATATATATATATATATATATATATATATATATATATATATATGAATATATATATATATATATATATATATATATATATATATATATATATATATATATATATATACCAAGGCACTTCCCCCAATTTTGGGGGGTAGCCAACATCAAACAAATGAAACAAAAAAGGGGACGTCTCCTCTCTACGTTCCTCCCAGCCTGACAAGGGACTCAACCGAGTTCGGCTGTTACTGCTAGGGTGCCACAGCCCACCCTCCCACATTATCCACCACAGATGAAGCTTCATAATGATGAATCCCCTACTGCTGCTACCTCCGTGGTCATCCAAGGCACCGGAGGTAGCAGTGGGGCCTACCGGAACTGCGTCACAATCGCTCGCCATTCATTACTATTTCTTGCATGCTCTCTTGCCTCTCTCACATCTATCCTCCTATTACCCAGAGCATCCTTCACTCCATCCATCCACCCAAACCTTGGCCTTCCTCTTGTACTTCTCCCATCAACTCTTGCATTCATCACCTTCTCTTTAGCACACAGCCATTTTCCATTCTCTCAACATGACCAAACCACCTCAACACATTCATATCCACTCTAGCTGCTAACTCATTTCTTACACCCGTTCTCACCTTCACTACTTTGTTCCTAACCGTATCTACTCGAGATACACCAGCCATACTTCTTAGACACTTCATCTCAAACACATTCAATTTCTGTCTCTCCGTTACTTTCATTCCCCACAACTCCGATCCATACATCACAGTTGGTACAATCACTTTCTCACACAGAACTCTCTTTAAATTCATGCCCAACCCTCTATTTTTTACTACTCCCTTAACTGCCCCAACACTTTGCATCCTTCATTCACTCTCTGACATATATCTGCTTCCACTCCACCATTTGCTGCAACAACAGACCCCAAGTACTTAAATTGATCCGTCTCCTCAAGTAACTCTCCATTCAACATGATATTCAACCTTGCACCACCTTCCCTTCTCGTACATCTCATAACCTTACTTTTACCCACATTAACTCTCAACTTCCTTCTCTCACACACCCTTCCAAATTCTGTCATTAATCGGCCAAGCTTCTCTTCCGCGTCTGCAACCAGTACAGTATCATCCGCAAACAACAACTGATTTACCTCCCATTCATGGTCATTCTCGTCTACCAGTTTCAATCCTCGTCCAAGCACTCGAGCATTCACCTCTCTCATCACTCCATCAACATACAAGTTAAACAACCACGGTGACATCACACATCCCTGTCTCAGTCCCACTCTCACCGGAAACCAATCGCTCACTCCATTTCCTATCCTAACACATGCTTTACTACCTTTGTAGAAACTTTTCACTGCTTGAAACAACCTTCCACTAACTCCATATAACCTCATCACATTCCACATTGCTTCCCTATCAACTCTATCATACGCTTTCTCCAAATCCATAAACGCAACATACACATCCTTACCTTTTGCTAAATATTTCTCGCATAACTGCCTAACTGTTAAAATCTGATTCATACAACCCTTACCTCTTCTAAAACCACCCTGTACCTCTAAGATTGCATTCTCTGTTTTATCCTTAATCCTCTTAATCAGTACTTTACCATACAATTTTCCACCTACACTCAACAAACTAATACCCCTTGAATTACAACACTCATGCACATCTCCCTTACCCTTGTATAGTGGTACAATACACGCACAAACCCAATCTACTGGTACCATTGACAACAAAATAGACATATTAAACAATCTCACCAACTATTCAAGTACAGTCACACCCCCTTCCTTCAACATTTCAGCTCTCACACCATCCATACCAGACGCTTTTCCTACTCTCGTTTCATCTAGTGCTCTCCTCTTGTAATCTCTCTCTCATTCTCATCTCCCATCACTGGCACCTCAACATCTGCAGCAGCAATTATATCTGCCTCCATATTATCCTCAACGTTCAGTAAACTTTCAAAATACTCAGCCCACCTTTTCCTTGCCTCCTATCCTTTTAACAACCTTCCATTTCCATCTTTCACTGTCTCTTCAATTCTTGAACCAGCCTTCCTTACTCTCTTCACTTCTTTCCAAAACTTCTACTTATTCTCTTCATATGAATGACCCAATCCCTGACCCCACCTCTTTGCCTCACTTACCTTGCGCTTTACTTCCACATTTTTCTCTTTATATTTTTCATGCTTCTCTACACTATTACTCTGCA
The DNA here is from genome assembly GCF_036898095.1 of Palaemon carinicauda. Taxonomy (NCBI): domain Eukaryota; kingdom Metazoa; phylum Arthropoda; class Malacostraca; order Decapoda; family Palaemonidae; genus Palaemon; species Palaemon carinicauda. Next base: position 23,823,887 of record NC_090725.1, on the reverse strand, counting down.
GCCATTCTTCAAAAGCCTGCTTTTTCTCTTCCACTTTTACCGTCACTCCTTCATTCCACCATTCACTGCCCTTCCTCATGCTGCCTCCAACTAACTTCTTGCCACACCCCTCACTTGCAATCCCAACAAAAATTTCTTTTACTAACTTCCACTCCTCCTCTAAATTACTAGTTTCTCCTACTTTCACTTCGTCATATGCCATTTTTAACTTTTCTTGATATTTACTTTTTACCCCTGATTTTATTAGCTCTTCAACCCTCACTAGCTCCCTTTTACACCCACATACTCTATTCCCCCACTCTTTTGCTACAACTAGTTTTCCTTCCACCAAAAAATTATCAGACATACCGTTAGCCACACGTGCGTGTCTTTCAATCTTCCAAACATTCTTTTAGTTTTCAACACATAATCCATAAACGCTCTTTCTACCAATCTTCCATTTGCCACTCTTACCCATGTATACTTGTTTTTATCTTTCTTTTTGTAAAAGCTAGAACTTATAACCATCTCTTGCTCAACACACATCTACCAGTCTCTCACCACTCTCATTTTCATCTGGTATGCCATACTTCCCAATGACACCTTCTACCTCTCCAGCGCCCACTCTAGCATTTAAGTCACCCATGACAACTACAAAATTCCTTCTACCCAGTCCTTCTACACACCTCGTTAATTCATTCCAGAACTCATTCCGCTCTTCTTCACTTTCCTCACAAGCTGGCCCATACGCACTAACAAAAGCCCAACATTCCCTACCCAACGTAACCCTTACCCACATTAACCTAGATGATATCTCCTCCCATTCCACTACTTTACCTGTCATCCATTCACTCAGCAATAAAGCTACACCTCTCTTGCTCTTCCCCTTTCAATTCCAGACACTCAACCAGACATTTCACCAAACATCATATATACATATATATATATATATATATATATATATATATATATATATATATATATATATATATATATATATATATATATGTATATATATATATATACATATATATATATATATATATATACATATATATATATATATATATATATATATATATAGTATAGATATAAAAATCATTATTATTATTATTATTATTAATATTATTATTAGCTAAGCTACAACCCTAGTTCGAAAAGAAGGATGCTATAATCCCAAGGTCTCCAACTGGGACAAATAGCCTAGTGAGAAAAGGAAACAAGAAAATAAATAAACTACATGAGATGTGATGTACAGTTAGAATAGAATATTTTAAGAACAGTAGCAACACTCAAATAAATCTTTCATATATAAACTATAAAAACTTCAGAAAAACAAGAGGAAGAGAAATAAGATAGAATAATGTGCCCGAGTGTACCCTCAAACAAGCGAACTCTACCCTAAGACAGTGGAAGACTATTGTATAGACTCGTAGAGGCTATGGCACCACCCAAGACTTTTCGAGTTTTGCAGTACTTTCTGATAAATGTATTGCTAATATATATTGGCTTACCATCTCGATCGCTTTATTGTTAGCTCCAGTACTTTAAGAGATTTATGCTAGTATGCATTGGGTAATCGATTTACAAATAAATGTTATTATTTTTCTTCTAACCTTCTATAAATAGGTAGTAGGTTGGCCCGTTGAGATACTACCGTTAGAGAGTTATGGGGTTCTTTGACTGGCCAGACAGTACTACATTGGATCCTTCTCTCTGGTTATGGACAATTCTTCTTCACTCAAGGGTTAACTACTGCACTGTAATTGTTCAGTGGCAACTTTCCTCTTGGTAAGGGTAGAAGAGACTCTTCAGCTATGGTAAGCAGCTCTTCTAGGAGAAGGTCACTCCAAAATCAAACCATTGTTCTCTAGTCTTGGGTAGTGCCATATCCTCTGTACCATGGTCTTCCATTGTCTTGGGTTGGAGTTCTCTTGCTTGAGGGTACACTCGGGTGCACTATTCTATCTTTTTTTCTCTTCCTCTTGTTTTGTTAAAGTTTTTATAGTTTATATAGGAGATATTTATTTTAATATTACTGTTCTTAGAATATCTTATTTCTCTTTGTTTCCTTTCCTCATTGGGCTATTTTCCTTGTTGGAGCCCCTGGCTTGTAGCATCCTACTTTTCCAACTAGGGTTGTAACTTAGCAATTAATAATAGTAATAATAATAATAGATAACACAGAATTTTACTTGTAAAGTAATATAAACTCCACTTACTACATATCTTTAAGAATCTTACTTTCGATTGGTAAAAAGAAAGTTGTGGTTGTGTTGGCCTGTTGGTAACGCCTGGTGATCGCCAGACTGGGGTTCGAATCCCGCTCAAACTCGTTTTTCCCTTGGTCGCCGCAATCTCCCTATCTTTGTGAGCTAAGAATGGGGTGTATGAGGGAGTCTATAGGTCTATCTGCTGAGTCATCGGTAGCCATTGCCTGGGTCTCCTTGGTTCTAGCCTTGGTGGAGAGGGGCCTTGGACGCTTATCATATGTATATATGGTCAGTCTATAGGGTACTGTCCTGCTTGATAGGCCAATGTCACTTTTTCTTGCTCCTGCCATTCATGAGTGGAGTTTAAACCTTTAAAAATCAATTTGAACCTTTTGCTATTGGCACTACTCATATCTCACAATGTCTTCTTTCCTAAAACAACTGTTCCCGTCTGGCTTAACCTTCTTTGCAGGATTTCAAACAGTTCTCTGCCGTTGTTCCTAGTCTCTTTAAATCATTAAAAGAGATTTCAGATATGAAGAAACCACAGAAATATTTTCTTCGCCATGTAAACCCATAATGAAAATATTTTAGGCATCTTTCAAGATAACTATTGGAAAATCAAAGTTAACGAGACTCGCAGTGAGGTGAGGACTTTTTACCTCCGCCAAGAAAGTTAGGCGGAGGTTGTTTTAACCTCTGATTGTCCGTTTGTTTGTTTGTGAACGACGTACGGTCCACAATTTTACTCATAGAGTAGTGAAACTTTCAGGGATTAATTGTTATGTTGAGACGTGGAAGTGACTCAATTTTGAAAGTCCTTGGTCAAAGGTCAAAGTAGAGCCAAAGGTCGAGAAATTAGCTGCTGTAGCTGAAGTCTACGCTCTACTGAGTGCCCCACTAGTTACTAAATACATCTATGAAATATTTAACGCACAGGTCTAAAAAAAATATGGTGTAGACGATAATGATGTGCCATATTGGTGTAATGAGATTCAATAATCAATCTGATAAAAAAAAAAAAAAAAAAAAAAACGTAAAAGAACCTACTGGTAATTCACCTCAAGGTATTAGGGTATGTGTGATTATATTAATTAGTTCTAATTCGTTAGGTTTCTGGAAGCACTAATGAAGGTATATGGTGAGATCACGTGTTTTTTTATACCATACAACAAACTAAATGCAGAAAAAAAATTACATATATAATACGTAACGCATCTAATTATACACAAAGGTTTTAAAGGTTTATAAGCCGCTCATGAATGGCAGAGGAAAGGGACAGTGACAGTGCCATAGCAGAACAATGCCCTAGAGACTGACATATATCCATATGATCAGCGCTCAAGCCACCTTTCCACCCAAACTAGGAGCAGGGAGGACCAGGCAATGATTGCTTATGACTCAGCAGGTAAACATATAGACTCCCCCTAAAGCCTACATCCTTAGCTCGCAGGAATGGTGAGGTTGCAGATACTACAAGAAATTATTGAGTTTGAGCATGACTCGATCTCCCGTCCAGCAGAACGCCAAGCAGGGACATTGCCAGTAAGCTACCACAACCCTTTGTGTTTTAAAGTACTGAAGTTTTACATATATAATTGTGGTGATTGATTGAATCAAGTGCCATAAAAAGCCATCCTTACTCGTGAAAGACCAAGAGAAACAGGCTAGATGTGATGGTGCATTATTTGTGAAGTGCAACGATGTGCTGCTTATGCTGTTACGAAACTGGACGTTTGCTAGTGATGCAACATTCAGAGGATGAATATGGCTGAAAGTTTACCGTTATCATCCTCTTTAAGGGTTATAGTGGCCTGCTGGTAGCGTCCTCTACTGGTAATTGCCAGATTTAGGTTCGAGTCCCGCTCAAACTCGTTAGTTCCTTGGGTGGCTGCAACCTCACCATCTTTGTGAGCTAAGGGGGTTGGAAAGCCTATAGGTCTATCTGCTGAGTCATCAGCACCCATTGTCAAGCCCTCCTTGGTCTTAGCTTGGCTGGAGAGGGACTTGGGCGCTGATCATATTTAATATGGTCAGTCTCTTGGGCATTGTCCTGCTTGATGGGGAAGTGTCACAGTCCCTTGTCTCTGCTATTTATGAGTGGCCTTTAAACCTTCAAACCTTTAAAGTCATCCGATTCCTCTGCATTTTATTTTTCTGAAAACATACGAAATATATTACAGTTTTTCATGGCCACATGGAATCAGTTATGAATCTCAAATAGTTTTTTTTTCTTTTTGAATAGGGCCATAGCCTCTGCAACATAGCCTTCCACAGTTTTTAAGTAGAGTTCTTTTGCTTGAGGGTACAGTCGTGCACACTATTCTATCTTATTTTCCTTCCGCTTGTTTTTCTGAAGTTTTTATCTATATATGAAAAATTCAATTCAATGTTGTTACTGATCTTTAAATATTCTATTTCAACTGTTCATTACTTCTCTTGTAGTTTATCTATTTCCTTGTTTTCCTTCCTCAATGGGCGATATTTTCCTGTTGGAGTCCTTTGAGGTTATTGCATCCTGCTTTTCAAACTAGAGATTTAATAATAATAATAATAATAATAATAATAATAATAATAATAATAATAATAATAATAATAATAATAATTATTATTATTATTATTATTATTATTATTATTATTATTATTATTATTATTATTATTATTATCATTATTATTATCATAATAAGAGAGAGAGAGAGAGAGAGAGAGAGAGAGAGAGAGAGAGAGAGAGAGAGAGAGAGAGAGAGAGAAAGAGAGAGAGAGCTCCTCTGCTACAAGTTATACTATTGAAGAGAGACACAGTTTCCAGATTGTTTTGTAAATGCCACACACAGAATAGAGCGAGAGGGGTTGAGACCTAAATCCAGGAAATGGTTTTTGCTGTGCCTCGAGCTGATGCTTGCAAGCAAAACCCGACTTGCTTGCTTGCTGTAGATTGGCCGCAGCTTCTCTGAGGCTCTTTGACGTTATGCTTAGCCCCTACACTGTTAAAAGTTTGGATTAAAGAAACGGTAAATGTCTGGCAACATTTATTCCAGGATTTTTATCGTTTTAAAAG
>NC_090725.1:23768637-23816137 GCF_036898095.1 Palaemon carinicauda | reverse complement strand
ACTACAAGAGAAGTAATAAAAAACCAAAATAAAATATTTTAAGAACAGTAACAACACTGAAATAGATATTTCATATATAAATAGTATAAACTTCAAAAAACAAAAGGGAGAAAAATAAAAATTATAACTAGCTATATTATAAATACATATTTATATAAAAGTAATCTATGTGGTGGCCTATGTGGTAACGTTCCTGACTAGTGATCGGCAGACTGCGGTTCGAGTCCCGCTCAAACTCGTTAGTTCCTTTGGTTGCTGAAACCTCACTATCCTTGTGAGCTAAGGATGGGTTGTTTGCGTTACCCTATAGGTCTATCTGTTGAGTCATCAGCAGTCATTGACTGGCCCTCCTTGGTCCTATCTTGGGTGGAGAGGGGCCTTGGGCGCTGATCATATGTTCCTGACTAGTGATCACCTGACGAGGTTTCAAGTCCCTCTCAAACTCGTTAGTTCCTTTGGTCGCTGAGACCTCACTATCCTTGTGAGCTAAGGATGGGGTGTTTGTGGGGGGTCTATAGGTCTATCTGGTGAGTCATCAGCTGCCATTGCCTGGCCCTCCTTGGTCATAACTTGGATGGAGAGGGAGCTTAATCACTGATCATATGTATATATGGTCAGTTTCTAGGGTATTGTCCTGCTTGATAGGGCAATGTCACTGTCCCTTGCCTCTGCCATTCATGAGCGGCCTTTAAACTGTAATTTTTTTCAATAAAAGTTAAACAAATCACATTGCAAATCCTTATATCGGCTGCTATGCATTTTGCGCTCTGCTTTCCACATATTTATTTTGAATATTTTAATTAAGACGAAGGTAAAAATCTTACTACCAGATTATACTCATTTTTTTTAATGAGGCGCATTTGCACTGACTCGCAGGGGTCCCCTTTTAGCTCGGAAAAATGTCCTACAAGCTGATTGGTTAGAATGATTTTGTCCAACCAATCAGCTATTAGGAAAGTTTTCCGAGCTACAAGGGCACCCATGCGAGTCAGTGCAAATGCATCACATTTCTTTAAAAAATTTCAAACTTATAGTTCCGAAGATTGTTTGATATCTCTCTCTCTCTCTCTCTCTCTCTCTCTCTCTCTCTCTCTCTCTCCTGTCAATGATATGAATTATCTCTGTGTGCGTATTATTTCGCCAAAAATTGCAAAATCCCTTAGAATCGATATACGAGTATAACACACTCTTTATAATCAGAGAATATATGCACCCTTGCTATGAATGAAATAATCTGATTCACTAAAGTAATTTACTGTTGAAATATAAAATTCCAAGATTAAGAAGCTTATTAGACGATAAGAGACTACCACTTGCATGAATTCAGCTACACACACACACACACACACACATATATATATATGTATATATATATATATATATATATATATGCCCTTTTATACATATCATATGTAATAGAGCCAGATAGTTGAACTATCGGTAAAGCAAATGCATAATAAAAAGGAAGTCGATGATTCTGTACTAATATCTTTATTCTCGCCCGCCGTAAAGTTGTCTTTGTTAAGAAATCAAAGACAATACACGAAAGATAGGAAACTGACTATTAATACCGTTAAAAAAACATCATCCAACCCGTCAGAATGCACGGCATCTATTAATCATGCCCTCAACTAAAACTCGGCTGTGGCGTAGCGCGGCTTATTTAAATGTTAATATTTATTCTTATGCTGCAGTAAACTTCACTTTATTAAATATTGAATACTAAATCGATTAATATTGCTTGTTAACATGATTATAGGGCTCTATCATAGCTTATGACTTATATATTAGGCATTTCTGAATCATTAAATAAAATCCTTCAGTTAATGTAACATTAATTGCTAAGTATCTTTATCTAAAATTGAGAGGGCAGTTAGAATGAAACAAACTTATTCTCATATTATCTTATTATTTCACCAATATAGTATACAGTAACTATTTTCCTTTTTTGGGGTTTGTGCTCATGATTGTATACTGTACATACCTAAGCGACTGTACACAAATGTTCTTGCAAAGAACATAAACAAAGTAAAAGAAATGGCACATGCTTCATTTGCATGCAATAGTCATACAAGTCATGCAAACAAAACATGCATATATCAGAATTTAAATAGCAAACAAAGCATGGGATAATCAAAACCAATAATATGAAATCAAAATGAAAAAGCAGACCTAACTTGCATGCCGAGTAGGCAAAGGTTAAGCAATATTTGTTAATAAAACTAAGAAAAGTACAACAATAAAGTAATAAAAGTAATGTATCCTTTTATAACAAATGCAATGCTGTATTTTACAGAATACTGTATAAGCAAAAATATAGGTTTAACTTAATTTTCATAAAAAGAAAATAAAAATTGACGTCACAAATCAAATAGGAAACAAACCACAGAGAGTCATTCAACCAAAATAATTAGATTCCAAAACTACAAACTGAACTGTACCTGTGCCAGATTTTTCAAAAATGCTTTCAAATGTTGCAGTACTACACTCAGAGTTGTATGTTATTGCTGGTGCTGCAGATGTATCATTTGGATTACCTGTAAAAGTGGGAAAGAGTTACTAGTATAACTAACATTTTCAGTCCATAATACCGTACTATAAAAATGTATTATAAAACAAATTACAATATATAACAACGTCTTTATAATATAGCAATAACATATTCATCCACACCTGCATGTATTTTTATTGAGTCTTGAGGAATCTGGAGTCATAGTTCTTGCAAGAAAAGTGAAGACTGCATACTCTACAACAGTTGTTTACATATTTTGTACTTTTATCAAGAAGACATTTAATATTGACAACTCTAATCCACTGTAGGCATCTGCAAATACATAGACATAGATATTATGAAGCAGGGTGGCAATTCATCATTTGTCATTTGAGGGAAGTTGAAATCCATGTCTAAGGGAAGTTACAATATACAGTATTTCTTAATAATTATATATCTGATATTTAGGTACTTATTCCTAAAATATTATGTACTGTACATAAAACAATACATATGTGTCAGACAAATCTAAGAACCTAGAGGAATGAATACAGTTTATTATACTTTATGATTATTTATTAAGCTCTTGATCAAGTCAGAACCTATTTATAACAATTTATTAAAATCTCGTAGCCCAATTGTGGGAGTTCTCAAAAATGCATATTCAATTGGCACCCTTTTATGAAGGTAATATAACCAACACTTCTGCTTGGTATTTTCTAGTAAAATGCCATTTCTGCAAGAAGCATGCACATTCCTAAAAGAAAAATTGAAACAATTATTCTAATTGACTTGAACCATGTTTCTTTTTGCATCATGTACAGTACAAGCAAATATCATAGGTTTTCACAACTTGTGTTGCCAATTTATTACTACTGTATTACTGCGTACATTTGCTGCCAAATGGTAAATTTACTTTGGAATACTATGCGGGGTGTTGGTACCAATTACAAGATTTCATTTTAAAAATTGAACAATTATGAGCATATAATGCAGAAACATTGATGAAACGGTAAGAATGGATCTTGTGGGAGCAGATATGCTGGTTTGCATGTATTTTTTTTTTTTTTTGAATGCTTTTATCCATACATATAGGAAAATTCGATCATAGATTAAAAGGTTAGTGAACTTGAAATTAAAGTAAAACACTCTAACTTAACCTACTTATGCTCTCCTATATGAATGCTCCCACAAGATCCATCCTTCCTGATGAAACAACTTTGGTTTGCTAAATAATTGCTTTGTAAGGTCTACCGTGCGGTATAGGGAGGCTTGCTTTAAACCCCTTCGTCTAATTTCGATGAGTGGTCTACTTTTGTGTACTTTATTTAGGCGTGCAATATTCTTATAGCCTGATCACAATTTTAAACATTGAAAACCTATTTGCGTTTATATTAAAATCTACTTATTCCGTATAAAGTTTGGGTAATGTAAAGAGTTTAAAGCATATGAATGTATTTTCTTTATAAAGTTGGTAATCTTATATGCTTCATATTTATTCAATATCACAGGCCTAAGATTCATTTATGTAGGGGTACTTGACTCTTTCTCAGAAAAAAATTTCTTAGAAACATTTCTCATAGCGTACATTTTTTTTTTCAGGTTGGATGGCACGATTTCAGTGGTAACGTCTTTGCCTAGCATTCGCATGTTAAGAGATAGATCCCTGGCTAGGACCACGAGTTTAAGCTATTTACTGGGGAGGCTACTGCTGTGGTAGGGCACCACAGTGACGGTTTGGGCTTGCCCGGCTGACGTTTTGGTGAGCATCTTTTCTGATGGAACGAACTGAAACCAGACACCTTCAACCTTTAAATTTTAGTTTAGTTTGGCTGGACTGAGGATTGTTACTAAAAACCCCGGCAAGAACTTTTATAAACTTTGAAATAAAGAGGTCCTGCTGAGATGGCATTAAATATCTGAATGTAAATGGCTAATGGTAATTTTGACAATCTAGTTTGTACTGGAATAGTTAAAATTCAGTTAAATAGGTGACTGAAGTTAACTAAGAATACTTTAATTTGCTTATTTTCATGGGAAGTGTTTTATCGACAGGGTAATTACCACTGATGACTTAGATTAAACAGATTACTGTCAATTTTGACTTTTTTTTTATTTTTGGGGGGGGGGTGAGTTGAGGGTTGTTTACTCTGTAGTAAAATTCTGTCAAGTTATCCATTGAAGTAAATTTATAAGTTTGATTTAGTAAATGTTCATTGGAATATGATAGAAGACTAAAGATTTCTTGACCATTGAAATATTTTGGGTGAGGAATGTTAACTCTGTAGTAAAATCATGCAAGTTTGCTTTAAGTCAGTTTTTGTTTGATTCGGTAAATGTTCATTTGAATATGATAGACTTCAAGATTCCTTGAGACCATTGAAATAATTTTATTTTTATTTGCTTGGTGCTTGTTTGAGCCAAATTTTTCCAAATTTTAATTTTTACTTCATTTTATTTAGCCTAATAAATTTTTTCTACTTTGTGGTTCTATTTTCTCTAGCTTTAAGCTATTAATGAAATATGGATGTTGAAAAAATTTAATGGTTAATTGTAATTTTTGTCGTAAAGTTTTGAAATTCAACAAATTTAGATCTTTATTCTAAAAACTTAGAACTCCGGTTTTAAAAAGGTCACCTGGCTTTGTGATAAGGGAAAACGCATGATCACCTTTCAAAATGGGTGGGAAACTGGTATATTAGAACTAGATTATTTGATTGAAATTTCACTTACAATTATTTCTAATACAGAATTCTAACTGCTTTCACTTAAATGTGCATTTAAAAAAAAGGAACTCTGGTAACATTTACTCCAGGATTATTAGTTTTAATTAAAAATAGATTTATTAACGTAAAGTGATATTAAAGTTTACTAACCCGCATAAGGTAACATAATATAAAATTACGGTCGCCTGTTACAAAAATACGGTTGGGAACAGATTTTTACCGTGGATTTCGGATTAATTTTTTTTTAAACTTTTTTTTTTTAATCAATGATTCAGACAGTGATTGTTTAGCATAAACAACAAAAATCTAAACTTAAATTTTTATGATTTTTAGCATAGCTTTAACATACGAACTGCATTAAACTGGTGCGTAATAATGTTGCTGGTTTCTTTTATAACTAGGACTTTGTTTATTTATCCATCATCCTTACTGATTTGTTTTAAGTATAGTACTGTGTTGGCTAAAGCCTATTTTGTCAGTCTGAGTAAGTGGTTAAGACTTATGATTACTATTATCTAAGCTACAACCCTAGTTTGTAAAGCAGGATGGGTATAAGGCCAAAGGCTCACACAGGGGGTAAAATAGGCTAGTGCGGAAATGAAGAAAGTTACTAAAATATGAGTAGTACTGAAATTAAACATTTCAAGAACTGTAACATTAAAATATTAAATAAATTAAAACTTGACAGAAAAAAATAGCGTGCCCAAGTGCACCCAAAAGCAAGGATGGTTACCAATGACTTAATTTAATGAGAATGTTTGAAATATTTTGGCTCACACCTAGCGAACTGGGTAAACTGGAGAATTCTTCATTGTAACAATGTAACGTTAAACTGTAGCTAGAGATAGCTTGGCCTTTCTTAGTTCATTCGTATTAACTAATTTTTATGGGTAATAAGAACATTGATAGGTCTTTGGGAGTATTTGCATCATAATACAATGCACCTTTATAAACACACTAGCATTGTTTGACCGTTGGAAGCCTGGGAAAATGACCATGATACAAAAAACTGATTATCATATACGGAATTACGAAGTTTCGGTGTGATAGAAACTTTAAATAAAACTGAAAGCTTTAAGTTACCTGATAATCAGAAAATGGTATATTCAATTTTAAGAAAAATTTTTGGTCTTTGCCTCTTATTCTTGTGTAATTTTTAAAACAAATTTAAGTTTTTTTCAACAGTTTAACAGCCATGAAAGTTGAAATCTAGATAAGCACTGTAAAACTTTAAAAAATTAAATCTTTTGAAACTTGGTAGTGAAGATTATTTTGAAATCATTTTCCTTTGTTTTATTAAGGTGTTTCTTATGAGATACAGAACAACGTTTAGGTAAGAGTTCGTACTTGGGGAAAAAATCCGTTTACAGGATCATTAAAGTGGTCAACGACCACTAGTTACATGGGTAGATACTTCTGCAGTTTAAGAATTCCAAGGCTTTCAAAACCGATGTGATTTTTGCCATTTTGTTCTAAAAATTATTAAGTTATATTTAAGATTTTATAACTAATGAAAAATTAAACGCTACATTTTTTATTTTTCTGTACAACTATATACATAGTTTTAAAGACTAATATATATAGTAAGGAACTAACTTTTTTCCTTTTGCAGGGAGAGTTTAACCCCTAGCTACTATTTACTATAATTATAGAACAAAAAATATTTAATTATTTCTGGCTTTTGCTATAGAGTAGGAATAGCTTTATATTAAAGAGATGGCACACTAGCAGATCCAGTGGGGGCGGGGTTAGGTCACGCAGGGTAACCCCCTTTAAAAACCTGGGGTTTGCACGAAATAAAAGCTTGCCCGTTGAACTTGGTATACCGGTGGAAAGGTATTTTTGTCATCTTTATTTTCATGTTTTATACTTCTATTAAGTTATTTTGCTTCTCAAAAGTTTTCCTAAGGCCGTCCTGCTGCTCAAAAGTTGAAACTATTTGTGATTCAGCTTTTGAATGTAAAATCATGATAGTCACGAGCATCAGTGCTGAAAACATTCAAATCACAAATTTTATATTAGTCATGAATATGCACAGTAAAGTCAAAATGAACTCTATCCCCTTCAATGAACAAGTTCTCGAAATTTATTTTCTTTTTGTATTGACTTTTATGCATAGCAGTTTTCAAAAAAAAAAAAAAAAAAAATTGGTAAATTTTGGCCTAGGGTAGGCCTAACCTGACTCACATGCCTACAATTTCCTGCTACAAAATTAAATGAATAGTCCCATTTCATATAAAATATTAGGTTATTTCAAATATCGGTTTGCTTACTTTCAAATTATATAATATTGTTTTATTACAATATCTTTTTTTAACTTATTACAGTGTATTAACATTTAATACTTTATCTGAGATTTCTGATTTCAGTTGGATTTGTGTTTGTATCTCCGAATGAGGACCGCTTGTATGTGCATTTATATCTGGTGAAAGTGTATTGCAGAATGTAAAAGTCTATGATATCTAACTTCTCATTTTTCGGGTGTTTTTGAGATACTTAAATACCAAAAATACAAACTTTTTAAGGTACCATTGATTATCTGCTAATGATACAGGAATTAATCAATTAACTTTTTTTATGCTCTTTGAGGAAATTTCCCACTAAGGACACCAAATGTAGAAACGAGAAATTATCACTATCATCATCATCATCATCATCATCATCATCTCCTCCTACGCATATTGACACAAAGGACATACGTTAGATTTCACCAGTCGTCTATCCCTTGAGCTTTCAAATCAATACTTCTCCATTCATCATCATCTACTTCACGCTTCATAGTCCTCAGTCATGTAGGCCTGTGGCTTCCAACTCTTCTAGTGCCTTGTGGAGCCCAGTTAAAAGTTTGGTGAACTAATCTCTCTTGAGGAGTGCGAAGGGTTGTTTTTCTATTCCTACAATCTCCGGCAATTTGATAAATATTAATAACCATAACTTTGTTCCAGAATGTAATAAATATATTCAGCCATGTAGGCCTGTGTCCTCCAACCCTTTCGGTGCCTTGTGGAGCCTAGTTGAAAGTTTGGTGAACTAATATCTCTTGGAGAGTGCGAATAGCTACTTTTCTATTTCCACAATCTCCTGTAATTAAAGAAATACTAATAACCATAACATTGTTCCAGAAAACAATAAACTTCGTCAGCCATGTAGGCCTGGGTCTCCCAACTCTTCTAGTGCCTTGTGGAGCATAGATAAAAGTTTGGTGTACTAATCTCTCCTGGGGAGTGTGAAGGGTTATTTTCCTATTTCTACAATCTCCTACAATAAAAATTAAGTATTAATAACCATAAGATTGTTTCAGAATAAATTTCCATGAGGTTTTATTGAGCAAAAAAAATATCAAAAGGACAATTCAGCAATTAATATAGATATAGCAATCGAGGTAGACAATGCGAACTTTAATAATGATCGATTAGTCTGTGTAGAATTAAGGGATGGTGGAGGATAATCCCCTCGATCACAGAATTGTGTGATAAAAAGAAGAGTTAATCGCCAGTAATGATCGGCTGATCATTGTATTAAAACTAGATTCATCGCATATGTATCCAGATTTAATCATTGTAGATTTGAGAGCTAATGGGGATATATTGTGTCGTTTGTATGGTCTCTGTTCTATAAATACAGTAGCATACAAACAATTATTTTATAAACACAGTAGAATACAAACAATATAATATATATGTATATACAGTATACATATAATATATATACATATATATATTATATGTATATATAATATATATATATATGTGTGTGTGTGTGTGTGTGTTTACTGTACATATAGATATATTATTTATATATATACATATGTATATATACATATAGATACATTATATATATATATATATATATATATATATATATATATATATATATATATAATGTATATTATATATAATATATATATATAATGTATATTATATATAATATATATATATTATGTATATATATATATATATATATATATATATATATATATATATATTATGTATATATATATATATATATATATATGTATATATATATATGTATATATATATATATATATATATATGTATATATGTATATATATATATATATATATATATATATATGTATATATATATATGTATATATATATATATATGTATATATATATATATATATATATATATATATATGCGTTATTATGGAGCATATATAGTCTGCTACTTAAAAAAATTTAGATAACATTTCTATGAATGTAGTGATTAATTTTCACAATTCTTTTTTTTGTAATTGTCCTGCAATAATCAACAAGTTCGTATCTTAATTTTATTTTCTTTGTAAATTAAGATTTTGTATCACTTAGCCAGTGATTGTAAACTGTATTTAAGACTATCAATTTCTTGATCCCTGTGTTAATTTCTAAAGTAGTTTACCTATGAGGTAATAAAATTTTCGTTAAATGTCTTATAAAAGAAAATAGTATGACAACATTTTATATTGTCTACTATATACATCATTAAAGTTGATATGTGATTTGTACATAGTTTGTTAGAAATGACCTTTATTGAATGATTCATGAATGTAAATTGTTAATCACCAGATAATCAAGTTATTGAATCCTCAATTAGGGAAGTCTAAATCATTCGACAATGTGTTTGACGTCCTCATTATAATTGGAAAGTGAACAGTCACTGAATTTCTTGAGAAAGAAAGGAAAACTTTATGTGGAAGACATCATTTTCAATGCCTCGCTCAACACCTTTTCTTAAATCCAGAAACTCTCTCTTGTTTTCTTATTATCTTTATGTAGTTTTAGGATTGCTGTACTTCCCATCATAGATATACATATTGAGGTGTTCTAACATAGATTCATCTATTCCTTGTCTTTGAGGGGCTTTCATTACAGTTGAAGTTTTGACAGAATCTAAAGCTTTCTCGTTTGTGGTGTATTGTTTTTTTTCCCTCTCCATTGCCTTTTCTGACTTTGCCTACGCCTAATTTTTACTTAAAGGAACTGGTTTTACTGCTTTTCCCCAATGGTTTTCTTCGCTAATCATTGCATGTAATATTTACTTGTCAAATCATTATAGAAGTGAATTTCGTACCCTAAAAGAAATCATATTGGACCTGTTGCTTTCAAAGTATTGCCTTTCTACAAAATGATTTATAAGTTCGACTTGTAATGCTAATAGCCTCATCAAAATTATCTTTTTAAGTAGAGGAAAATAGCTTTCACTGGAATTATAACTTTTAGTAGTTTAAGCAACAAAACATAATCAAACTTTTCGCCGGTACGTGTTTGTTAAAATAAGAGGAAAGACTTAAGATACTTGCAAGGAAGACCAACGTTGTATGAAACAGGAACACCGTTTTATTATAATTTTATTTATAAAGAACTCAACATCAATTAATATCAATGAATATCATACGAAAAAGCTTAATCTTCAATCATTAGGACATGAAAATAATTCCAATGATATACAAAGGAAATACAAAAGGAGATTAAGTCCCGAAGACGAGTTGGGATTTTTAAATGATGTAAACTTTGTTCAAATACGACGTTGGAATCAATTTAACTCCTGAAGGGCATTTATTTATATTTCAAATCAAAGAAATGATTAATGTATTAGTAAAAAGATTCTGATCCTATTAGAATGATGTAAAATGAATCAAAGTGTGAAGCAAAATCACAAATAAAAAAGAACAATGTAGAAGAAAAATCTTTTTATTTGAATTATTTGCAAGAATGGTATATATATATATATATATATATATATATATATATATATATATATATATATATATATATAATTTGTTAAAGAGTTTCGACTTTAAGAAACTTCAGGGAATAGTTACATATTGTAAAACGTAAAACTAAGACACGCCACTTTAAAAAGATTCCACAGCTTCAAAATACAATAAAATAGATAAATAGATAAATCAAAATTGAACTAGCTACAAAATATTCGATTAATTAAAGTTATCGTTGTAAGTCTTGCAAAAGAAAATTACTTCTATATCAAAAAAAGGGGGGGGGGGGGATCAAAAGGAGTTGCTAGTTTCGTAAAGTATTTTAGTTCCAAATTGATTGACAGGCTCTCACATCAAAGGTATGGTCCAATAATGAAAGACGATAGCTTGCGGCACTTTATTTCTTTGGAATTTAGTATCCAAAGGAATTTTCTGAACAAAAATGAAAAATTATTTTTATTAATCATTTAAAAGAAAAATTCTTATATAAGAATATAACGAGATTTAGTAATATTTCAAAAGTATTTTTTATTTTCATTACAATTCATTTCATTGCCATGGAAATTAAATGCCTCCTCCCAATTCTTGTGTGATGGAACCATATTGAATGGAATAAGTTCTGGTTGGATTTCTTAAACATTATAGTAAATAAAAAAATACCCATTAGTAACGCACAAAACTAGAAGTAATTACCGTCTATTTTCATTTTGTACTTAGTATTCTCTTAAAATACAATTGTACCGCCTAAGCGTTATGGAAGTGCTTTTAAGAGGAAACCATCCAGAGTTATTTTAAGTAAGAGTAATGCTGTTAAATAAATGATTTGCAGGAAAGGGCGAGTGTGTTTTTTCTTTTTTCTTTTTTCTTTTTTTTCTATTTTTTTTTTGGGGGGGGGGGGGAAGATAAAGGATAGTAGGACGAGCTTAGTGTTATCAGACAGTTAAAGGGACAAGAGATTAAAATGCTTATACAGAAAAATGGTACAGAATCGGGTGGTATATATAATCCAAGCTGCAAATGTATGGAACAGTGTGAGGGGGTCTCATTAATCTAGACTTCTTGTATCGGTTAGGGAATTTACTGTTGCCATTAAGAAAACGTCATAAGTTTTTGGGCTTTGTATATAAGGATGTTAATAAGTGGTGGCTCCCTTGAGTAACAAGGACGTCCAGAAAAGGAAGTTTTCAATTGGCACTATGTTCAGTAGAGTATCTCAACATACTATTCTACTGAAATGCCATGCAGAGAATTTCTATTTATTGGGAGTCCTGTGCACCAACAAATGTATCATCGATATATCTTACCTTGGTGTAACACTTCTCAATCTCGGCAAATACCCTTTCTTCTACCATGTACATGCAGTATAGAAATTAGTGAAGATTCCTAGGGAAGACTCCATTGTAACTCCATTTATCTGTGCGTAAAATTGGTCTCAGTGGGTGGAAAAGGGGTATTCTTCGTGCAAATTTCTAGAAAGGTATATAGGGCATGTTCTGGTATGCCCAAATTGTGAGTAAAGATGTATTAATATACATTATCTATCATCATATTAATGGTTTCGTCCACATGGACATTTGTAAATTGGGGCTCCACATCTAGGAAACCAATGAAACCTTCTGAGGGGGCAATCTTTGATTACTTGGAGGAATTCTGCAGATAATTTAAGGCTATAACGGTCAGGATTATAAGGGGTAAGGAGCTGGTTAAACCTTTTGGTGAGGTGGTAAGCTGGAGTAGGAGTCTGGCTGAGGATGGGGCAAAGGGGACTGCTGACATTATGGGTTTGAACTTTCTACTTTAACACCTCCAGGGAAAAATAACAAGATATTAATCTATAAGGCACAGGTGCACTAAAGGTACAGAGAAGATGATATTATCAACAAAATTGTTATGGCAACAAATCCAAAGGAAAGTCTCTCCCTCATCATATACTATAAAAAGCAATGACAGCTAACCTGGTTATGAAGAATAACCCAACTCCATCAGTTCAACATCGCCTTAGGAGGTGCAATGTGGTCTACCATTTTAATTTTCCTGTCCATGGATGCTCTGGTGAATATATTAGCATGCCTACTACATGCCTATTGAAGTGTGTATCTTTTCATAACTTAAAAGGAGCCATAGAGAGCATATGACGAAGGCACACAACACCGAAATCTCATGTAACGTTTTATATGAAGAATATCATGGTCATAATAAAAACTTTTGTAAACTAGACTACTAAACAATAACGGTTGATATAACCATTAACCATCAGACAACCAACTCCTTAATGTAGGGGTAACGGAGGGAAAGAAGAAAACCTTTAACCAGTTGAAAGAAATAACACTGAGTAAATGTACATATTTTGTATCCAATTACAAAAAAACTATTATACAATTATTACACTATCCAATCACTTGACCACTCACCCTCTCTCAATTATACAAGGTCGCGAACTTGCTCTGGTCTTCGGTTACATATTCCCCACTGGGTGTTGATGTGAACCATAATCCTGGGTTAGGGGTTTAAGAATACTACCAACGGATGTCCTACGTGTCGTAAAAAGTGACTAAAAGGACAGCTGCTACCTTGTAGTCCTGCGTTTTAGCAAAAGGCTAGGCCCACTGCCAATAACTGTGGATACTGTTGCCTTGCAGTTAGACTATTAAGTTAAAGGGTAGGCTCGCCACCAATAACTGTGGTTGGTGACTGTAAAGACGTGTTATTGTAAAAACACTCTGCCAAATTATAAACCATGTCTGATGCTATTAAAGGGTGCATCAGGCAACCGACCCTTTAATGTAAGAAAGAAGTTGATGTGATTCATGAGTTACTGTTTTGTCTCAAGTTCCATTTTCCATGTGTTCGACATTTGTTCTAATTAAAGTATAGCACATTGCTGGAACCTGCATCTAATGCTTTGCAGTCAAAATGTTTAGATTTATTACAATGGGCAAACCACATAAAGCAAATCTTATCTGTTGTGCATGGCAATCATAATTCTGCCGATGCACTCAGAGCGAGATGTACCGCACATATTTCACATACACTCTCACATTGTAACAGGATTATCCTTTTTGTTATATACTTCACTCTACACCTCACTATTAACAGAACTGGTTTCAGCCTGTCTTTTCATGAATTGATGTCTTTAAAGTTTTGTGACCTTCTTCCACTGAAAGTCTTGTATATAAGCCCATTGTCTGTTGAAATAAAGATAGTTGCATTCAAATCACCTCTCAATTATAACCTAACCGCACGTTCGCACAGAGGTGTACCATGGAAACCTTCTTTCAACTGTACATACTATTGACTCGTGATCAGAGAGGAAATATTTAGTTAAATCTAATCCTTCCTTTGACAGAGACAATGGAGGGTAAATCTGCTATTCAGCCAACCAGAGGCTCAAGCAACGAATAATGGCCGATGAACACGTCTCTGTGCAATCAACACGGGTCGTTTGCAAGGGCCTTGATGTAGCGGAAGTGAATAGCCATCCTAAAGGAAATTAAACGCTTTAATACTGACAATACATGAATGAAATGTCAATGCAGAATATATATAACAAAATATAATAAGAATTACTCTCCGGTTTAATTTGTGGGAGATAGAATAATTGAATAGGAGAGGGGTGAAACGATGAATGTAAGCTGTTGCAGAAAGGGTTGTTTTGGATAAGAGTAAGAAAGCTTTCTAAAAGCAAAGTGGTCGTTAGGAGAATTTGTGAAAGGTTCGCTTCACACAAGTTATTGAAATCTTCCTCGATGAATCACCGATTTATTTTAACTCCTAGTGTTTGATGAATACATCCTTCAATACCGGAAGAGAGCATTGAATTGCAAACGAAGGAATTTTTCTACCTTTAGATAAAGTATAATCTTTTGACAATCAGATCTAAGGAGAAGTTCATTGACCTTTTGACTATTTTCTCGTCTCTTAATCATAACACCTCCATTAACATTTAGGGTTGTGGTGGCCGATGTGGTAACATCCCTGTCTAACGCTCGCCAGATTGGGGTTCGAGTCCCGCTCAAACTTGTTAGTTTCCTTGGTCGCTGCAACCTCACCATCCTTGAGAGCTAAGGATATGGGGTTTGGGGGAGCCTATAGGTCTATCTGGTGGGTCATCAGCAGCCATTGCCTGGCCCTCCTTGGTCCTAGATTGGGTGGAGAGGCGGCTGGGGCGCTGATCATATGTATATATGGTCAGTCTTTAGGGCATTGTCCTGCTCGATAGGGCAATGTCACTGTCCCTTGCCTCTACCATTCATGAGCGGCCTTTAAACAGCATCAAAGCTACCAGAAAATGAGACAGAATCACATTGCAAAAGGAAATAAAAGTTTTATGGTAATAAGCAGCGAAACTTAGCAGAAGATCAGAAGCTGAAAAAAGATGGCTTTTTTCATTTCCTCCTATTTCTAAGGTACAGTTATTATTATTATTATTATTATTATTATTATTATTATTATTATTATTATTATTTTCTTACTTACTAAGCTGCAACAACAACAACAACAACAACAACAACAACAACAACAATAATAATAATAATAATAATAATAATAATAATAATAATAACTTTTATGTAAAAGCTGTACATTAATAAAGTATACAATGAATTTATAATAATATAGGAATATGACCACAAAGGTGGTTTTTATGATTGCTACTTGGCCTTGTAATTTTAATTTTTATTGTGTAGATCTTGTAAGACACCATGCACTCAACTAGTATATATAATGCTTTCAAGGCAAATTATATATTTTGGCTCTAGATTTAGATGTAAACTAGCTTTCGACTCTGCATGTTTTTAGTTTATGTGTCTTTTTCAATATATATTGTATAATTTTTGCTAAAAGGATAGAGTGGAGAGGTTATATACATTCGGATTTTGGTAATAATAATGATCTTCCTAATCGGGTAGTGGAATCATTAGAATTTCAAAAGTTCAAACTCGCAGCAAATGTTTTTATGTTGAACAGGCTTACATAAGTCTTTTTATAGTTTAAATATCAAATATCTGTTTTAATGTTTTTGATGTTTTAAAGATATTTTATTTCAATTTTCATTACTTCTTATATCTTTTATTCATTTCCTTATTTCCTTTCCTCACTGGGCTATTTTTCCCTGTTGGAGCCCTTGCTCTTATAGCGTCTTGCTTTTCCAACTAGGGTCGTAGCATAGCTAGTAATAATAATAATAATAATAATAATAATAATAATAATAATAATAATAATAATAGTAAACCCAGATTACTACGATATTAGGCTAAGCCCAAAGCAGGTACACTTGGACACATAAGTCCCTGTCAAACCTCGCTTCAAAGAAATGCACCCTGTCACACCCTTACTGCGTAGCGAGTAACCAAACAGTTAGTGCTGGGAGAGATGGCAGAGGTGGTGGTTGAGGCTAAAAACAGGAAATCGCCGTGCAGTTATGGTGCGACAGGGTGCACTTCCTTCAGAGTAAGGGGGACGATGAATTCCTGTGTCCAACTGTACATGCTTCCATAGTAGTAGTATCAAACAAGGTTTAAACTGCAACAGCACTAACCTCAAAATTGATTCAAAATGAATCAGGTCCAGGGTATGCGTGGTGTAATATAAAATCATTGGAATTAAGATGAAACTAGATTTAGACTAAAATTGAGAGTATTGTGAAATCCAGTTCAAGCTAGAAAGAGTAGCTAAATAGAATTAGGTTCTGGTTACCCTATAGGGTTCATATGAATTTAGGGATTAATATAGAATAAGGTTCTGGATACCTGATGTGGTTATATGAATATAGATTCAGTCTGCCAATAGACATATTGAAAAACCATGTTCTGCCAACTCCTTAAGCTAATAGGAAACTAGGTTCATGCTTCTAATGATGGTTGATATTAAACGAAGATTAGGCTACCCTCATGAGTAATATGAAACCAGGTTCAGGTTACCCTTATGGGCAAAATGAAACTATGTTCAGGCTACCCAAGCATTATTATGAATTGTTTTCATGTCATACAAAGAGACAGTATGAAATCAAGTCCAGGCTAACACCAGGGCCATATTATCCATAAGGCTGACTAGGCTGGAGCCTAGGGTCCAACCAAGACTAGTCATCCACCAAGAACAGGGGCCTACTGTATGCAACTTTTACTTTTTTTTAGTGTTAAATGTGAAAACTATGGGTTATTTACTTGAGTTGTAATATCATTGTAATAGATTGCGTGGAATGTGCCTAGGGGCGCTGGGGTGATGTTAAGAGGTCCAAAAAAGTTTGAATCCTCGGAATCCTGTCATGGGTTAATAGAGCACTGTCTACCACCAGAAGTAATATGAAATTAGTTTACACCATGTCTTTGGTGTAATATGAAAGCAGGTTTAAGTTACCATCACGGGTTACTATGAAACAATGTTCAGCCTACCCACCTGGTTATGATGGAACCAGATTGAGGCTAATCCCTGGGATAATATAAGATCTAGTTCTGCTTACCATTGAGGTAAATGGAAATTAGGTTCATATCTCAAAGTTGGATTTTAACAATATTTAACTATCAATAGTTATCTTGAAATTAAATTCAAGCTACCGTAGGATTAATTAAAAATCAGATTCAGACTTTCTTTGGTATTATAAGAAATCAAGTTGTCTTCTAGTGGAATTGATAGATAACCAGGCTGTTTATACTCATGGTGTTGATAGCTAAATAAGTTCAGGTTATCCTTAGTCTTAATACAAAATCAGGTACAGATTTCCCTTGGATAATATGGAATTGGATTCAGACCACTCTTCATTGGTATAATGACATTGGGTTCAGGCTACCATAATAAGAAACCAGGTTCAGGCTACCATTAAAACTAATATGAAATTAAGTTATGGCTATCCTGGAGGTAATAGGGAATGAGGTCCAGACTATCCTGGAGCTAATGGGGAATCTGGTTCATACTACCTTCAATCTAATAGAAAATTAGGTTCAGGCTATCCTGGAGGTAAAAAGGAATCAAGTTCAGGCTACCATAAACTCTATTATGAAAACAAGTTCATGCTATCCTGGAGGTAACAGGGAATCAGGTTCATACTAACTTCAATCCAATAGAAAAATATGTTCAGACTATACTGGAAGTAAAAAGGAATCAAGTTCCGGCTACCATCAAGTCTAATAGGAAATTAAGTGCAGGCTATCCTGGAGGCAATAGGGAATCAGGTTCATACTACCTTCAATCTAATAGAAAATTAGGTTCAGGCTATCCTGGAGGTAAAAAGGAATCAAGTTCAGGCTACCATCAAGTCTAATATGAAATTAAGTGCAGGCTATCTTTGAGGTAATTGGGAATCAGGTTGTTACTAAACGTAAATCTAATTTGAACCTTTTAAACATTCAGATAAACCATTCCTTGGGAATATCATAAATATTTTGGTATGAACCCTTTCTAAACATGACGAAATTCTTTAAAATAAACAGTCACGACAGAAGGGAGAGAAAGGAACAAGTTAGAAACAAGGGGGACTATAACCTTTCACTTCCGGATCATGTTATACGAATTATTGAAGAGAGAAGTTCTAACTCAGAGACTAGTTGACTTTCTGTACAGGGAATAGCTCTCTGGAAGTCTGTGTTCTTGTCTGTTACTAGACATAGCAAAGTGTCATTGAAATAATACTTTTTGATAGATATACTAACTTTTTGATTATGTGAAGTATGAGAACTTATGCTATAATAAAATATTTTTTGTTTATTTGTACAGATAAAATTAATACATACTATAATCGAAAAATTCTTCTTCACTCGAGAGGTTAACTACTGCACTATAATTGCTCAGTGGCTACTTTCCACTTGGTAAGGGTATAAAAGACTCATTAGCTATGGTTAGCAGCCCTTCTAGGAGGACAGTCCAAAATCAAACCATTGTTCTTTAGTCTTGGTTAGTGTTATAGCCCCTGCACCATGGTCTTCCAGTCTTGGGTTAGAGTTCTCTTGTTTGAGGGTACACCCAGGCACACCATTTCCTTTCTTCACTTGGCTAGTTTCCCTGTTGGATGATTTGGGCTTATAGCATCCTACTTTTTCCACTAGGGTTGTAGCTTAGCTTATAATAATAATAATAATAATATAAATTTCTTTAAAAATAAGGAATATTTACTAAAGTAATGCACCATGTCTACATTATACGAATACATAACGACGTTATCCTTTGATAGAGGATTAGCTGGATTTAGCAAATTAAACTTTTATACCAATTCAAAGAATATAATAATAAAAAAAATCTTTTAGCGGAAAATATCAATGTGAAATAAGGCTCATTATAATTGAGTATATGAAGAAATAATACTTAAGAAGAAGAAAACTCAACAACTAATAACAAAAATCAAATAAGTAGAGAAACTAAGGTGACGGATTTCAACTCCATTAAGAATATTCCACTTCGAGAGATTTTCAGGACTTTTGAGCTGAAATAATTTTTCTCCTTTGCAAAGCCTGATCACTTTTGCTCTCTTGGATTGAGTTCTAAATTTGATACTAAACTACTGTATGACTATTTTAAGTACTCTATTCCTTTGATAGACTTGGTTAATTTGGTGTGTATATATATATATATATATATATATATATATATATATATATATATATATATATATATATGTGTGTGTGTGTGTATTCACAGTATATGTATGTATATATACATAAATTATATATATGTATATATACTGTACAGTAGATATAGGTATATATATACAGTATATATATATATATATATATATATATATATATACACGCACACACACACAAACACACACACACACACATATATATATATATATATATATATATATATATATATATATATATATATATAAATCATCAGACGTAACTAGTCCACTGCAGGACAAAGGCCTTAGACATGTCCTTGCACTCCAGTCAGTGTATAGTCTTTCTATGCCAGTCTATACCCACAAATTTTCTTAGCTCGTCAATCCATCGTCTTTTCTTCCTTCCCCTGCATCTTTTGCAATCTCTAGGGACCTATTCTGTTATTCTTAATGTCCATATATTATCTGACATTCTAATATGTGCTGCTCAAGTCCATATCTTTTTCTTTTCAGG
Source organism: Palaemon carinicauda (assembly GCF_036898095.1). NCBI lineage: Eukaryota > Metazoa > Arthropoda > Malacostraca > Decapoda > Palaemonidae > Palaemon > Palaemon carinicauda. The sequence goes on along the minus strand of NC_090725.1, from coordinate 23,796,137 downwards.
ATAGTTTGATGTAAATAAGTCATACAGTGGAATCCTCTCCTTACAGCGAGAAAGGTAAGCCTGAAAGATAGGTAAAACTAATTATTAATTTCTCTTTCATATGTATCAATAACCTTTTAACTTCCTTTATAGTTATATAACGAAGTTATCAATTTAAGCTTACCATTCATTCAGAATTACTAGATTCAATAAGGTCGTTAGTTGGCCTTATGGATATCATTTATTTCCTAAAAGTTTGATTTTGAAGTATTAGGAGTATTTAAACTTTGCCTTTGAATCTTCAAGTCCATTCTTTACGTGGATTTAATATGAAAATTCTGTGGTTATTTTCGCGATCTTCAGTGATTTTTGTGGTAATTTCCATGTCTTTTTGTGTTTAACTATAGGATTGTCACGGTTAAAATTACTAGAGTCCAAGTTGAAAATTCTATCAGTCTTCTTTCCAGTTTAATGGATTTTAAATAATCTGTCAAATGTACAAATGACGTATCTGCTATCTGGCCAATTCTTACAGAGTACTGATGTGATTTAAGAATTTAATAAGATGCTGTGAAAGATTTTATAGTAAACTTAAAAAATAGAAAAAGGAGAATTTGCGATAATCAAAGGGTTTACATTAACAATACTAAAAAATATTCATAGTAAAAAGCTTTTGAATGATAAAAACTTCAGAAATCTGGATAATTATTAAGTAAATTTTGACAGAAGTAATAGAAGGAAAGTGCTCGATGAAATTCGCATACTGTAACTTAAAAAGGGCATTTTGATGGCGGGTTGAAATATCAGAAAGTGTTTTTGCATAATATATTCTATCTTTATTCCCTACTTACGGAAATAATTTTGCAAGAAGTATTATTGTTTATTTATTTATTTATTTATTTATTTATTTATTTATTTATTGTTTACCTTTGAACTTCACCAAACTGGTAAAACAAAATAAAAAAAACAAAAACTATAAAAAGAAAGGAAACTTATTTTGAAGTTGAATAAACTTCCGACCTTCAAATTGAGTCAATTGCTCATGGCTTTACCAATGAGTTAAACTATTTAAAAAATAGAGTCACTCTATCAGAAGCACATCACTGGTTCTTCAGTTCTATCTGCTCTATCTCTAGCAATCAGGATCACAATTCCCTTCGCTCTATTTGCATATCAAAGTATTTGAGCTGCGTCCAAATGAAAAAATGCAGAGGAGTGATTGTGATTATTTTAACAGGTAGTAGGTTGGCCAGGGCACCAGCCGCCCGTTGAGATACTACCACTAGAGAGGTATTGGATCCTTTGACTGGCCAGACAGTAAAGCATTGGATCCCTCTCTCTGGTCACGGCTTATTTTTTCTTTGCCTACACTTACACAGAATAGTTTGGCCTATTCTTTACATATTCTCGTCTTTCCTCATACATCTGACAACAATGAGATACTTAACACATCTTCACCCAAGATGTTAATTACTGTACTGCAATTTGTTCAGTGTACTTTCCTCTTGGTAAGGGTAGAAGAGACTCTTTAGCTGTGGTAAGCAGCTCTTCTAGGAGAAGGACACTCCAAAATTAAACCACTGTTCTCTAGTCTTGGGTAGTGCCATAGCCTCTGTACCATGGTCTTCCACTGTCTTGGGTTGGAGTTCTCTTGCTTGAGGGTACACTCAGGCACACTATTCTATCTTATTTTTTTTTTCTTCCTCTTGTTTTTTTGAAATGGTGTGTTGGGCAGGCTTAATAGAAGGGCCATGGATGCCTGGTGGTTTATCAAGAGGTTGTCTTTTCCTTTTTCTGATTATTTTTCTTCTCAAAACCATCCTTACTGTCCTCCCTTCAGTTGAAGTGGCTATCCTGGAGGGTATTTAGCCTTGCATGGTGTATCGGCTCCTCCATGTTGACCAGTTTTTCCGACTTTTTACTATAGTCTATGGGTATCATCAATCACTTTGTTTATAATTCTGTACGTATTGTTTTTGTTATAATTCTTGTTAATCTAGTTTTTAAGTATGCTGTCTCTTTTTTATTTCTATTAATTCTTATGCTGTCTGGAGACATTGAGCGAAATCCGGGACCAGTACGTCCTAGATTTCGTCAATGTCGTCTTCTGTATTGCAATATTCGTGGTCTTCATGCAAATATCCAGGACCTTACAGTTGCGTCCAGACAGTATGATATTCTTTTGTGCTCAGAAACTTTGGTTTCTAATATGAGGCACTCATCTGAGCTCCTTATAACTGGTTTTAAGAAGCCAATAATGTTGAAACGTGATGCCATCCCTAGGGCCAGGGGAATGGCGGTGTATATTAGGACCGAGTACCCTGCTTCTCTTAAGTCCTGCTATCAATGTGGATGTCATGAGATTCAGGTAATAAAAGTTTGTGGCAGGCATAACAACTTTTATTTGTGTTCGATCTACCGGAATCCAGACATAGATGATTCTATCTTCGATTGTCTTCTTACCATTATGGCTAAGATACAAGAAGATGATAGAAAGGCTTCTTTTGTCTTTGTTGGTGATTTTAATGCTCACCATAGGGAGTGGTTAAGTTCTATCTCTCCTACCGATCGCCATGGCTTAAGAGCTTTAGACTTTGCCTCTGAATCAGGCTGTGAGCAAATCATAAATGAAGCTACTCACAGGTCTGGTAATTGCTTGGACCTCGTATACACTGACTCCCCTGGCGTTATAACTAGTAAGGTTGGTTCTCCAGTCGGGACATCTGATCATGCCTTGATTTCATTATTAGTGAAGACTGAGCAGCCTGTCCCTGATATATCATATTCTTGTAAAATTTACATGAAATCCCAAGCAGACTGGAATGGGATTTTACATGATCTTTTGTGCTTGAATTGGTCACAATTATATAATAGTGTAGATCCTGTTGTCCCTTTGAATGAGAATCTAGTCAACATAATTGATAGGCGTATCCCTTCTCGTGTGCTAAGGTATCGAGTGAAGGACAAACCGTGGTTCAATGATGATTGTAGACGTGCTTATTTGGAGAAACAGGAGGCCTATCATCTTTGGAAGGGGAACAGATCAGATTTGACCTGGAACAACTATACTCAGCTTCGAGCTTTTGCTCAGAGAGTTTATGCCTCAACTGAAAAGGAGTACAATTTAACCATAAAAGAAACACTTTCTGGTACAACTCAGGAACATAAATGGTGGTCTACCCTTAAATCTGCACTCTTTGGTGTAGATGCAACAGTTCCTCCTTTACTTAAACCAGATGGCTCAGTCACTCACTGTCCAAAGGAAAAGGCAACCCTTTTGGCTGATGTTTTTGACAGTAAACAGAGTAATGAAAAACTTGAACTTCCTCATTCCTGTTTTCCTGAGGCTAAACTAACTAGTTTAGCTTTTCGATCTCGTGAGATTAAAGCTCTGTTGATGGACCTTGATGCTTATGGAGGTGTAGACCCAAATGGTATTTTTCCTTTGTTTTTTATAAAGACAGCAGATTTCTTAGCTCCAAAGTTATCTGTTATTTTGCGCAAGTTAGCAAGAAGAGGAGCTTTTAGCACTAGTTGGAGAATTGGTAATGTTACTCCTCTATGTAAATGTGTTTGTGGTAGCTCAAGTCCCACTGATTACCGCCCAATTTCCATAACTCCCATATTATCTAAAGTTTTTGAACGTCTTCTGGCAAAACGTCTTAATAGGTTTGCTGAAGGTAATCATCTATTCCCTAGTTTGCAATTTGGTTTTCGTAAAGGCCTTGGAGCATGTGATGCCCTTCTTACAATCTCCAATGCTGTACAGAAATCCCTTGATTGTGGTCGGGAAGTTCGTATGATTGGCCTTGATTTTAGTGCTGCCTTTGACCGTGTTAATCATGAGGCCCTTGTTTTCAAACTGAAACAGTTGGGAGTGGGTGGGTCGTTTCTTAGCATTATTATTGATTTTTTAAGTAATAGATCTCAAAGAGTTGTTGTTGATGGGCACCAGAGTGATTATAGGAATGTGATATCCGGTGTTCCACAGGGTAGTGTTCTTGGCCCATTACTTTTCATACTATATACACATGACATGTGGTTTGGCCTAGAAAACAAGCTTGTTGCATATGCAGATGATGCTACTCTCTTTGCATCAATTCCATCCCCTGAATGTAGATCTAGGGTTGGTGAATCCCTTAATAGAGATTTAGCTAGAATTAGTGCATGGTGCAAATTATGGGGTATGAAGTTGAATCCTAACAAAACTCAAAGTATGATTGTAAGTAGGTCAAGGACGGTGGCTCCTCAACATCCGGATCTCAGTATTGATAATGTTTCTTTAAATATGTATGACTCTTTCAAAATTTTAGGTGTGATTCTCGACAGTAAATTTACTTTTGAGAAACATATAAGGTCTGTGTCTTCTTCAATTGCACAAAAAATAGGCTTATTGAGAAAGTCTTTCAAGATTTTCGGTGATCAATCTATTCTGAAGAAGTGTTTTAATTCTTTCATTCTACCTTGTTTTGAGTATTGTTCTCCTGTTTGGTCTTCAGCTGCTGATTCTCATCTTAATTTGTTGAACAGAAACTTACGGTCTATTAAATTTCTTATTCCTGATCTAGATATTAATCTCTGGCACCGTCGTTCAATTAGTTCATTATGCATGTTGCATAAGATTTTTCATAACCCTGACCATCCTTTACATTCAGATCTCCCTGGACAATTCTATCCTGTTCGTAATACTAGGCAGGCAGTTAATTCTAATAGCCAGGCCTTCTCCATCACGAGACTCAATACTACGCAGTACTCTAGAAGTTTTATTCCAGCTGTTACCAAGTTGTTGAATGATCTTCCTAATCGGGTGGTTGAATCAGTAGAACTTCAAAAGTTCAAAGTTGGAGCAAATGCTTTTTTGTTGACCAGGCGGACATGAGTCTTTTTATAGTTTATTTATGACATATTTGTTTTTGATGCTGTTAATAGTTTATATATGACATGTCTGTTTTGACGTTGTTACTGTTTTTAGAATGATTTATTGTTAATTTTTTCTCTTCATTTATTTATTTCCTTATTTCCTTTCCTCACTGGGCTATTTTTCCCTGTTGGAGCCCCTGGGCTTATAGCATCTTGCTTTTCCAACTAGGGTTGTAGCTTGGATAGTAATAATAATAATAATAATTCATGAGAGCTGCATTTGGAAACTAGGAAAATATTTGTATTTGTATTTCAATATTAATTGGGATTGAGGTTATGCGTGAGAGAGAGAGAGAGAGAGAGAGAGAGAGAGAGAGAGAGGGGGGGAGAGAGGGAGAGAGGTACTGCATGCACAGTTCTCTTCAATTAAGAATGAGAGAGAGAGAGAGAGAGAGAGAGAGAGAGAGAAAGTGTGTTGCATGCACAGCTCTCTTCAATTAAGAATGGTGAGAGAGAGAGAGAGAGAGAGAGAGAGAGAGAGAGAAGTTGCATAGCTCTCTTGAATTAAGAATGGTGAGTGGATAGAGGGATGCAAACTTATGCTCTTCTGTTCAAAAGCTCTGTTCTTCATTAAGTTTCATCCATCAGTTTTTCAACGTTGGCAATCCGGTGCAACGATTTCTCACACATAAGCGATGTTACTTTCACTTTCCCGTTGTTCCCCGAGGCTAAATTATCGGAAATTTCTTCACAGACCAAAACATGAATTTACACTGAACAAACCGGAATTAAATTCCATTTGACAAGATTGATTGATTGATTGATTATGAGTTATCTGGCGTCCTGACATCTAAAGTCATTGACGCCGATGTTATTTGTTATATATAAATAAATAAATATTAATTAAGTTTAAAACAATAAAAGCAAAAACATTATGATAACAGTTAGATAGCTTTCAGATGTGCATCTGAAATAGATTTTAAAATACCACTATTATTGTACGACATATCATGTCCGAGAATCTTGGCAAGTAATTGAGTTTGGTGTTAATCTTTATTCTAGATAATATTATTGAGGGAAATAGTGAATCGGGTAAGTCCCATGACAGATATTTCGAACTGATTTTTATATTTTCTATTTCAAGAAATTTGTTTTATTTTTTCAATTCCTTTCTTTTTGTTTTTTTTTGTTTTTATCTTTTACATACATAAAGGCTATGAACTAACCTTAGTGAAATTCCGTTTGCCAAGAAAATCGGAATTTGTTGCTACTCTCTATAATAGATAATGATATTAAGTGAAATAATGAATTGGTTGAGACCCTTGACAAAAAAAAAAAAACTCGAACTGATCTTTATATTTTTTATTCAAAATGCGTTAGTTTTATCTTAATTGTTTTTATCTTTTATACAGGTCTCTCTATTTAGGAAGGCAATGTCAGAACTAATAGTTAGGTCTGCATACTATAATGCATCATAGAATTGTTACAAGAATTATGATTGACAGCCCTTTTTGGGTTTCTTGAAAAGAGGATATAGATTTACTTGAATTTCAATTGCTTCATGATTTACTTGTTTGCAGGTAGACTCAAACAGTTATGCGTATAAAACCCGTAGATAAAAACACGCAAACGTTATACGTTTCTTCATTACATTTCTGGAGCCAGTCATATTTTTTCACTTATGTTAAAATAATTCCATCAAACAGAATTTCTTCTCTTTGTATACATCTTTATTTGGATAAATGAGGCACTGATTTCTTTGGTACACAGATATTCCAAATTTGTATATTTAATCGATCATGTTTCAACTTCCTTTGATTTTCTGCTAATCTTTTAGCTTTAAAAGGGTTCAACATTTATTAAAAAAAATGGGTCTTACTTTATTTCATCCATAAAAATCAGCTATTTCCTTTGAGATTTCATGTTATTATGCAAAAGTAAACATTTCATTTATATTTTGCATTGTAAATTGTACATTTTCTTTTAAAATCAAGGTCCTTTTTTTACTATCAACTATCTGCAGATAGGGATGATCTTTCTATGGTCCGTCATTGGCATGTGTCATTTTTTTTTTCAACCAAGGTCCTGTATTATGATCAACTCTTTCCAGAAAGGGAGGATCTATCTAGGGTCCTCAAAAACTTTGAATTCTTGGCAATACGGTATATCTAACTCCATTCCTTTGAAAGTGTGGCCTCTTATTATATTGGTTATTTATCAAAAGAGGTGACACTATCTAACTTCAGCTCTTCATCTTTCTGTTACTCAAATAATATTTACTACAATTGGGAATTCGTACATCATCTCAACAAAGGGGTAACCTACCTCGTGAAGTGACTGAAATCATATTATTCACCAACTGCAAATTTCATTCTCCTTATTTCTTTTAGTTAATTATGAAGTTCCATGATTCTTTTTTACAATAATTGGGGACTTATACTTCTCAACAGAGGGATAACCTTCCTCGTGAAGTAATTGAAACCAAGTATTTATTAACTACAAATTCAATTCTTATTTCTTTTAGTTATTTATAAAGTTTCATAACTGGAAAATAATATTGCCCACATACGATTGTGCAGCTCTTTTGAATATTAATTGACCCCTGAGCTTTGTGGTTTATTAGCTCAATTGTCAAATTCAGTAATTAGGGTTCTTTTTTATTACCTCCTCCAACAAAGTTTAAAAGAGGTTATTTTTTCGCCCCTGTTTGTGTCAGTTGTTCGTTTGTGTGTATGTTTGTTTGTGAAAGGCTTCCTGGCCACAATTTTAATTGTAGAGTAATGAAACTTACAGGGATTAACCTTCTTGTAAAAAGGAGGAATTGATGAAATTTTTGTAGGTTAAGATCAAAGGTCAAGGTCATGGCCAAGCAAAATGTCCAATTCACGTAATCAGCCTTAGGTTTGGACATCGTTGTCACAGAGACTTCAAAATTTGTTCATAATTGGGAGTATGAAAATCCACGCCAATTAATGCATGTTAAGGTCAATGGTCAAGGTCACGGTCGAGAAAAAGATCGAGAAATAAGCTGCCACGCCGGAGGTGTGTGCTCTACTGAGTGGCTCTCTAGTTTTCACAAGCATTTCCAACTATAAGTTGATTAAGCTAAATATTTCCAAGGTATAATTACAGAATAATTCCAATTGGCAAAGAAATAACTCTTATTGTACTTTAATGATATGCAAAGGATAATCCTATGAATATGGTTATAAAGGACGAGGATATCAACTTCACATGGAATAATACATACAAACTTACGTGTTATATAAAAAATTGCAGAGAAAATCAGCCATATCCCTCACCTTAGGCTTCAATTTTGTCATAGATCAAAATTCCAATAAAACAAAAAGAGGAAAATTTTTTAAAGATTCATGAACATAAAAAAAACTTCAGGAATAATTAGATAAACATTCAAATCATTGGTATAGGAGAATGATGGCGTATGACAACAAACCTACTTAACCTAATAGATAAATTGCTACCATTAATGAGACAAATATTGGTTCAAACGAAAGCATTCACATTAATAATTCCAAAGAGAGGAAAACAATGATGGTGATGAAATGCACTGGAATCATGGAAAGTGTTTGGTTTTGATCCTAAAGGCATTTTTCGTTTCAGTATTTTATCAGCTGGAAAAGACTTTTCATTTCACGAACAAGATATGAGAGGATTATTTCAGTCCAGTAAATCAGTGAGTAAAATCCCCGAGAGTTTACAGAAGCAAAGGTAAACAATGCCAATAAGAGTTTCCTAAAAAGTTTGCTTTATTTTTCTCAGTTTCATTGGCTAACTCTTATGCTCACTGAAATAGATTTGGTCTTTATATGAAATTGGCTTTATATATACAATGAATTCAACTCAGTCGAGAGAGAGAGAGAGAGAGAGAGAGAGAGAGAGAGAGAGAGAGAGAGAGAGAGAGAGAGAGAGAGAAATGCAGTAAATTATCTGAATCGTTTTATAATTTATGAGGAAATATTTCACAGAAAAATTTTTTAATGAAAACTTACGAGTTTAATTTCACCCATTTTTTTTTCTTTCTTAATTTCTCTTTTAAAAGTTTTCCATGTTTATGCGACTGCTGCTCTTAGAGTGAACTTTCTTTCGCATTATAAGAACAAAGGAATTCAAAAGGAATTATTGCCAGCAGCTTTCTTTAAATATGTTACTCTGCAGTGTAGTCTTTCAATAATATGATACATATATATATATATATATATATATATACATATATATATATATATATATATATATATATATATATATATATATATATATATATATACCTCAGGGCTAAGTCCTTGCACTACTTCTGTTTAATATATATGTACTAATGATCAACCCTCCCCACCAAACATCCACAGATTCATGTACTGTATGTAGACGATCTGTGTCTGGCCACACAGACCACCAAATATCTACCCTGGAGCAGATAGGGCAGTATTGTGACAAGTGGCCTCTGAATCCAAACTCCCTTAAGACTCAAGTATGTGCATTTCACCTGCGAAGCAGAGAAACCAGTCGTAAACTCAAGATTCTCTGGCGTGCCGAAGAGCTAGAGCAGCACCAGTTTCCAGTGTACGTAGGAATAGCACCGGATAAAGCTGTATCATTTGCTACCTATCTGAAAAAGCTTCGAGGAATGACTGGGTCTTGCAGTTTCCTGCTAAAAAAAAAAAAAAAAAAAAAAAAAAAAAATAGCAAGAAACAACTGCCTTGTTGTGGCCTACTGGCCATGACTCTGCCTAGTGATCGCCAGACTGGTGTTCAAGTCCCATTCAAACTCATTAGTTCCTTCATCGTCTGTAACTTAACCATTCTTATGAGCTAAGTATTTGGTGTTTTTGGGAGCCTATATGTCTACCTGCTGATTCATCAGCAGCCATTTCCTGGCCCTCCATGGCCCTAGCTTGCATGGTGAGGGGCTTGGGTGCAGATCATATGTCTATACTCATATGATCAGGGCATGATCTTGCTTGCTATGGCAGTGTCACTGTCCCTTGCATCTTCCAAACATAAGCGACCTTTAAACCTTTAAAACCCTATGCTATACCCCAGCCGAATACTGTGCACCATTGTGGAGCAGATCATCGTATCCCAAGAAAATAAACACTAAGCTCAATAAGGCTTGCAGTCATCACAGGGACACGACGTCTAATATCCACCATCACCCTCAAGTTTACAAAGCTTCCAAAATGGTAAAATCTCTGCCAGATCTTTGCTCGGACAGCATATATTACGTTTACAATGTTTCCAGAAGGCTGAAATTACTGGTAAAATGACAAACCCACTGATATTGCCACCCCCTGTAATCATGAGGCATGCAACAACAAAAACTGAAAAGAGCAAACAAATCTTGAACTCAAGACACCCATTACATGCTCACGTGCCAGTTCTAAGTAGACCTAAGTAAAAAAAGAGCTTGTTTTGATGTTAATGCTTTTTTTAAGTATTTTATTTCAATTTTTCATTACTTTTTATATAATTTATTTATTACCTTGTTTCCTTTCTTCACTGGGATATTTTTCCCTGTTGGAGCCTTGGGCTTATAGCATGCTTTGTCACTGTGGAGGGTCTGTCATATCAAATACAAATGCAAAATGATAGAATGTACCAATGGACGGACTTTGTCCGGAGACTACCTCCCAAAAACGCAGTGCAGAATCCACTGAAGAAATTGCTGATGGGGCGATACATCCCAGACATTATTGGTGTGCCCAAATCAGAGCTCGAGCTGGAGTGGCCAGAACAGTTGACAGTCTAGTTAAATGGGGTCTTGAAACTGACCAGTCCTGTAAATGTGGTGAAAATACCCCGACCATCAATCATATTCTCCGGTCATGCCAACTATATCAAAATTTCGACAAATGTGACTTACTTAATATCAATGAAAGAACACTTGAGTGGTTGGCTGTTATATTTTATTCTTTTACTAGTGTACACAACACGCAAAAATTAACATTTACATTTAGATAGATATACAGACACATGCACTCACACACAGATTCAACCCTTCCCCCCCCACTCTTTCCTGCTGGGGTACCCCCTTCACCAGGGTATGACTAGTTGCTATAAGGCTAGCAATGCCATTGTATAATATATATATATATATATATATATATGTATATATATATATATGTATATATATAATACATATATATATATATATATATATATATTTGTATTATATATATACATATATATATATATATAGAGAGAGAGAGGAGAGAGAGAGAGAGAGAGAGAGAGAGAGAGAGAGAGAGCCAGGCACTTTCTCTTTACTTTATATGGGAGATGTGTGTGGATGTGGAATTCTAGAATATTTTAATTTCTATTCAATCCAGACATGAAGAACATCCACTAACTTGAAAAGACGTGGATTCGTAGATGTGTAAAATAGGTCGGAGGATCTAATGGATTTGAGGTTATTAATTATCCTGCATGAGTGCAAGAAAGCTGAAAGGGAAAATAAGTCGTTTCTTTTCGTACCCTTTTAGCTAAAGATTAAACACCAGGAAGAAGAGACTCGTTGTAGGAGGTATTCAGGGCGGTTCGTAATTATTCTAATTTTGGCACTCACGAAAGATTTCAATTTTCGGCTTTTGACTCTTTCCGTTTCTGCGTATATAGTTCTGAACTATATATATATATATATATATATATGTATATATATATATACATACATACATACATACATAAATAACAACGACAAATGCAGCCATTTCTAGTCCGTTTAATCAAATGACTCAACACTTACATACCTTTTTGGGATCTTGCATTTTTTAGCAAGGAGCAAAGATGTGTAATGACTAAACTTTTTCATCATCTCTAATTAGTAAGAGTTGGAAACTTCTCATAATATCAGCAAATACCTTGAGTATATTCTTTCTTTGTAAAATAAGAATAGCTGGATCCACCGTGAGATTTACTTCCAGTTTAATGATGCTCATTCTCTTGTTTGCATAACTAGACAATTTTCCATCGATTTTGGTATTTTTTATCTGCTTGAAAAGAGTCATAAGTAAGATTCTCAAAGTCGAATATTTTACTTTTCTTTATTTTTTCAATTTATCAGTAAAGGTTTAGTTTTTTCATGTTTTTTTTTTCAAGTATTGAATTTTCTTAATTATATGATAATAGCCATAGTCCTCAACCAATAATCCGACCGAGGACTATGATGCGTGAAGTTGGAAATGATGAATGGTAAGTATTGATTTAAAAGCTCAAGATAGAGACGACTGGTGAAATCTAACCGAGGCCCTTTGCGTCAATAGGCGTAGGAGGAGATGATGATGATGATGATGACAATAGTCTGTTTGAAAGGTTTAATTAAGATAAATATACTTATCAATGAGTAGACACAGAGAAATTCTTCTTTTAGAGTATGATTCGAGTGAGGAAGATGATAATTACCCCTTTTACCCCCAAAGGACATACTGGTACGTTTCACAAAAGCCATCCCTTTACCCCCCATGGACGTACCGGTACGTCTTTGCAAAAAATGCTATAAAAATTATTTTTTTTCAGGGATTTTCCAAGAGAATGAGACCAACCTGACATCTCTATGACAAAAATTAAGGCTGTTAGAGCAATTTAAAAAAATATATACATCAAAATGTGCTGGGAAAAAAATAACCCCTTGGGGGTTAAGGGTTGGAAATTTCCAAATAGCCTGGGGTAAAAGGGTTAACACAGGAACATTGAGCTAACGACCCACGAACCACTAGATCGATGCTTTATCCACTCATCCCCAAAGAAATAAACAAGGAATTAATTGAAGGATTATCACTAGAGTAATCACCCACAGTCGATCTAATTTTAGATTTGATGGAGATATATGATGATAGCAATTAGATCTTGTTACCTCACATGCAAGTGATTAATTTAAATCCGACAAACCTTTAATAAAACAAACACAAAGATGGTTTCTCATTTGGTTTTATGTTAGGATTTTCAACAGTGAGTTCATCGAATGGAGAATGGAAGACATTTTGCTTGGAAGTAATGTCAGAGAGAGAGAGAGAGAGAGAGAGAGAGAGAGAGAGAGAGATGTGATTCATTTGGAGTTAGGTGGACAGGAAAATTTCGCATTTTTACCCTACTGTTTAGAAGCTCTGATATAATATACTTTGAATATTGTTTCTATTTTCCGTCATGCAATTCATGTCATTTTTCTTTTCGTATTTTTCCTCAAGGCTGGAATAATGAATGCTCTTTTCGCGGACTCAAATATCAACCCTTTTACGGAAACTAGAACCACTGAAGTGAAAACCAAATTATAAAGTCGGAACGAATTTGAAGTTACTCATAATTCTCGAATCTCGAGGATGATATCAAGAGAAGTAATTACTTTGGCAAACCTCAAACCCTGGATGCATTCACCTTATTTCTTTTTAATTTTTTTAATTTTGGTGTCCTTTCATCCTTTCCATTTTAACTTGTTTTTCATTAACAAAAATTGTACCCAAACAACCGGCTACAATTAAAAACTTTTACGATCAGTTTTAACACATACAATCTGTTTAGCTTTTCTAGTTAAACTTGAATTTGTTCCTTTGCCATAAACAAACTATAGTCCTTTAACATGGAGGTTGTTTCAGTGCTAGCTGGAGACGGTGTTAAAATGGTTTAACTAGTGGTTAAGCAATTGGTGTAGGGTGTAGGCCAGAAATCCTGTCCCACACACTCACTCACCAATCTGAAAGCTTCACTTCGGTCCCTGCCAACCTACCCGAACTTTAGTGAAATGTTTGCAATAATTCATTGGCGGAGGTCTGAAATTTATGATAGCTTTTGTTGAACTTGGATTTGTTCATATGGGACATATAAAACACCATCCTGTAATGGGGAAACTGTTTCAGTGCAAGCTGGAGAGTGTGAGCGAAAACCCCTGGTCCACCCACCATCCTACAATCTTCTCCTATGTTTCCACCGCTGGTGATTATGTATGTACTATCAGCTCCTAATCGAGCTTTTTTATTTATTTTTCTTTTGCAGGAAGTAAATGCTAGTTTTTTGGGTTGAAGGATGGAAGTTAAGCAAGAAATTCATACTTTTCGAGAGAAGGATGGGCGTTGCAATCGGTTTATGAGTAAATTGGCTGTAGATCCACATGATTACTCAGGATCATCCCCAAGCGCCGAGTGAAGGTTATGGTCTCCTGTGCAGTGGCAGGCATATGCCTTGAAAGGAATAAAGCAGGCTAAGCCTTCGCCGGTGTCTGTCTTGGCAACGTCCAAGAAGATGCTGCTTTTGTCTCCTCAACGGGTATGTCTCCTGTCTCCGCCCACCCACATGTTCATGCGTCCCTTGTTTGGTCACCCCGGGATTATTCGTCAGGAGCAAGGAGCCCTTGGATTTTTATCTGTGGGCTCTTTAAGATTTAGTGGCATGTAGTTCGCCCCAACCCTTTGGAAGCTGATAACTCTTCATCAGTTTCTGCACAGACTGTTGACGATGAGTTTTACCTAGGGAAGTCTTGGGATTCCTTAGCTCCAGTTTTTATTCTCTTACCCAAAATGCAAATTGTTATCTGAAGAGGTCAACCATCCCATTCTTTTTCATAACTCGACTCAAATCTTTGTCTACAACTCTAAATTCACTATGCTCTCTGATCTTATATATTACTTTATCCGTAGTTATGGTGAACATTCATACGCCTTTATCTCAGACTTTCTATAGCACCAGAACTAATTCTTTCCTATTTACAAATTCTAACACATACCATGCCAATTTTTTTTATTTCATTCAACAACCTACCATGTAGATAAATAATTCGAAATACTCTCCATATAACACTATTAATCATAGAATAGGGTTTTACTATACTCAACACAGTGAGAGAGGGTCAATAGGGGAGGGTACCTTGTTTGAAATGGATTCCCCCACTGATGCCACATCTCCACAGAACACCAGCCCACTCTCTCTCTCTCTCTCTCTCTCTCTCTCTCTCTCTCTCTCTGTTTCTATATTAATTGATGTATATCCATACTTATTTTGTTTTCTCCTTAGCTACTTTTTCTTCCAAGAAGTACATGCTCACTTTGTAGATAACTCTCATAGCTTGACTCTGAAGGTGGCCATAGGTTAGCTTGAATTTTAGTGTATGGCAGCAACATCTGCCATATGGTGATGTGGAACAAAACCTAGAATAATTTTGGAAACAGTTTTGGAAATGCACCAATTTATATAGAAACAGACAGAGAGAAAAAAAAAGCAAAGACAGAGGATAAATATGCGAATTATCCTTTTCAGCTCTATTCCACTAAAGCTGAAACTTTATCCTATCGCTCATCCTGAAAACTTAAGCTTTAACTCCTAAGGAAGATTTTTACTTCCTTACCAACATCTCAAACTAAACATTTTCTAGTTCCTTCCCGAGCCCTTTTACTTATCGAGACTTACTGCTATACCTTTTTCTCTCCAACTGAACGACGGGAACCCGATGGTTGAAGCCTTCCTCCCCTCCGTCAACTTTTCCATTTCCCTGGACCTCCAAAATAACAAAAAAAAGAAAAGTTGATTGACAATAAAAAAGTGTCTGATTATCCTTCATTCCTTTATCCCCAATCACCTATAAGTAAAAGTTGCTGAATATCCTTTATCACTTAAAACCTTAGACACCTACAGACCAGAATCAAGCCTTTCACCTACGGGTTGCATTGTTGGCTGCAATTGGTAGGCAATCTACAAGAAAGCAAGATGAAGCAAGGTTGGAGAGAGAAGGCAAGCCAGTTATCACGGAGATATGGCATAAATGGAGGAATCCATTTAAAACCAGGTTTCCTCCCCTATCGACCCTTTTTCGATGCGTTGAGTCTATATGGATACAGGTATGCCGCATATAGTATTTTCCCTTTAATTTTAAAAGGTTCACTCCATGCTCATACAATTCATTACAACAATCTCTCTAACAAATGCACTGTAATTTTTTCCTCTCAAGTTACACAATGAATAATTCGTAAAAAATTCAGTCTTATACACCTCCCAGTTTTCATGATTTTCTCTGTAGCTAAAACGTAGGTTTATTTTTTTTTCATGGACGCAAATTTTATTCTTGTTGAACAGAGGAACAACGAAGCAGAATCCACGTATCAAATTTGGAATCAATTTGAGGTTGCTTATATTTTGGAAGAAATATAAATCAAAAGTAAGGACTTGGTTGTATAAAATAACTTGGATAATATACATCTGTTGTTTTCTATAGATCTCTATTGTTTTTCATTTAAGTAATTTCTTTCTATACAAGCAAGCTTTACCAGAACGACCTTCTTGTTATGTAATTAATATTCTACAAAGAATACAATATCTTATATTTTTCAGGGAAGAAAATTTAGAACCGAATATATTTGAGTTAAACATATTTCATCTATAAAGATAATTACAAACATATTCATGCTTTCAAAATTAGCATAAAAATATATACAAACTTTGTGTGCTTTTCTTTGAGCAACTTCCTTCTTTGGCATGAATCTAGCCTCTCTTTTCAGTCCTGCCAAGAAAGAATGAAAAAGTAAATCTCATTTTACATCAAAGGGATTTTCATCGTTCTCCATACCATGATGTAGGCGTCAAGGAAGTCATGATTTCTTTGCTCTTTAAATTATATAAAACCAAATATTTCTTTTGATCGTATTTAAATAACTATGATGGAACGTCAGCCCATTTAGATAAACATCTAAAGCAGTAGGAAAAGAGATTGGAAAACTTAAAAGCTAAACTCTAAACTCGAAACCATAATGAGTTAGATGTAAACCCAAATAAAAGAGTTTACATTAATTACTCGAGGGGTACTCGGTAAAGAGCAGACCTCCAACGCGACAACTTATTTCTAGACCTTTTGATCGACCTTGATCTGGACATACAACCTTAACATGTATTAACTAGCGTGGGTTTTCATACAGTCAAATATGAACCAAGTTTGAAGTCTCTGTGACAACGATGTCCAAACGTATGGCTGATTACATAAATTGGATATTTTGCTTGATCGTGACCTTGACCTTTGACCTTGACCTTCCAAAATTTAATCCTTTCCAGCTTTTTACATAATAGTTAATCCCTGTAAGTTTCATTATTCAACGGTTAAAAGTATGGTCAGGAAGCTGTTCACAACCAAACACACACAAACACACAAACATAACCTCCTTCCAACTTCGTTGGCGGAGGTAATTATCAAAGGAGGGAAACAAGGAAGGTAATTGAATAAACAACTGAACAAAATGGAGAATCTATGATTCCGAATCTCACATTATCTCAAGTCATTTATGTCTTCACTAAATAGCCATAATAACC
Source organism: Palaemon carinicauda (assembly GCF_036898095.1). NCBI lineage: Eukaryota > Metazoa > Arthropoda > Malacostraca > Decapoda > Palaemonidae > Palaemon > Palaemon carinicauda. The sequence goes on along the minus strand of NC_090725.1, from coordinate 23,779,007 downwards.
AAAATAGATATTTAATTTGAGAAAAACTTATATCAACGTGACATATAAAGTTTTATGTTAATACTGAGTTTGAGAAAATCAAATTTTCTGCTCTATATCATGCAGTAATCATGCATTTCTTTATTTTATATTTGCAATCTAATAGAAGAGTTGCAGATAAATCAAAATTTGAAATGTTCTGTCTCAAATGTTTACTTTAGGCCAATGCATTCAGGAATATTTAAAAACCTTAGAGAAGGAAAGAGTATCTTATTCTGAAGGACTCTGCATTTCTGAATTATTTTGGAGGTAAACACTCGGGTGGTTGAATGAGAGAGAGAGAGAGAGAGAGAGAGAGAGAGAGAGAGAGAGATTTTGTAATGGGTGAACTATATGATTATGCCTACTTTTTTATTGTTTGTGTATATTTGTAAGGGTGGTGGAGGTTTCTGGCAATGGGGACAAATAATTGGATTCCTTTTAACTGTAATTAATACACAATTCTTTATCATAAAGCCTTTCCTATTCACTAAAGGGAAACGAAGATTGCCAAGAAAAGAATGATAATAAAAAGTTCATTTTGGAGAAAAATGTTAGAGGAAAGAGTTTGAAGATTATGCGTTGGTACAGAGTTGTTGAAAGAACTTGCTGATAAAATATGAGAACCTGGACGTATATCTCATCATTATCTCACAAAGAAAAGTTAAGGAAGATAGAATTTATAGAAAAAGTGTGAAAATAAGACCCTAAAAGTGATTGAAAAAAGATTTGATAACAGCACTAAGACAATGGGATTTGGTAGGATATTGAGGAATAAAAATGATTGAAAAGCTGATTAAAATCAATCTATTATCCAGAGTGACTAACAGCGTAACTGAATGAGTTGAATGAATATGTATCTAATATGAGTTGATTTTTTGCTAAGGAATTCTTTAATTATGGGAATAGAGCAGGTGAGAAGCCTCGATAGATTTAGGCATTAATAAAAGGCTTCCTTATTCAAGGATAGAATGTGGCAGGGACCGTTGACTTGCTATTTTTTAAAACCACCCCCTATAATGAAAAGAAAACAACCAAATGAAATTGATATGTTGGGAGATACAAATTTTATTTGAGAAGGACTATTACTTTTCATGCTCCAGAAATACAGTTGAATGGAAGAGTCAAAATCCTTCCAAACACTTTACCTCCTTATCAGAAGGAAAACACCATATTTACTGTCTTATTTCATGCAATGAGGATCCAGTGCAATATACTTTATTTGCATTGCCAGTAGAGAAGTTGGATACAAGTTGAAAAGTTGCAATTGGTCTGTTCCAAGATTATTTATTTTCGCTGGCTGCATTTAGGAAGATTTTGAAAAACGTGAGGGACTGAAGGTTCCCTGAATATCATTGGCCTTAAATTTGAGAGAATTATTTGTACGTAAATAATCTATTGCATTGTTGAGAGAGAGAGAGAGAGAGAGAGAGAGAGAGAGAGAATTCAAAACAAAAATTTTGGCAAACGATATACTGCATATATATATATATATATATACATATATATATACACACACATATATATATATGTATATATACATGTATTTATATATATAGATATATATATATATATATATATATTTATATATATATATATATATATATAGAGAGAGAGAGAGAGAGAGAGAGAGAGAGAGAGATAATTATTTAATGCCCTTATGTCGATAAAGATACATTGAGAATAATAATAATATTATTATTTCTGATAGAGAGAGAGAGAGAGAGAGAGAGAGAGAGAGAGAGAGAGAGTAAACTATTTTCTTTGTAGATTTAAATCACCATATGTTATTGATTCATTGTAATATAAACATCCTTATTTAATCAATGACGAAGATTTCTCAGAAAAATCCGGTTTTTTTTTTCTTGCTGTTTTCCTTTTGGCCCAAAACGCGATGAATTCCCATTTGTGTGAGGGAAAGAGAAGCCAGATTTCTTTGGCCAAGTTATTCATCATCCCAGAGGAATCCTTCAAGAGAAATGAGATGCAAATGAGCCTCAAAACATTAATGCCGGATCCGTCTGTCTTCTCGTTTCCTGTATTCACAGTTTTCATTCGATTTCTATTCTTCTCGAAAGACTAACTCATGATAGAACAACAACAACAATAACAACAACAACAACCATTTCTAGTCCACTACAAGGTAAAAGTCTCAGACATGTCTTTCTCCATGTCTAGGGTTTGGCCAGTTTTCATCACCGCGCTGGCCACTGCATATTGGTGATGGCGAAGGACTTCAGACTGATCGCTCAAAGCAAGCCAACCTAATATCAGTGGATCTGACTAGTACAGCTTTGTTGATCATGGCGAAACAAAAACCCTTTCACCATGTTAAGGTATCCCCACTCAGAAAGGGATCTCATGATACAGGGCACAATATATAACTTCTTCAATCTTTTCATTACATTTAACCTGCTCCGAAGTATGCAGAACTTAACAACGCCCGTAGTCTTTTCTATCCTTATGAATTACACACATACACATACACACATTGCTTGTGTTCATGTGTGTTTCTTTAGTTTTCATCTTGTCCCGAGTCTTGAACGTTCTTTATCTTGAGGATTTCCATGTACTTCATATTCCATGGCGGTGTTTAATCTTCACAGAGAGCAGTTATAGTAATGAACAACATTTTCCAACAATTTATTCACCAAAACACATGTTCTTTCCTTGTATGATTCTACACCCGTTAAATTGTGTTTTATTTAGCTGGGGTTGTGGTGGCTGATGTGGTAACGTCCCTGACTGGTAAAGGCCAGACTGGTGTTCGAGTCCCACTCAAACTCTTTAGTTTCTTTGGTCGCTGCAATCCCGCCATCTTTGTGAGGTAAAGATGGGGTGTTTGGGGGAGCCTGTATGTCTATCTGCTGAGCTGTTTGGGGGAGCCTGTATGTCTATCTGCTGAGTCATCAGCAGCCATTTTGGGTGTAGAGGGGGCTTGGGCGCTGATCATATGTATATATGATCAGTCTCTAGGACATCGTCCTGCTTGATAAGGCAATGTCACTGTCCCTTGCCTTTGCCATTCATGAGGGGACTTTAAACCTTTAAACCTTTAAATCAATCAAAATTCTCGTCTAAGAATTTTGTCTGATTATCTTGTACTTTTTTTAGATAATTCTAGACTCGTTATCATAAATTGAAAAAATTCTAAACGGCTTAGGGTAATGTTTATATAGTCTTTGATATATTTCCGTTATCGTAAGTTTCTCTATATACTCTAGGCTTTACCCATTTACAGCCACCTGATAAAAGGAAAGATTATCCTAGCCATCTAGAGTCTTTTTATTTTCTCTAACTCTCGTGGCCTTTAAACTTAAAAGAAAAAAAAATTGATTGGAAAGAGTTCCTCCGGCACAGAGGAAATTAAGTTACACTATTTTCTTTTGCCAACACCATTGTTTGTTCTTTTTAATTCAAGATAACTGCAACTGCCAATTTAATTTTGCTTTTCGCCTTTGTATTGGATTGCAAATATTATGATTCTGTTTGAAAGAATGAAATAAAAAATGGAATGTTTTGTTAAATGTTTTAATCGAATGTAAAGAACATGAGAGAGAGAGAGAGAGAGAGAGAGAGAGAGAGAGAGAGAGAACAAACCTGTTTCTATGTAGTGGTAAAGACCTAAATAGCAAAAGAATTAGATACAAATATCTCTCATAAGAATCATTGTCTCATTCTCCACTTTTCTTCCCCTTTTATTGCGGTGGTCTACTGGAAACGTCCCTGCCTAGCGTTCTGCTGGTCTCGGGTTCGAGACCCGCCTAAGCTTGATAGTTTCTTGTAGTGTCTGCAACCTCACCATCCTTGTGAGCAAAGCTTGGGAAATTTTGGGGAGCCTATAGGTCTACCAGACGCGTCATCAGCAGCCATTGCCTGGCTTTCCCTGGTCCTAGCTGGATTGGAGAGAGACTTGGGTGCTAGTCATATATATATATGGTCAGTCTCTAGGGTATTGTCTCTATCACATGTCACTGCCATTTCTGAGCGACCTTTAAACTCTTTAAGTGGAAGGATGTGTATTGTTCTCTAGTCTTGGGTAGTGCCATAGCCTCTGTACCATGGTCTTTCACTGTCTTGGGGTAGAGTTCTCTTGCTTGAGGGTAAACTCGACTACACTATTCTATCTTATTTCTCTTCCTCTTGTTTGGTTAAAGTTTTTATAGTTTATATAGGAAATATTTATTTTGATGTTATACTGTTCTTAAAATGTTTATTTTCCCTTGTTTCCTTTCCTCATTGTGCTATTTTTCCTGTTAGAGCCATTGGGCTTGTAGCATCCTAGTTTTCTAACTAGGGTTGTAGCTTATCAAGTAATAATAATAATAATAATAATAATAATAATAATAATAAACGTGATGAATTCAATTTGATTTAAGGTTGTTCAGCATCCCAGAATTCACAGTCAAGAGAAATAATTATTTTAATCAATCAAGGAACGAAAATACTGAAAATACTGTGTACATCTGCGTGGTTATATTCTGCATTCAATTGTTTTCTGTCAAATCTGTTTCATTCTGTCCAGAACAGAGAATATTTGTGACATTTGCAGCACACACCACATATCCAACATCCAGTAGACTTGGATTTTTCTAGTTTCTAGAAATGCGTCAAATCCTTTTCAAAACATTTCTAGTGTTCGCTTTTGTCAACGTCGTTTCATATATTTTCACTCAAAGTTTTTCATTCTCTGATATGATTTCTTAAACCATGGACTGTTGGGGACGATGAAATATATATCTCATCAAAACCAAGGTCTACAGACCTTGATTAAAACAATGATCATATAAGTCATCCATAGCCTTCTCTCCTGCTATCACTCAGGTGAGCTTTAAACTTCCTGAAATAAAAGAAAAAAAAAACGAACTGAAACAAAACAAAAAAAAATACATTGAATGCCATTAGTATGTCAAGCATAGGGGTGATCTAGTAATATTATCTTATATTCAAGTTCTTCTGTGGTGAATTCCAGAAATGATTACACTTCTGTGACAGTCAACTTCATTTCAAGTAAGTAAAATTTCCTTTCATGAAATGACTCTGAGTGGAATTATTCTTTTACATCGGAATTTTATGTAATATTGACAATAAGAAATTTAGGAAATTTGTCTAATGTACTGTAATCTAAAAGTTATGTTAGCTTTAAAATCAGACAGTAACTTTTATTGTAAGTAAACATAAGAATTTTTTTTATATACATTTGATATCTATGACATATATTACGTCAGCAGTGTATTTATTATTTCAGGTTGATAGAAGAAATAGGTAAATTTTCCTTTCCATAACTAGCAGTAAAGCAAAGATCTGCATAGAGTCATTGTTAGACAGGCAAGTAGCCCTCGTAAGCTACATCTTTAATAGAATTTCGCAACAGCTGAGTAGACTAACTAAAACTTTCCCATGCGTAAAATATCCAAATCAAATTTCATTCTTAACTACTTACCCCGATTTCCAAATAGAACTTTCAAATGAAAATATACACCAATAATCTATTCGACTTCGATGTTATTACTTTATAAGCTACCTAACTTTACCATCAACATCACAGTGCTAATAAGATATATATTTGCTGATCTATTCCACTACATATTCGGACACTTCAATAGTCTATTTTGACTGACCAGGTAAACCTCAATGAAGGGAGTGTTGTGTTAATGTTAATTAAGCCATATCCATTGCTTTAAAAAAAAAGAAAAAAAAACGATGTAAAAAGTATCCTAGGAATTTCAAACCACATACAAAATTGCTAAATTTATTTAATTAATTGACAATTCTTTTTCGAATGTTAGGTGGAATTTGATCAGTAAGTCTGAATAAGGTTTCAAATATAGATTTTATTTGGCTCAAACTGATGCAATTAGTTTTAGTCAATCATATCTTCTGTGGTTTTAATTGAAGGTATTAGTAGCCTTATTGGGTATGAATAACAGTTAGATTTGGTAGAGAGAGAGAGAGAGAGAGAGAGAGAGAGAGAGAGAGAGAGAGAGAGAGAGATGCAATTTAATTCCATGTCAGTTTCATATCTACCGATATTTTTACAATAATGTAAATTTTTATCGTCATGCAACCTGCGACAATAATTTTCCGAGGGAAAAATAAATCAGTTTTCGCTTCAGATTTCTTTTTCGAAGACTTTTTTTTATTTCTTTAGATTTTTCATCTCATGAAACAAGAATCAAACTCACTGGAGTGACATCAAATTTGTGACCTCCGGTTAACCTTTCTGTCTATTCATCTTCCTTTGCGGAAACATCAAACGAAGTAAGAAGAAGCATAAATATCGGGGATGAAAGACAGACTTGTTTTTGTAAAAACATTCAATTATCTTTATGCTTGTCTCTCTTTGAGTCATAATTCTGCAAGCGGAAAGCTGTGTGTCACAGAGTTCCTTTTTCCTGCAGAAGAAACGTAGCAAGTTAGCCTGAATTCCATCCCTATGATTTTCAGCTACAAAATTCAACAAATATTCAGGTTTCATATGAAATAGATATCAGGTTATTAGAAATGTTATTTTCCTTACCGTATTAAATGACATAATATAGTTTTATCAAAGTATTCCTATATCTTATCTTTGTTATTTTCAGTTAGATTTGTGTTTGTATCTCCGAATGTTGTAAGTCGAATGTTTGTAACTCGAATGTCTGTAATTCAAATGTTTGTAAGTCGAATGTTTGTAAGTCGAATGTCTGTGACTCGAATGTTCGTAAGTTGAGGACCTTTTCATACAGCATTCATATATGTATAAACTGAATAGATAAAATCTTAGTGGCGTCCAAGAATCAAAGACAGCATCTCTCCGGAGGATCTGAGCCCCGGATAGTTATCAGGTTAACAAGGAAACTGAATTTACGTTTCTCCATTTATTATTTGGTGTCGACACGTGTTTCGAGTTATTTATTTTTTCCCTTTTTTTGTGACTCTTCAATAGAACTGCAATGGGTGAGCGAATGCATTTTAATGTATATATATACACATATGTATATATACATTTATTTATATGTACATGCATATATACATACATATATGTACATACAACACATATGTTTCATATATACACACGCATATATATATATATATAAATATACATATATATATATATATATATATGTATATATATATATATATATATATGTATATATATATATATATATACTTCATGTAGATATGTTATATGTATATGCATATATATAGGTACACGAATATCATATATATATATATATATATATAAGTATATATATATATATATATATACATATATATAAGTATATATATAAGTATATATATATATATATATACATATATATATGTATATATATATATATATATACAAGTGTGTGTGTTTATGTGTGCATGTGCATGTGCATCTGTGACCTCCTTTCCCGCAGTCAACGACCTCTGACAAAATGCTTCCTTTTTGGACAAATGGAAAAGAGCGAAAAAGAAAAATGAAAAAAGAAACAAAAACAAAACAATGTCTGTAATTCAGCTCCAAGATTCATCCTTTTCTTATTCCCTTTGATGTCTCTATCTAAGAGGATGAATTTAAGATAATTCAGCACACATCAGTGACTGCTTTGTCCAGTTATTAACTACTGATGCAGTTGTGTCTGTTGGAGAAGAATTTCAAAATATGATCAGCAAGTAATAAATTCGAAAGAAAACGGGACTTATTTTAGCAGGGAAAATAAAAAGCTAATATTGCTTTAAAAACATTGAGAGGATTGACATTACAGGAATCTCTCCTTTATGATAAGAGTCATTGTTTGGCTAGATATATATACATATACATGTATATTTTATATATATATATATATATATATATATTTATTTATATATAATATGCATATATTTATATATGTATATATATATATATATATATAGATAGATAGATAGATATGTATATATATGTATATGCTATATATATATATATATATATATGCATATATATATATATATATATATATTGCGTGTGTTCATATGTGTGTAAATACTTTTGTCGGATCGGTTGCAATAGTACTACATAAAACTGCATTCTCTCTCTCTCTCTCTCTCTCTCTCTCTCTCTCTCTATTATCCTTTTTTATTCATATATTCATTTCAAACAAATTTCATATCACAGATCCGAAAGAGAAAATTGTGTTTATATAGTTTTGTTATGCAACTCGCAGGAGTTAGCAAAAAAACTTGAAACATGCGCAAGACTCATTTTATTATTATTATTATTATTATTATTATTATTATTATTATTATTATTATTATTATTACTAGTTATGCTACAACCCAAGATGGAAAAGCAGGATGCTATAAGCCCAAGGGCTCCAACAGGATAAAATAACCCAATGAGGAAAAGAATTTTTGAAAATAATTCCCCATAATTACATTTTACTTGGTTTTTGTAAAGCACTTTGTGAATTTAGATGAATATTTTTTTTTAGTTTCGCATAAACTCAGTTAGTTTCTGGAATACATAGGACAATTTATGTTATAATTCTAATTTCCCATGATTAATTATGATTAGATTTTTAATGCAACGAAGATGATAAATAAAAATATAAAGAAAATTCCCTTTATTCAGTCTTATACGTCCAATTACATAGCGAGAGAATATCCCTGCCTGGCGATTTGCCGCCCAAGTTTGATAGTTTCTTGTAGTGTCTGCAACCTCATCATCCTTGTGAGCCAACAATGTGGGGTTTGCGGGAGCTTATAGTTCTACCTGCAGAGTCACCAGCAGCCATTGCCTAGCCCTCTATGTCCCTAGCTTCTAAGGAGAGGGGCTTTGGCACTGATAATATGTATATATGGTCAGTATCTAGGGTATTGTACTTCTAACCAGGGTAATGTCACTGTCCTTTGTGTCAGCCATTCATGAGCGGCCTTTGAGCCTTTAATTATACTATAAAAACAGGAGAGAAAGAAATATGATAGAACTTTGTACCCGAATGTACCCTCAAGCAAGAGATATCTAATCCAAGACAGTGGAAGGCCTTGGTAAAGTTCGCTGAATTATTTCTCAACCAATAGTATAGGATTTTTAGGCAGGAATTAAGTTGGAGAGGGGGGCTTTATCGCTGATTATATGTATATATGGTCAGTTTCCAGGGTATTGTCCTGCTAACCACGGTAATGTTACTGTTCCTTGTCTCTGCCTTTCTTAAGTGACCTTTAAACCTTTAAACAAGGTATCTTTTGCAGTAAGAACAACACTATCGTTAAAGGGACTTCAAACGATCGTTGAAATACAGATGGCAAACATGCAAATCTGTTGTGGAATATAAACAGAAACTTTTGATTTTTATAAAGAAAAAGTGTCATGGAAACAGATCTACATATAAATATGGTATAGAATTGAGATCAACATTGTTCTAAAGGAATCTGAATACTGTATATATTTCTTTTGTTCATCTTTACGGGATATTTGTAAAAGGCTGCGCTTACCACATGTATGATATTATAATAGAGTCACAGCCTGTGTGCTCTAGGAATAAAACTGGAATCAACCCAAAATACAGCACAGCTTGAAATTTCCATTCCCATTCCATAAATATTTCTGGCCTCTTTAAACCATCTGGATCCTGCAGCTTTGTCCTCACACCCTGTTTTTGTTTTCTTAATTTAACACAACAATCGAGGTTCGGTATTGTCCTTGAATCTTGTGTTCAATTGCAACCTCTGTTTTTGCTGGTTTTTTTTTTTCTGAATATAGTTGTTCTTTGGAAATGCTATTCTCTTCTCAAAATTTCATGCTATACCTCACAGCTTCTAAGAAAATTTGCAAATTGTAACATCCAATTTGTTATGTATTTTAATATTTCCTTTGCTTTTATGCTGATACGGAAAGTCCTTTTACAAAGTATTAATTCTAGTCAGTTAATTTTACACTACTTGATCTCTCTCTCTCTCTCTCTCTCTCTCTCTCTCTCTCTCTCTCAGTTGCTTGTTATTACACAAGACGGTCTTCAGTGGTTCCACACTATCATCTGAAGAAACAAAATGCAGTGCAGCCAGCTAAAGAACAATTGGCATAAAGAATGTTGTCGTAAGATGATGCAAGGTATAGAAATAAATAGAGAATTTGACTTGAGTGGCCAAACCTGAAGAACACTTGGACTAATAAGGTCGAAATAAGATGAAGATACGGTTCTTTGATGTACTTATATACACATGTATATACAATATATATATATATATATATATATATATATATATATGTATGTATATATATGTATATATACATATATATATATATATATACATATATATATATATATATATACATATATATATATACATATATATATATATATATATATATGTATGTATGTATATATATACGTATATAAATATTTATA
>NC_090725.1:23751137-23766137 GCF_036898095.1 Palaemon carinicauda | reverse complement strand
CATGACTTTCAGACCTCCATCAACGCCTCCACTCGTGACGAAGAGGACATCTATTCAACTTCAACCGAAGCTGACGTGAATGTCGTAGGACACGCCTATGAATGCCGTAGGACATACACGCCTATGAACGCCGTAGCCCTATGAATGCCGTAGGACACACGCCTATGAATGCCGTAGGACACACGCCTATGAATGCCGTAGGACACACGCCTATGAATGCCGTAGGACCCACTCTCCTACCCCGTGACGAGCCGGAGCGGCAACAGCCACCCATCATCCACCACTCGCTCGCACCCAAACCAACGACTTCTACAGCCACTCACTGTCGCTAATCGGCGCAGTTTTTACTACTACCTCTCCAGATTCAGGGCACCTATTTAACATGTTCAGCATGTCATTTTTAGAGGGGGAGCCATGTACCAACCGTGTGTCACACAATTGTACATAATTCCTTTTGTATATAATATGCTTGTATCTTCGCTCTTCCCTCGCACTCAAACGAACATGAAAATTCATGTCTGCTGTTTTGCTCTGAACATTGTCTGTCTCTCGAACATGTTATGTCCTGTTGCCTTGAGGTTTTGTATATAAAGAAGAGTGTTCCTTAATATATAACTCAGTTGATTGTATCCTGCCTTTGACTTCACATCCTCTCTCGGCCCGTCACAACCTATAGGCTCCCCAATGAGAATGGTGAGATTATAGTCACTAAAAGAAGCTATCAATCTTGAGCAGGTCTCGAACCCCAGCTCAGCAGATCTGTGAAGCTTCTTTATTATTTTTAGGAATTTGAAGCTTCGAAATTGAGTAATTAATCTAACGTTAATTCTCAAGTTAAATCTTTACTATATTCCCTAAATAATTGGCAATATACTCCCAGGTAAGATAATGGACATGGATACGCCGTGATGTCTTTTTCTATACTTATTTAAGTAACTACAGTGCAGAATTGATGACACTTAAAAGACAATACAAAAGCATTCATATGATAAGTGGAGTGTTATTTCCTTAGACATTCTTGCTAATGATCTTAATGATCGGACGAGTTCAAATGTGCCCCGTGTCAGACAGGAAGGGCTCCTGTTAGGACAACAAGATTTTAAATGGTCACAGACTTCTGGTTGGCTCCCCTCCAGCATCACAAGCTAGAGGGCCTTTGTTTCCCTCCACAACATCACTGGTCAGAAGATCTGGTTTTCCTCCACAACATCGCTGGTCAGAAGGAGATCTGGTTTCCCTCCACAACATCACTGGTCAGAAGGAGATCTGGTTTCCCTCCACAACATCACTGGTCAAAAGGAGATCTGGTTTCTCTCCAACATCACTTCACTGGTCAGAAGGAGATCTGGTTTCTCTCCAACATCACTGGTCTGAAGGAGATCTGGTTTCTCTCCAGCATCACTGGTCAGAAGATCTGGTTTCTCTCCAACATCACTGGTCAGAAGGAGATCTGGTTTTTCTTCAACGTCTCTGGTTAGAAGTTAGTTCCCTCCAACATCTCTACTTAAAAGGCAGCCAATGGGTACCGCAATACTTGAAGTTGGGAGTGTCCATGGAAATGGCAAGAGGAAGCCTGACCCTGAAGGAGAGGAACTTCAGATCAAGTTCTACTTTGACCTTTAGAATATGAATGTTTGGCAGGAAGAGAGCTAATTCTTGCTCGTGGTTCTCCTTATACTCCAGATTTCGGGGCGTTGTCACTCTATCCTTAAATATGGTCGCTCACTCAGGATTCAGATATAGCCCACTTCTAGCTGCAGTTAGTCACTCGAAAGGGATTCACCTTCCTCGAACAAGGCCGGCGGTTTTGTCTTGCGAAATGAATACCTCTTCGAATTTTTATCAACCTACTTCCTCCAGTTTGCTCTCTCTCTCGCATCTCTCTATAAAACTCATTTCCTTATTCACAAAAGTAACCTATTTCATTTGTCTCTATATCTCTTAATTAATTACATAAACCTATGAAACTACTCATTACTTAGTACATCTACTAACTCATTCATTATGAATATCTATGAAACTACTCCTTTCCTGAGAGATCGTCAAGCAGGGATGTTTTCAGTAGGCTATATACTACACGTGTTTCATACACGCTCACACATGCTCAGTTATCACCTAACTGGCGTCTTGCACATTAAGGACTACCGGAGTGTCCAGACTCCAGCTCCCTCCCGCCTTCCCCTTTCACTGCTGTGTCTTACTGTTTAGCAATGCCAACCTCCGACATTGACTCTACTTTCAACGCCACACCACTAAAACTACCGCCCTTTGCCTGTACAGAGTCATACGTCTGGTTTCAGTGCGCCAAGGTCCAGTTTCGCATTAAGAGCGTGACTTTGCCAAGAATCAAAGCATACTATGTTATCACAGCGATCTCCAAGGACACTTTCCCCGAAATATCAGATTGGCTTTTCAACCAACGGGACACCACAATAGCGTACGACGCCTTCAAAGCATACCTCCTGAAGCAGCACTCACCATCGCCAATCCGGCCATACTGCCAAAATTTTTCAGCTCTCTCAACAAACATTGGGGGACCGAAAGGCTCTGATGTCCTCATGAAAATGACCAGTATTGCTTGCCTGCAACCTGCCGCAGACGGCTCTACTCGTAAAGTGAATCTATTTTGTACTCTTTTGGTACGGCGCCTACCCGAACCTGTAGGCATTGCCATCCCAGATATCAATATTTTGCCCATGAAGGACCTGATGATCAAAGTCGATGTCCTTATAGAGGGCCACTTCACCACCTTCAACACCTCCATCAACGCCTCCAATCTTGACGAAGTGGACAACTATTAAACATCGATGGAAGCTGACATGAGTGCAATACGCAGAGACGCCCACCTCATGATGTGTAAGAGCAGCGACAAAGCTGCCCACCAGCCACATATACCACCCCTCGCTTAGTGTGGCGGGTTGGCGAGCCATGTACGAGCGTGTATGAAACGCGTGCGGTTAAAACTACTACAAAAAGGACAAAGAATGTTGTTAGAAAAAAATAATGTTACAAAATTTTCACAACGCCTAATTTTCTGCAAGTTTAAAGGTCACCAGCGTCAGAGTTAGTAAGAAATCTTTAGATTACTGTTATATCCTTCCTTATAATTCTACCTAGTCCAGGAATTCGAAATTTATAACAACGAATCCAGAATCATCTAAAAAATTACTCTAAGAAAATAGACAAAATTCTTTGACCTTAATTGTGATGGATTTCAGTTAAATAAAAGCTTAGTTTAACGGGGTGTAAAATCATACAAATCAAGAATATGCAAAATGTTGGAAAATACAGTTCTTGACTATAACCGCTATCAGTAAAGATAAAACATCATCATAAATTATGAAGTACTTTGCAATACTGGAGATAAACAACTCGGGTATACATAAGATGGACGACACGCCCAAGACTCGGGGCAAGAAGGCAACTAACTTAACAGTGACCTTACCACTTAGCCACGAAGAAAGATAAAAGTCAATGACAATTCTTCTGTACATATACATATACACATACGAACACAAGTTAAGTGTGTATGTGTGTATGTATGTAATTCATGGGGATGTGAAAGACTGTGTGCTTCATTAAGTAATATACACTTTGGAGCACGTAATTGAAATGAGATTGGAAAAGCTATGCATTGTCCCCTGTATCATGAGATCCCTTGCTGAGTGGAGATAACTTAACGTGGATAAAAGGTTTGTGTATTACAATGATCAACAAAGTTGTACTATTAAGACCCACAGATACTAGTTTGGTTTGCTGTGAGCGACCAGACCAAAATCTCCCACCATTACCAATCTGCAGTGGCCAGGGTAGTGATGAAAACTGACCAGCCCCAGAGGTGAATAAGGACATGTCTGAGGCCTTTGTCCTACATTAGACTAGAAACGGTTGCATTTGCTGTTGTTGTTGTTGTTGTTGTTGTATCATGAGATAGTCTTTCAAATAGAAAAGAAATTGAGTGAAAACTATGAATACAGGAAACGAGAAGACAGACGGATACATGGTGATGAAAGCTGGCAAAACCCAACATTATTAAAAATATTGCAGAGGCCTTTGTCCTGCATTGGACTAGAAACGGTTACATTTTTTGTTGTTAATATTGTTTTTGTTGTTGCTGGGTACAGGTACAGTCTTTTGGAAAGAATAGAAATCGAGTGAAAAATGTGAAGCGCAAAGACAGACGGATCCGGCATTAATGTCTTGAGGCTGATTTGCATCTTGTTTCTTTTGATGAATTCCTCTGGGATGATGAATAACTTGGCCAAAGGAACCTGGCTTCTGTTTCCCTCTTGAAAATAGGAATTCATCGCGTTTTGCGCCGAGAAGAAAACTGGAGGAGAAAAGACTTTGGATTTGGATCTTTACTAAGGAATCGTCGTCATAGATTACACAAGGATGTGCTGTATATATTAAAATAAATCAATAATATATGGTGATTTACTTCTATGAAGAAAATAGTTCATATTCACTCTCTCTCTCTCTCTCTCTCTCTCTCTCTCTCTCTCTCTCTCACTCTAACATGCACAAAAGTAATTTCAGACATGCAATCGACATGAGGGATTAAGTAATAGTTTCTAATCTCTCTCTCTCTCTCTCTCTCTCTCTCTCTCTCTCTCTCTCTTTTAACCTTAGAATAGATTATTTACGTCCAAATTAATCTGAAGTACAGAGCCACTCATCAACAGAGACTTTCCCCCAAACCCACATAGATCTTTTTAAAATTTTCCCGCATGCAGCCAACGAGAATAAACATACTTGGAGCAGACCATTGCAACTTTTCAACTTGCAACCAACACATCATATTAGATAGTGCAAATAGTATACAGTGTTGAGACTGTGAATCAGATGAATTCCTCTCGTTAAGGGATAAGGGACTGAGTTTTGAAATGATATTTAGACGTTTCACTCTAAATATAAAGAAAACAGAATGTATGGTATTACCTTTGCCAAAATCGAAGATTTTACGAAGGTTATGTATTCACCCGTCTGTTTGTTAGTTTGTTTATCTCCTAGTTTGTTAGCAATTTTACACAAAAACTACTGTTCCGATTTTTACCAAACTTGGTAGTCATGCTGGGTATGACCCAAGGATGAATACGTAACATTCTGGATAAAGTACATCAAAGTACTTGTAGCAGTAAATGTCAAATATCTTGTTAGTTTTTTTTTTTTTTTTTTTTTTTTTTTTTTAAACACGCAAAAACTACCGAATCAATTTCAACTAAACTTGGTAACCATATGGAGTATGATTCAAGGACAAATCTATTAGATTTTGAAGAAAATACATCGAAGTAAAAGTACGCAGCAGTTAAGAGCAATATAAGACTGCTTGACATGGCGAAGGTATAATTCTTTACTGAGTGCCCCTCTAGTTTTACTCAGTATTCTATATCGTAATTTGTATCTCTGCTGAACAAATCAATCTGGTTCTTCGAGTTTTTTTTTTTTTTCAGCAGAAGACTGAATCAAGAAAACTCTTCATGCTTATAACCACTAAGGTCTTTTTGTCTCAACTAAATTTTCTCATCAACATTTCAACCACGTTTAATATCAGTTCCATGCAACAACAACAACAACAACAACAAATGCAGCCGTTTCTAGTCCACTGCAGAACAAAGACTTATGACATGTCAGTTCATATCTGGGGCTTGGCCAGTTTTCATCACCACACTGGCCACTGCGGATTGGTGATGGTGGGATATTTTCTTCTGATTGCTCACATCAAAGGAACCTAGTATGGGTTGCCCTGCCTAGTAAAGCTTTGCTGATCATGGCGATACGCAAACCCTTTCACCACGTTAATGTATCCCCACTCTAAAAGGGTTCCATGTATCTCCCCTTAAAATACCTTCCTCCTAATTCATCCATATTTTATTCTGCTCACGTCAGCATAATTCCCCCCTCTCTAATTATCTTGTCTTAATTTATTATTATATTTATCGAAAAATTTCCCCTCCAGTTTTTAAATGATAATTGGATATACCTTCAGTTGCAATATCTTATAGTTTAGCAAATATATTATTCGACATTCTCTCCTCCACAAATATATTTACTTATACTATTATTACCAAATCAATTATATTCAACAAACAATCATCTTTTTATGTTCACTCTCTCCATTCTCTATCATTTCAAGTACTCTATACCTCCTAACAAGTGCACCTCCGTTATCTAGTTACCATCAGTCTCACAGAGGCGGAAATTGACTAATCACTTCTTTTTTTAAAATCTTCAATCCTCTGATAAACTAAGAGAGACAGTATTTTTAATGGAATTGACTTCAGTGGATCGACTGGGACTTGAAACGTCATTTCATCTAAGTTAACCAGCGTAGTGTTCTTCCTCAATTGTCGGTTTAAAAGCCTCTCATGATTTCATAATTGGCAGAGGCAATTTGCCTTAGAGACTGACCATATATACTATTCCCCTCTCCACCGAAGTTAGCACCAGGGAGGGACAGGCAATGGTTGCTGACGACTCAGCAGATAGACCTATACCCTATAGGCTCCCCAAAACACCCCATCCTTAGCTCACAAGGATGTAAGGTTGCTGACATTACAAGCAACTACGAGTTTGAGTGGGACTCGAACCCCAGTCACGCAGACTGCCAGGCAAGGACGTTTCACAACCCTAAATGGGTAAGGGGTACCTTTGCTAAGATGTGGTATGGAAAGAAACAAAATAAATATTATGGCGAGCATAATCTATCAATTAAAAAACAAAAACAAAAAAACGTTATGTTATAGTCTTTATTTGCCTCCCAGTTACCGTAAGAATTCAAACTATTCTGTTGAATTAGTTCAACGCTTGTGGGCTGTTGTGTTTTTTATCCCCCAAACACCTAGTTTGAGCTGAAATGCATTGCCTTAACGGTTCGTTGAGAGGATCATAAATTTTGAGTCTAGATACCGGCTTGTTTTGAGTACCGATTCTTCTATTTTATTTTTGTTGTTATGATAAAGAAAGACCAATATTAAGGTTACGTAAAGTTGGTGGAAAGATGGAAGAGTTTGAGTGATCATAAAGCGGAGCATTGAAATCGATTTGAGACTATTGTTAATTCGTAATTCGTTTCCATGAGAATCTGATGGTGTGTGCACTGACTATTTTTAGAGCTTCAGGTGCTACAGTAGATATTTACCGATGTGCGTTGAAATATAGCTACAGAGGACAGAGTGAACTTTTGGGTGTTCCAGGAGGATGCCAAATAGCTTTTATCTTATACCATTTTAGATTATGTATAATTGGACATAGGAATTTCTGGAACACCTTGCTCGAAGGCAGTGCATCCAGCCACACCCTTACTGCACAGAGAGTTCCTGTGTTTAACCCACCCCCATCACCTCTAACAACTCTCCCTACACTTTCTTCTTGGTTACTATCCACGAAGTAACAGTGAACCAGGGAGCTCTTCTTCAGAGCAAGGTGTACCAGGGATTTTGTGTCCAACTGTACCTTGAAAATAATATCACTATTAGACTTAACATTGTAATTTATTGTGCTGTGATGTTTTTATCTCAGTAATAATAATAATAATAATAATAATAATAATAATAATAATAATAATAATAATAATAATAATAATTCATATTCATAAAGCGAAAGTTTCAAGGTTTAATGGTATGAAGTGTAAAATGCTTATGATTTTGTCAGTAATTTTTCAACTAAATGAATTCAGATTGAGGACTATTTAAATCAGTATCAGTTAGATCATAAGTTTGTTTATTTATAATACTTTCACTGTATAAAAATTGGTGGTTTTGGGGCTGTTGGGAAAAATAACATAATGATCAGTTTACAAATTTTATTGAAGATTTTAGTTGAATGAAAGTTTGTAAACATAGCGAGCAATAGAAGATTAGTAAAATAAATAAATTAAGTAAAACAAGAAATTGGGTTAAGGTTGAGGTTAATTCAGTCGATCTTTTGCTCGACCCTGACCTTAACCTTTAACCTAGAACATTCAAAACTGTATCACTTCCACGTTTCAACATAAAAATTAACCCCAGAATGCTTTACTATTCTGTGAGTAAAATTGTATCCATGAAGTAGTTCACAAACAAACAAGCAAACGAACAGACAAACAGACAAACAGGGGTGAAAACATAACCTCCTCCCAACTCCGTTGACGGCGGGTAATAAGTAAAATCTGGGCCCTAGAGCCTCAATACCTCATTACAATAAAAACATTGAATTTTTATTTTTTACTTTTAATCAAAACATGCATATTCTCTATCAGGGAAAATTGACTCACACATATCAATCACCTTTCCAATAGGTTTTATTAAAGCCAAATGATACCATTTCCATATGCCATTTTTTTTTTAGAGCATCGACGTTCAAATTTCCAAAGTCCTTTGTATTGGTATCGAAGAAACGAATTGGATGCCAGGTGTGAATCATGGATGTGTCTGACAGTCAGATGTCCGGTTTGAGAGAGGGAGAGAGAGAGAGAGAGAGAGAGAGAGAGAGAGAGAGAGAGAGAGCAAGTTCTCTTAAAATTTCGTATTTTGTATAATTTTATTTTAGAATCCTTAATTTTGAAAAAAGGATATATAATCTTATGTCTTATAGAGAGAGAGAGAGAGAGAGAGAGAGAGAGAGAGAGAGAGAGAGAGTTCTCTTAAAATTTCGTATTTTGTATAGTTTTATTTTAGAATCCTTAATCATGAAAGGATGATGTGTAATCTTATATCTTTTTAAGAGAGAGAGAGAGAGAGAGAGAGAGAGAGAGAGAGAGAGAGAGAATTTTCTTAAAATGTCATTTGTTGTATAGTTTTATTTTAAAATACTTAATCTTCAGAGAGAGAGAGAGAGAGAGAGAGAGAGAGAGAGAGAGAGAGAGTGAGAGAGAGAGAGATTAAATTCTCTTAAAATTTCATAGTTTGTATAGTTTTATTTTAGAATGGTTAATCTTAAAAGGATTGTGGATACTCTTATAGGTTCGAGAGAGAGAGAGAGAGAGAGAGAGAGAGAGAGAGAGAGAGAGAGCAGATTCCCTTTAAATTTCATATTTATATAGTTATATTTTAGCATTCCTAGTCTTGAAAGAAATATTGGTAATCTTATTGCTTTTTAGATTTTCCATCTTTGCAATTCAACAAGAGATAATTCCATCAGTCTACAAATCATCAACTAAAATCATTGTTTTTCAATTGTCACTATCTTAATATGTTAACCCTTGATGAATTAAGTCCTTAGTTTTGAACATATAATTCTATTCAGATAGAAAATTTGCTTATTTCCTAAACCTTTATATTTACTTTATTTCTTTTAGAAAATGATTTCAAAAGCTATTGGGTCTCAATGATGATGCTGAATGACAAAAGATGAAATAGCAATTATAACAATGATAGTCTGTATATATTGACCCTAATACAAGAATTAGTAATGACTATTTGGGCAGAGAAATAATATTATAGAATATTCAATAATCCTAACTAGAAAATTCTAAAGGCTATATAAATATTAGAATAGCTAGAATATCTAATAGAAACACAGAGAGAGATGTTTAGAAAAGAGGTAGAAAGAGAAATTCATATCTGAGTTAATTCAGGGTAAGTTCAAGAAATTTAGACAATGAGATATAATTAAAAACAGATTTACGTAAGTTTTGGTTTTATGAGTTTTGAGTGATAATTAATTGGAGAGCGGATGGAATATTTGACGATGAAGTTGTAAAGCTTGCTGGAAAAATATCCAGATATTGAATCAAGTATTAGTCGTCAAAAGCCAAGCAGATGGAAATGGTATTTTTGTTTTGTGATTTCAGTTAATTAATTGCCTCAAATTGATCAGAATCTGCTGGACGGTTTTCGCTCCATTTGGTTTATTTCTCATCTATAAATGTTCTTCAATTAGAGCAGTTGGAATCAGAATCGACGTTAATAATCCAGCAACTGTATTTAATGGGAATCGCCAGTTCCAGATTACATTAAAGGGATTTCCTAACAATACTGAAAAAAATACAGTTGGAAATATAGGCAGGAAATCTCTCTCTCTCTCTCTCTCTCTCTCTCTCTCTCTCTCTCTCTCTCTCTCTCTCTCTCTCTCTCTCTTTATGCATATCACCTTTATGCATATCTATATCAACGTGATCTATCCTTCATGCATAATGATATTTGATTAATTTCTCTCTCTCTCTCTCTCTCTCTCTCTCTCTCTCTCTCTCTCTCTCTCTCTCTCTCTCTCTCTCCCGCAAGGCAATAGATATTCACATCCAAAGTTCTGTGTCACTCATGATCGGAAAAACCTCGCTCGTTTTTATATTGAAAATATCTTTAATGCATTGGTCAAGAATTTTTCTCAGTTGGAATATTCCATTGAAACTTTCCATTTGAATTCAATTCCTCTACTTAGAATTTAAAGCGCCCTACATATCATTAGCTCATTTTCAAAAAAGAAAGATAATCAAATATCATATTTTAGATCCAAGTCTATTTCAGAAGAGTTGTTCAGATTTTGTAGTTTCACTCTGGTGATCTGTAATATTTTTAATCTCTCCAAAGAATATTTTGTCAGGCTGTTTTATCTTGTTTTACTAATAGTTTATTGTTTTAATAGAAAAAAGCAATCGTTCCTAGTCAGAATAATCTCAATATTGTCAAATAAAATTAAAAAAGAAACCCTGTTGATAAATCCTTCAAAGTGTTTGAAACGTATTCAAGATCCAATTACTTCTTTTGGGTCTACTGGACATAAAGTCTCTTTAATTCAATATTCCAGAATCTATTAATTTTACACAATTAATCTATTCCCCTTCTGAAAAGGATGAATTCTAATTGCAAAATATAATATTAAGTTATTTTGTGATTTGATTATGACGAACATATTAGTTACTTCCATGGTATATTAAATCATTCTTGAAAGAGAGACTAAAATCTTTGTACACACACCTACTGTATGTGTATATCTATCTATCTATCTATCTATCTATCTATATATATATACATATATATATATATATATATATATATATATATATATATATATATATATATTGCATATGTGAATTCATACATGCACTCTTATATACACACATGTATATATACTGTATGTATGTATGTATGTATGTGTACAGCGATTATCTCTCAGATTCCGTCTTTTATTACTTCTTGATTTCTCAAACAATTATGAATGATGAAAGAAAAATATCTGACAGAGAAAATAAGTATTTAATGCAAGTATCCATGATTTCACAACATAATCATCCGAACTATCTTGCTATTTCACTCTTTCTCAAGGATTAAGACTTTTTATTTTGATATTTCTTTCAATCCATCATCATATTATCTTACGTGAAATATAAATCTTAACATTTTAAGATATCAGAATGTGCTTGGCCCTTAAACTAGCTGTATTATATTTAGTACCTGCTTATTATAAAGAGAATCATACTGACAGCATGATGATGAAGGATAAGACTAGAATTATTGGCTATTTTTGCTAATGTTTGTTTTGTAAGATTGGTGGACATTTCCATATAGTGTACATATAAATAAAGTATTGCCAGATTAGAAAAAAAATACCGACAAATAAACGCGATATCATGCACTCAATGGTGAAGCCTTTTCCAATTATAAATAATTTTTCATTTTTTGCTGTCCCCTAAAGTTTCGTTAACAGGACTGACTTAAATTTGTCATTACAATGAACTAAAACAGATCCTTATCTTTAACGCTATAGAGATTGTTATGTTCAAAGCTACCTTAAAAATATTTTTTAGCATAATGTTTATGATGTTATCATTACCTCTCACACTCTTGAACTCTGTAGAGATATTTTCAGTTTAGATTATTTTATATATCGAGAGCAATGACAAAAAATGAATAATAATACTTATTCTTTGAAGAAAGTTTTTGATTTAAGTATATATAGTTTTAATGGATATTCAGAAAAAGAATAAGATTATCCTTCAAAGCTTAGCAGGGTCCAGCTTAAAGGTTACTCGTTATTCTAGATGAAAAATATCAAGCGAAGCAATGACTTTATATTCTTTCAAAAATATTCATTGTTGTCCATTCTATTATTTCCCTCTTCATATTCATATTTTTCGCACACAAAAGTTGTACCATAATTTCCTACTGCAATGCACGAGTTTTACTAGCTGTTTTGAAACGTACAATACGTTTTAAAGTTTCCATGGAGCATGATATTTTTAATAGTCTGTAAAGTCACACATAAATAAAAACAACCCTTTGCTTGCATACGTACATTTAAGACATAAGACAAATTTTACATCTCACCTGATGATAAGTCTCATAATTACAGAGTTTCTACTTGTGGATGAGAAGATGAAACCTGAAATATAGGTGTATTTTGTATAAGAGCAGATGAGTATGAAGAGAATTAAGTTTATTGGGTTCTTGAGCTGTACAAATTTATGAGAGCACAAATTTAGTATAAGCAAATGAGTATATGTATATGCGTATAGTTACTAAATTATATTTCTAGACAAAAGAAAAATATATTTAGACTTTGCAATATAAGTATCCAGAAGAGAATTAAGTTTTATTGGTTTTTTTAGCTGTACAAAGTATAAGATTTTATTTTGTTTTTTTAATGATCTGCATTGTGAATAATGACGAACACCAGCATTGCAAAAATATGGCCTTTCCTTTGATAAATATAACGAATTGCAAAATTAAAATATGAGGATCAAAGGCAAAGCAGATGCAAAATGTACTTTAATTTTCTGATTTAGTGGTTGAAAAACCTCAATTCAAATGGAAATAAATGTTCTCCAGTTGGAAAGAATGGAATAAAAAATCCAGGTCTTTATCTCTGAGAAGAGAAAATAAAAGCCAAAATAAGATATTGTACCCTAATATTTTCGGATTCAAGATAATGATATTACTTTTATCTATGAAAAATAAGAGAAAATTGGATATATGCGCATAAAATAAATTTGCTCTCTCTCTCTCTCTCTCTCTTCTCTCTCTCTCTCTCTCTCCTCTCTCTCTCTCTCTCTCTCTCTCTCATCTCTCTCTCTCTCTCTCTCTCTCTCCGATGGTTTGCTTCTTATATAAAGAATCCCTGAGAAGGAAATTATGGACTAAATTATATTTTAGATTCACGTCTGTTATGTATATTCTATCAGGCTTTCTGTACCATGAATAGATCTCTTCAGAGTATATTTTCTCGGATAATTTTTCTCTATGCAATGAAAACAATATTATCAAAATGATGTTTTTGAAATTACCTCATGAAGAATACCACTGGCATGGAGAGACTTACGTATTCCAAGAGACTAATTATATAAATTGATATATTATTCTCCTCTGGTGTTCAATTCCAGGGATTCTCTGGACTCAACAGGGTTTCTGACTAATGGAGTAATCCGGCTGTTATTCCACTCTCTCCCCACAATAGATAACAGTAAATTTGTATGCAGAATATTTCATTCCGGGTAACAAGCACCAAAATAGGCAATAATACTGCGAGAGGAATTGTGCTTTGAATAAACCCTCGGTAGCCACCTAAAAATTCAAGATGGCGTCCATTATCCAAGATGGACACCATTCATTATACAAAAATATTGCAGTTTTCAATGAAATCACAAATATTTTGTCCCTATTCCTGGAGTCAAATCATCCTTTTTTCACTATTTTGAAATTTGCTCTTTCGTGTAGCCCACCTAAAAATTCAAGATGGCGGCTATTTTTCCAAGATGGATGCCATTGATTATACAGAAATACTGCATTTCCCAATAAAATCACAAACACTTGTCCTATCTGAATGATTTTGGTATCAAATCATACCTTTTTCACTATTATTTTGCTCTCTCGTGTAGCCACTAAAAATTCAAGATGGCGGATATTTTTCAAGATGGACACATTTATTATACAAAAATACTGCTTTTTCCAATAATGCCACAAACACTTGTCCTATCTGAATGATCTTGATGTCAATTCCTTCCTTTTTACACTATTTATGAATTGCTGTTTGTTTGTCACCCTGCGTCTCATCTCAAGTCCTTCCCATTGATCTAGTTTCAGCTCTCTGACCAAATGTCCTGTAAACATCAAACACATTGTTTGATCTCTGTGTACTTGATAGAATATACTCGTATTGTAGAAATACGAGCATTACAAACTGTGGCCACAATATATAAACATAATCCTATCCTAAAAATATTCTTTTACATCCTTCTCTCCCCATTTCAGTATTATCTATTCCACCTAGTCCGTTATTAAATACTAAATCTGTTTTAGTGTAAAAAAGAGTTACTCCTGTTATACGAAGAATCTCCCCTATATGATAAAGAGTATGTCTCTCTCTCTCTCTCTCTCTCTCTCTCTCTCTCTCTCTCTCTCTCTCTCTCTCTGTTTATATATATATATATATATATATATATATATACATATTATACTTATATATATATGTATGTATATGGTATACATGTGTGTGTATTTTTGTATATATATACTATATATATATATATAATATAACTATATATATATATATATATATATCCTGTCACACTCAGTGGCATTCGCCCAGACATATAGCTATTAGGTCTTTCCCCTGTCCCTCGGGTAGAGGGAGAGAAGTAAGTAGCCATTCCCTGTTAAGAGGCGTGGGGATACCCCGAGAGTACACTCAGTAACCACAACTGCCGTTTTTTATTTAATGCACAGTTGAATATGCTTGTGTTTACCACCTCATTTTTCCCGGTCACGTACACTAGTATTTAATAAGATTCAACCACGTTTGGCATTATTGTTCCTTGGTTCTGTAAACTCTTGGGGATGTCTGCTCACTTAGGGTTGGGGTTGAGATAATCCTCTTATATCTCGTTGGCGAAAAGTTAAGTGTTTTTTTATTTTCAGCTGACTTACACTTGAACAAAACAAGTTTGTAGGATCAACACAAAATGTTTCCTTTTTTTCTAGGTCATTTATTCACCCTCATTGTTTTTCCCTTGAAAAATATCAAAGAAAACTTTTCATTTTCCAAAAATATCAATTTCCATTTGATTTATGATATCCTCTTAAGATT
>NC_090725.1:23733200-23750637 GCF_036898095.1 Palaemon carinicauda | reverse complement strand
AGAGAGAGAGAGAGAGAGAGAGAGAGAGAGAGAGAGAGAGAGAGAGAGAGAGAGAGAGAGAGAGAATAATATGGAATAATAAAAACAAACCTACTTTCTATATAAAAAATTGCAAAGAAAACCACTATATCTCTCGTAAAATTCTCCTTCGGCTTCAATTTTGTCAAAGATTAAAAACCCAATCAAACTAAAAGAGGAAAAATTATTTAAGATCCATAAACATGAAAGAACTTCAGGAATAATTAGATAAACATTCAAATCATTGGTATAGGGAGAATGATAGAGTATGACAACAAACCTACTTAACCTCATAGATAAATTGTTAACATTAATGAGACAAATATTGGTTCAAACGAAAGCTTTCACATTGATAATTCTCAAGAGAGGGAAACAATGATGGTGACTAAAATGCACTGGAATCAAGGAAAGTGTTTGGTTTTGATCCTAAGGCATTTTTCGTTTTAGTATTTCATCTGCTGGAAAAGACTTTTCATTTCACGAACAAGATATGAGAGGATTATTTCAGTCCAGTAAATCAGTGATTAAAATCCTCGAGAGTTTACAGAAACAAAAGTAAACAATACCAATAACAGTTGCCTGAAAGGTTTACTTATTTTTTCTCAGTTTCATTGGCTAACTAAAGCAGATTTGGTCTTTATATGGAATTGGCTTTATAAATAAAAATTCAACTCAGTTGGAGAGAGAGAGAGAGAGAGAGAGAGAGAGAGAGAGAGAGAGAGAGAAGAGGAGAGAGAGAGAGAGAGAGAAATAATAAATGCAGTAAATAGTCTGAAACGTCTAATAATTTGTGAGAAAATATATTCACTGAAAAATTGTGTAATAAAAACTTACGAGTTTAATTTCATCCATTATTTTTTAATTATCTCGTTTGAAAGTTTTCCATGTTATACGACTACTGCTCTTAGAGTGTATTTTTGTTTTCATATTATAAGAAACAAAGGAATTCAAAAGTGATTATTGTCTGCAGCTTTCTTTATATATGTTGCTCTGCAGTGTATTATTTCTATAAAATCATAAATACATGGATATATATATATATATATATATATATATATATATATATATATAATATATATATATAATTCAGGGCCTACCTCAAGGCTCAGTCCTTGAACCACTGCTGTTCAATATATATACATACATACATATATATATATATATATATATATTATATATATATATATATATATATATATATATATGTGTGTGTGTGTGTGTGTATCTATGTATATATATGCCTATATATGCATATATATATACATACATACATATACTAATGATGAACCTTTCACAACCAAATGTCCACAGATTCCTGTACTATGTGTAGACGATCTGTGTCTGGCCACACAGACCATAACCTTTCAAGAAGTTAAAGAATTACTATCACCCACCCGAGAGCAGATAGGGCAGTACTACGACAAGTGGTCTCTGAATCCAAACTCACTTAAAAGTCAAGTATGTGCATTTCACCTGAGAAACAGAGAATCCAGTCGCAAACTCAAGATCCTCTGGCGTGGTGAAGAAGTAGAGTATTACCAGTTTTCCAGTGTACTTACGAGTAATTCTGGATAGAAACTCTGTCATTTACCACCTATCTGCAAATGCTAGGAGGGAAGGTTAGCTCTTGTAATTCCCTGCTAAAAAATCTAACAGGAAACAAGTGAGGAGCCAATGCTCATACATTAAGAATAACTGCCTTGTTGCGGCCTTTTAGTAATGACTCTGCTAGTGATCGCCAGACTGGTGTTCAAGTCCCGTTCAAAACTCGTTAGTTCCTATATTGTCTGCAACCTCACCATACTTGTGAGCTAAGGATGGAGGGATGTTGGGGGAGTCTGTGGGTCTAACTTATGAGTTACGAGCAGCATTGTCCCTGCTCTCCCTGGTCCTTGCTTGAGTGGAGAGGGGGCTTTTGTGCTTATCATATGTATATGGGATTAATCTCTAGGGCATTATCCTATTTGCAATGGCAATGTCACTGTCCCTTGCCTCTGCTATTCATGAGTGACTTTAACCTTTAAAACCCTGTGCTATACACCAGCCAAATACTGTGCACTCGTGTAGAGCAGACCATTGCACGGCAAGAAAATAGACCCTATGCTCAATAAGGCTTGCAGTCATCACAGCGACACGACGTCCCACACCCACCAACACCCTCACGTATACAAAGCTTCCAGAATGGTAAAATCTCTGCCAGATCTTTGCTCAGACAGCATATATTACGTTTAAAATGCTTCCAGGAAGCTTAAATTACTGCCATATCTTTGCTCAGACATCCTCTATAACGTTTACAATGTTTCCAAAAGGCTAAAATTACTGCTAAAATTACAAAGCCACTGATATTGCCACCCCCTGTAATCATGAGGCATGCAACAACAAAAACTGAAAAGAGCAAACAAATCTAGAACTCAAGACACCCATTACATGCTCACGTGCCAGTTCCAAGTAGATTTAAGTCAAGAAAGAGCTTTGCCACTTTAAATACCAGTGCAGAATGATAGATTGGACCAATGAATGGACAGTTACTACCTCCCAAACGCAGTGGGGTGATACATCCCAGACATTATTGGTGTGCCCTTAACCGAGCTAGAGCTGGAGTGGCCAGAGTATTGTGACAGTCTAGTTAAAAGAACCCTTAAAACGCACCAGTCCTGCGAATGTGGAGAAAATACGAAGACCATCAATCATATTCTCCGGTCATGACCACTATCTCAAGATTTCAACAGATGTGACTTACTTAATGTCTATGAAAGAAAATTTGAGTGGTTGGCTGTTATATTGTACTCCTTTACTAGTGTACACAACACGCAAAAATTAACATTTACATTTAGATAGATATGCTCACACATGCACTCAAACAGATTCAACCTTTCCCCCCTCTTTCCTCCCGGGGTACCCCCATTCACCAGGGTATCACCGAGTTGCTATATGGCTGGCAATACAACTGGAGATAGAGACTATATATATATATACATATATATATATATATATATATATATATATATATATATATATATATATATATATATATATATAGAGAGAGAGAGAGAGAGAGAGAGAGAGAGAGAGAGAGAGAGAGAGAGAGAGAGAGAGAGAGAGAGAGAACCAGGCACTTGCTCTTTACTTTGTAGGAGAGATGTGTGTGGATGTGGAATTCTAGAATATTTTAATTTCTATTCAATCCAGACATGAAGAACATCCACTGACTTGAAAAGCCGTGGATTCGCAGATGTGTAAAATAGGTCGGAGGATCTAATGGATTTGAGGTTATTAATCATCCTACATGAGTGCAAGAAAGCTAAAAGGGAAAATAAGTCGTTTCTTTTCGTACCTTTTTAGCAAAAGATTAAACACCAGGAAGAAGAGACTCATTGTAGGAGGTATTCAGGGCAGTTTGTAATTATTCTAATTTTAGCACTCACGAAAGATCTCAATTCTCGGCTTTTGACTCTTTCCGTTTCTGCGTATATAGTTCTGAACTATATATATATATATATATATATATATATATATATATATATATATATATATATATTTTTGGGCTCAAGCCATGTCGTCCTGATGGAAGTTCCTATAGGGTAGCTTCCTAGGGTATATTACAACTACGGCGATATTCCCAGAGAATTTACCCTAAGGTACCAGAATTCTAACTCCTGGAGCGAGTATCCCTCGTGAAAGGGATATCGCGACATATCAGAGGACGTATTCTTGACACGCCACATGGCAATCTACACCCCGAACAGAGATTACGTATCGCAGGGGTCAATTGGCAAGAAACGAAATCGGGAAAGAAAAAGGGGGAGCCGCTCCCAAGGCTCCCTATCTCCCGTTTCGTAAGCGTGCCTGGCGCCAATCCTGGCGCCATCTGTATTCCTTTTTGCGTAGCTTAACAACTCGGTGTTTTTTTCCTGTGTTTCTCGCAAATCTTGGATTTATTCTGCTTTTCATGGCTTCTCCAACTTCGTCGGCCTCTGATAAGTTGAGTACCATTTCTTTTATGTATAAATGTAGGACGCTGTCGCTCGCTAGGTATAAGTTTAGTTAGTCAGAGCGACATTCCCGGTTGTTTTGCTTTAATAAAATTTAGCTATTTAGCGTTACATAGGATTTCCTTTCGTGCTTTAGTATTATTTTGGCGAAGTATTCGCCAATTCTGGCCTACGCTAGGCCATGTAGCCTAGTCGTTTGGTCCTAGTACTTCATGCATGATTTTGGTTTTTCCGAGTGTATTAAAATTTTATTGAAGCTTTAGGCTATGTTTTATACATTTAAGATTATGTGGAATATTTCCAAGATCGTATACGAGTGAGTTTCGGTGATTTAGGTAATCAATTCTCTTGGTGCCTAGGCTAAGTTGCTTATGGAGCCTTAGTATACTTTCTCATACTCCCCGGTTGCTTTCTTTTCTTCGGAGAAGGTATGCAATCCCTTTCCCTCTGTTTAAGCCTTGGGCTTATCCCTAAGTAGTTTATCTGAATTAATTTTCGATAAAACTATACTGGGGTGTTACTGTACCTTCCTGTTCCAGTAAGTCTGGTTCAAAGAGGGACAGAACAACAGAGTTTTTTAGTCTGAGTCTGTGTTTGTCTGGCTTGGGGTAGAGTCTCCCTCGCTGGCCTGACACAGACATAGGAGGCTTAGCCTCCTTAGGTCACTACCGAAGGTTTCTGTACGAGATGATTCCTTCTTTTGTGATCTACCAGACTAGTCCTTGTTGCTGTTCTCGGGGAAGGATAAGTTTCTTTCCCTGGGAGTGGCAACACCTTCCTTGCTTTGGTGCTCTGGGAGCTGGCAAGTATTGCTGGCCTCCCCCCTTGGATCTCCCTTAGGCTAAGATGAGTTTCTTGGCTGCGGGTGATCCGTCACTAAAGCAAGGTTGGTAGGACCCTCTTTTGTCCCTTCCCCCTCTATCTCTGTAATGGCCTAGCCATTACAGTACTGTACGTCATTCTACATCTGGACCTAGAATAGGTTAGGATGTGGAATTGACTCAGTCCCTTGCCGGCCGGCAGAGCTGCTGGCCGGCAAGGGGTCTTCTGTTTTGAGTGCTGCCCGGACCTCCCTTGGTCCCTCATACATGCCTGCCTGCAGAGTCAGACGGCATTGGTCAGGAAGCCTGAATTAGATTCTCCCCTTCCTTATATGCACTCTTTCGGATTGCCAGGCTTGGAGGTAGTGTACACTCTTATCCCGGCATCCATTCTGTTTTTCTTCTAGTGCTGTACCCGACCCGGCTGCCGGCCTTTGAGGCCGGCAGCCGGGCAGTTGTAGTCCTCTGGTTCTTTTGCTGCCGGCTGGCATCGGTCCTGTACCTTTGCCAGCCGGCTAATGTCAGCCCTTGTCTCTGCCGATCGCCAAGAGTGTGGTCGGCAGCCGGGTACTACCTTGTGTAGTGGTCGGTCAGCAGTCATTGCCGACCGACATTGGCTGTTGCCGGACGGCAGTTACTGCCGGCCGGCACATGCATTTGAACCAGCGTTCTGCAGCCTTATAGCTGTTAAGTAGTATACTTTAAAGCTAGTTATGGTGTGTGCCGGCCGGCACATAACCTCCTATACTGTACCAGTATTCTTCAGTATAACAGATACTGTAAGAAGAAAACTATAGTATGGGTTTTGGTACAGCACTGTGTGTTCTAACACTTTTGTGTTTTCTTGCACAGCCCTTTGCTGTTGCCCTACAGATAGGAAAGTGAGTTCTTTCCTGTCTATTATCCAGGATTTTAAAATCATTGCTTAGGTGTGAGCTCCACCTGTTTCCTCTAGAAACTTTGCATTGGTTACTCTAGAAGAGATTAACCATTCGATTTTATTATCTGGAAGGCTGCAACAATGGGTTGTGAGGGAAACACAAGTGTGTGTCTTTCCTTTCTGAATTGTTATGCTATACTATGCATATCCAGTGATACATAGTTCACTTGATACTCATGGAAATTTCTTCTCTTTACAGGAGGACCCTCCGAAGTGCGGAAGTGTTTTCTGCAACGTCCGCAGCAAGAACCTCTGCGGACATGAGTTTTGTAGGAGACACGCAGCATGCGCTGTCTCCAAGGATGATCTCCGGTATTGGGACCCTCAGGTATGTACTGTGTGCACTAACCTGATTACTGAGGCCTTTGATTCCCCTAGGACGGCGGAATCAAGGGATATAGCAAGGGAGAAGCTTCGTACCTGGGTAAGGGGCTTCCAAAAGAACACCTCTGGTCCTTATCTTCCAAGTGAGAAGATGAGGGCGTATCTTTTCCCTAAGGCATCAGCTGATGCAGTGATTCCCCAGCCTCAAGAGGAGATCCCCCAAGTTCAGTTCCAGGTGGATGCTGAAGTCGTGGTCGCGATGCAAGACATCCAGTTAGATGACAGGATGTCTGACGTGGACGAGCGTCTGGAGGAAGACCTCCTGGCAGAAGCCCAGGATGAAGTTCAAGCCCCAGACGTTGTAGAGGAAGAGGTCGACGAGGTGTCGGCTACTCCGGTTCAGATTCCGGAGCCTATTCCCTCAACATCGGCCGGTCTCCCAGTAGAGCTGGGACAGGCCCTCTCTTCTATTGTTGGAATGATCCAACAAATGCAGAAGGAGAATCAGGAGAAGGCGGCTGCAATGGAACTGCGGTTGCAGTGCCTTGCAGAATCACATGGGCCCCAGAAAAAGCTCAATGTGAAAGACCTTCCCTTGTGCTCAGATGCTAACCCATGGAGGTATGCTGAGCACATGCCGATGACGACTGGAAAGATCGTCATCTCGGATAAGCTGGGCACAGTTCCCCTGGAGGAGGTGGAATTCTGGCCCAGCAAGGCATCATATCCGGACTGTTATGTCCGGCTGAGGAAGGAACCAGCTTCAAAGGAGGAGACAGAGCCGAAGGAGGTCATAGTGATGGACCATGCTAAGGCTCAAGCTCTACTTTCATCCTCGATGAAAGAGAGGGGCTTCTCTAACTCAAAGGTAGCTGCATTGAGCAAGAAGCTCCCTTCCTTTGTGTCCTCGCCTGCTAGAGCCTTCCCCTTTTTACAGAAAGGGTTTGCGGCTTTGCTAAAAGCAGTCGAGGCCGGCAAGCCTTGCCCCTCCCTGGAGGAGTGTAAACCCTTGTCGCTGGCCCTGCCTATGGACCACAAAGACTGGAAGGACGTCCATCTTACGTTCTCAGTTGGAAAGTTGGAGGCTGATATTGCCGGACGTCAGTTCGGCGAGGACCTCCCTAAGCTGTCTGACTTTCTTTTGCGAAGAGAGTTCGAGACAAAAGAAAGAGAGTTCGAGACAAAAGAAAGACTGGCTGCCTCAATGTCTTTTCAGACTACTCTTGAGACGATGGCAAGTGACCCCAAGGTCCATGAAATGTTCATGGTGGTGGCCAAGACTCATCTGGCCACAGTGACGAAGGACCTTTATGGCTTCGTCAAGGCAAGGAGAGCTTGTAGGGAGTTCGTGTTCACCTCGGCTACGGTGAGGCACGAGCCAAGGAAACTAATCTCCTCCAACATTTGGGGAAAAGACCTTTTCCCTACCGATTTGGTCAAAGAAGTTGTTGATAAGGCCGCCTTGGAGAATAGAAACCTTCTCCAGAAGTGGGGCCTGGCTATCAAAAGAAAGTCTTCCCCGGATGAGGGTCCTCAACCAAAGAGGAAGACTATGAGGACTAGGCTACCGTCTCGGCCAGCCAAGCCTTTTAGACAGCAACCGCAACTGCAATTGCCATTGCCTCCAGTGCCCCAGATGGTGGCACAAACCCCGACCACTTTTCAGTGGGTACCCCAGGCTGTGTCGACACAGTCCACGGCATTCACCCCAACGTTCGAAGGGCAGTCTTCTTCCTTTCGAGCAAAGCCTAGAGGAGCAGCCAGAGGCTCGTCTAGGCGCCCCTCAAGGGGAAGGGGATTCAGGGGTGGTCGTGGTCAGGGAGGCAAGACCTCAGGACGGCAGTCCAAGTGAGATGATACCGGTAGGAGGGAGACTTCTGAAATTTTGGGATCGATGGACCTTCGATCCCTGGGCCCACAGCCTACTCAAGAATGGACTGGGCTGGAGCTGGTACAGCACTTCACCCCCGTGCCTTCGGTTTTTCCAACACTCCACCCCCGTTCTGGAGGAGTACGTTCAAGAACTGTTGGAGAAAAATGTGATCCGAAATGTGAAGTCCATCAAATTCCAAGGGAGGCTGTTTTGTGTTCCCAAGAAAGATTCTGGACTTGTCGCCACTCAACAAGTTCATAGTGAATTGCAAATTCAAAATGCTAACACTGCAACACATAAGGACCTTACTGCCCAAGAGGGCATATTCCGTCTCTATAGACTTGTCAGACGCTTATTGGCACATTCCAATCAGCCGTCGACTCTCCCCCTACCTAGGGTTCAGGCTACAACGAAGACTATACGCCTTCAGAGCCATGCCATTCGGGCTAAACATAGCCCCAAGGATTTTCACGAAGCATGCGAGCGCAGCTCTCAAACAATTACGCCTAAAGGGAATTCAGGTAGTAGCCTACCTGGACGACTGGTTGGTGTGGGCAGCATCCAAGACAGAATGCTTGCAAGCTTCCAGTCAAGTGATCCAGTTCCTAGAGTACCTAGGCTTCAAGATCAACAGAAAAAAGTCTCGACTTTCTCCATCTCAAAAGTTCCAGTGGCTGGGAATCCACTGGGACCTTTTGTCACACCGTTTCTCCATCCCGGCGAAGAAAAGGAAGGAGATAGCGGGTTCTGTCAAGAGACTTCTATATTCCGAAAGGATATCAAGACGCAAATAGGAGAGGGTACTGGGCTCTCTCCAGTTTGCTTCGGTGACAGACCCAGTGCTAAGAGCACAGCTAAAGGATGCAACCGGAGTTTGGAGAAGTTATGCATCAAACGCGCGAAGAGATCTGAGAAGACCAGTTCCGCTTCGGCTACGTACTCTTCTCAGGCCTTGGTCCTAAGCCAGACATCTAAAGAAGTCGGTTCTTTTTCAGCCACCTCCCCCGTCGGTGACGATTCACTCAGACGCCTCAAAGGAGGGATGGGGAGGTCACTCTCATCGGAAAAAAGTCCAGGGGACTTGGTCCAAGCTATTCAAGACCTTTCACATAAACTTTCTAGAAGCTATGGCAGTGCTCCTTACCTTAAAGAAAGTCTCCCCGCGTCACTCGATCCACATAAGGTTGGTGATGGACAGCGAGGTAGTTGTGAGATGCTTGAATCGACAAGGATCGAGGTCACCACCTCTCAACCAGGTGATGTTGGCCATTTTCCGATTGGTGGAAAAGAAGAAGTGGTACCTGTCGGCAGTTCACCTTCAAGGAGTCCGCAACGTGACAGCGGACGCTCTATCCAGTTTCACACCGATAGAGTCGGAATGGTCCTTAGACGCAGGATCATTCTCCTTCATTCTGAATCAAGCCCCAGAACTGCAGATAGACCTCTTTGCGACGAAAGACAACAAGAAGTTGCCCCTGTACGTGTCCCCGTACGAGGACCCCTTAGCGGAAGCAGTGGACGCGATGTCCCTCGACTGGAACAGATGGTCCAGGATTTATCTGTTCCCTCCTCACAACCTTCTGTTGAGGGTCCTCAACAAACTGAGATCCTTCAAGGGGGTAGCGGCAATAGTGGCCCACAAGTGGCCAAACAGCGTGTGGTTCCCCTTGGCATTGGAACTACAGCTGAAGTTTGTACCGCTACCACATCCAGTTCTGACCCAGCGAGTCCAGAAGTCGACTGTCTGCGCTTTATTACAGAAAACCCGGACCCTGCAGCTCATGATTTTCTCTCCCTAGCGGTGAGAAAGCGTTTCGGGATTTCGAAAGCCAGCCTAGACTTCCTAGAGGAATATAAGTGCAAATCTACTAGAAGGCAATATGAGTCATCTTGGAGAAAATGGGTGGCCTTTGTCAAGGTGAAGAATCCGCAGGAGATCTCGACAGACTTCTGCTTATCTTTCTTCATCCACCTCCATGGTCAAGGGTTGGCGGCTAACACGATTTCAGCGTGTAAGTCTGCTTTGACAAGACCCATTCTATATGCCTTCCAGGTCGACCTAGGTAACGAGATCTTTAATAAAGTTCCGAAAGCCTGCGCTAGGCTCAGACCTTCAGCACCTCCAAAGCCCATTTCATGGTCTTTAGACAAAGTTCTTCATTTCGCTTCTCTGTTGAGCAATGAAGAGTGTGCGTTAAATGATTTGACACAAAAAGTTATTTTCCTATTTGCACTCGCATCCGGGGCCAGGGTTAGTGAGATCGTAGCCCTCTCGAGAGAGGCAGGTCGTGTTCAGTTCCTGGATGGGGGAGAACTGAACCTGTTTCCGGATCCTACGTTTCTCGCCAAGAATGAGTTACCCACCAACAGGTGGGGTCCCTGGAGAATCTGCCCTCTGAAAGAAGATGCATCTCTATGTCCAGTAGAATGCCTAAAGGTCTATCTTCATAGAACTTCAGACTTCAGGGGTGGTCAACTATTCAGGGGAGAAACATCAGGCTCAAATTTATCTCTGAATCAACTCAGAGCGAAAATCACATATTTTATTCGCAGAGCGGATCCTGACAGTACACCCGCAGGTCACGATCCGAGGAAAGTTGCCTCATCCTTAAATTTCTTTAATTGTATGGATTTTGAACATCTCTGTTCATACACTGGCTGGAAGTCTTCCAGAGTGTTCTTTCGCCACTATGCGAAGCAAGTAGAGGAACTAAAGAGATCTGTGGTAGCAGTGGGTCGCGTTGTTAACCCTACTGTTTAACTCTGCGAGGAACAGTGGTTTTAATTGGGACGATTAATTCCAGGGTGAGTGTGTAGTTACTTACTGTACTACAAACTAAATGAGGGCACTGAGTTGCCCATATAGACTGTTCCATTTCCAAAGGTGAACCTAGCATAAGTGCAGACATGTGTGCCGAGCGTTTCTAACGCTAATGTGATTGATTTGTAATACAGACTTTTATGACTTTGATACCTCGGTATCTTAAAAAGTGGCATTTAAGGTTTTTCTTTCAGATAAACAAGTTCTGTTTACTATCATACTTATGCTTAATGTTTTGGGTTATCCTCTTATATATATATAATTGTTGTTAACCTGTCTATTTATTGTCTGTCAATAAACTTGTTCTTGAGAACCTTGCGTCTCTTTCACCTGTGTCAATTTATTGGTATAATTGAGCATTCATTCTATGTACCTTATCTGGGATAATTCTAATAGAATTGTTCCTTTATGCAAGCTATGTTGCATTGGTTTATGATTCCCTTAACGGGAGAACTCCGTCCCATAAGGGGACGAGGGCGGTTTTACTAGTTTCTTCCTATGCGGATATAAACCTTTGTCCAATACAAGTATTGTGCGGATAACTGGTCGATATTTCATATTGACGCAGTGGTTCTTTACAAACTATGCTTTACTTAATATAGGGTGAGACCACTATATTAGCTTGCCTGGTATTCATACATAGGTATATATACTCTTCGAGACTTTCCCAGAGCCCAGTAGGACTCTTCCCTGTAGGGGGCAGGAAGCTCTAAAAGATGTATAACGGTAACATCTTAGGTCTCTAGGTCTAGTCGACCGGGGAAAAATTACTTCCGGGGAGTACGGCACGTTCTGAGAATCCACAGATACAGTAATGCTCTGGTACACTTCCATCAGGACGACATGGCTTGAGCCCAAAAAACGGATTTTGAGCGAAGCGAAAAATCTATTTTTGGGTGAGATGGCCATGTCGTCCTGATGCACCCGCCCTTCCCTTTCTAAAAAAGGGCTGTAGGACCCCTCCCTACACACAGTATCTGTAGCACCTCGTGTACGCTACAAGGAATACAGATGGCGCCAGGATTGGCGCCAGGCACGCTTACGAAACGGGAGATAGGGAGCCTTGTGAGTGGCTCCCCCTTTTTCTTTCCCAATTTCGTTTCTTGCCAATTGACCCCTGCGATACGTAATCTCTGTTCGGGGTGTAGATTGCCATGTGGCGTGTCAAGAATACGTCCTCTGATATGTCGTGATATCCCTTTCACGAGGGATACTCGCTCCAGGAGTTAGAATTCTGGTTCCTTTAAGGTAAATTCTCTGGGAATATCGCCGTAGTTGTAATATACCCTAGGAAGCTACCCTATAGGAACTTCCATCAGGACGACATGGCAATCTCACCCAAAAATAGATTTTTCGCTTCGCTCAAAATCCGTTATATATATATATATATATATATATATATATATATATATATATATATATATATATATATATATATATATATATATATATATATACCAAGACAAATGAAGCCATTTCTAGTCCGTTTAATCAAATGACTCAACACTTACATATCTTTTTGGGATCTTACATTTTTTAGCAAGGAGCAAAGATGTGTAATGACCAAACTTTTTCATCATCTCTAATTAGTAAAAGTTGGAAACTTCTCATAACATCAGCAAATACCTTGAGTATACTCTTTCTTTGTATAATCAGAATGGCTGGATCCACAGTGAGATTTACTTTCACTTTAATGATGCTCATTCTCTTGTTTGCATAACTCCAGATAATTTTCCATCGATTTTGGTATTTTTTATCTGCTTGGAAAGAGTCGTAAGTAAGATTCTGAAAGTCGAATATTTTACTTTTATTATCCTTTCAATTTATCAGTAAAGATATAGTTTTATTCCTGTTTATTCTAAGTAAGGGATTCTATTAATTTCCTATCAATAGCCATAGTCCTCAGCAATCAATCCAACTGAGGACTATGAAGCGTGAAGTTGGAGATGATGAATGGTAAGTATTGATTTAAAAGCTCAAGATAGAGACGACTGGTGAAATCTAACCGAGGTCCTTTGTGTCAAAAGGCGTAGGAGGAGATGATGATGATTATGATGACAATAGTTTGTTGAAAGTTCTAAATAAGAGTAATATATTTACCAATGAGTAGAAACCGAGAAATTCCTTTTTAGAGTATGATTCAAGTGAGGAAGATAATAATTACCACAAGAGCATTGAGCTAACGTCATGCGAACCCTAGACCGATGCTCTATCCACTCATCCAAAGAGAAATAAACAAAGAACTAATTGAATGATTATCGCTAGAGCAATCATCTACAGTCGATCTAAATTTAGATTTGATGGAGATATATGATAATACCAATTAAATCTTGTTACCTCACATGCAAGTGATTAGTATAAATCAGATAAACCTTCAATGTAGCAAACATAACGATAGTTTCTCATTTGGTTTTATGTTTAGGCTTTTCAACAGTGAGTTAATCGAATGGAGAACGGAAGACATTTTGGTTGGAAGTAATGTCAGAGAGAGAGAGAGAGAGAGAGAGAGAGAGAGAGAGAGAGAGAGAGAGAGAGAGAGAGAGAGAGAGATGTAATTCATTTGGAGTTAGGTGAACAAGAAAATTTCGCATTTTTACCGTACTATTTAGAAGCTCTGATATAATATACTTTGAATATTGTTTCTATTTTCCGTCATGCAATACATTGCAACAATTTTCCAAGTAGACGTAATGTCCTTTTTCTTTTCGTATTTTTCCTCAAGCCTGAAATAATGAATGAATGCTCTTTTCGCGGACTCAAATATCAACCCTTTTGAAGAAACTAGAACCACTGAAGTGAAATCCAAATTATAAAGTCGGAATGAATTTGGAGTTACTCATAATTCTCGAATTTCGAGGATGATATCAAGAGAAGTAATTACTTTGGTAAACCTCAAACCCTGGATGCATTCACCTTATTTCTTTCTTAATTTTTTAATTTTGGTTTCCTTTTCATCCTTTTCATTTTAACTTCTTTTCCTGTAACAAAAGTGTACCAAAACAACCGACTGCAATTCACACATTTTACGAGCTGTTTTAAAACATACAGTCTGTTTAGCTTTTCTATTTAAACTTGAATTTGTTTCTTTGCTACATACAAACCATCGTCCTTTAACAGAGAGGTTATTTTATTGCAAGGTGGAGACGTTGTTGGAATTGTTTAACTAGTGGTTAAACTACTGGTGGAGGGTGCAGGCCAGAAGCCCTGCCTCACTCAGTCACTCACCAGTCTGAAAGCTTCACCTGTGTTCCTGCCACTCTTAATCGAAGTTTTCATTTTCTTTTTCTTTTGCAGGAAGTAAATGCTAGTAGTTTGGACTGAAGAATGGAAGTTAAGCAAGCAATTCGTCCTTGTCGAGGGAAGGGTGGAAGCTGCAATTGGTTTATGAGTAAACTGGCTGTAGATCCACTCTGCCTTCGTGCTTCTTGTAGGGGGAATGGTATTCACAATCATACCCATGCGTTGATTGAAGGTTATGACCTCCTGTGCAGTGGCAGGTATCCCTGAAGGGAAAAAGCACACTAAAGGTTCGTTTTGCATGCAGCAATTGTTGCGATCATCGCACAGCTATGATCGTCCAGCAATCATCGCTGAGCACTAATTACATTTATTCCTATGGAGCTGTTTTGCAGCGAGCGATCATCGCTACAGTCGCGAGCGATCATCCCTGGCTCCAAATGATTGCTTGTTGCAAAACAGCCCCATAGGAATAAATGTAATTAGTGCTCAGCAATGATCGCAACAATCGCTGCATGCAAAACGTACCTTAAGCCTTCGCCGGTGTCTGTCTTGGCAACGTCCAAGAGACGCTAAAAAATCTGTTAGTGCTTCTGTCTCCTCAACGGGCGTGTCTCGTGTCTCCACCCACCCCCTAGCTCATGCATCCCTGGTTTGGTTACCCAGGGAGTATGCATCAGGAATAAGGAGCCCTTGGATTTGTATCAGCGGGGTTTTTAGGTTTTGGGGCCATGTAGTACACCCCCGTGTTCACCACTCCCCTTCGGAAGCTGGACGTTTCTGTACAGACTGCTGACGATGAGTTTTACCTAAGGAAGTCTTGGACGCCCTTAGCTCCAGTTTCTGTTTTCTTTACCATAATTAGCAAACTATTACCTGAAGAGGTCAACCATCCCATTCTCTTTCATAAATCATCTCACATTTTCGTCTACAACTCGAAATTCACTATGCTCTTTCTGATCTTACATAGCATTCTATCCATAGATATGGTGAACAGTCATATAGACAATAACCCCTTTATCTCAGATTTCATCTAGTACCAGAACTAATTCTTTCATATCTACATACTCTAACACATACCATGCCTCATTTTTTCATTCCATTCAGTAACCTGCCATCTAGGCCAAAAATTCGAAATACTCTTCACTTGACGCTATTGATTAAAGAATAAGGTTTCACTATACTCGACGCAGTGAGAAAGGACCGATAGGAGAGGGTACCTGGTTTGAAATGGATTCCCCCATTGATGCCATGTCTCTACAGAACACACACACACACTCTCTCTCTCTCTCTCTCTCTCTCTCTCTCTCTCTCTCTCTCTCTCTCTCTCTCTCTCTCTCTGTTTCTATGCTAGTTTTTGTACTTTCAAAATTACTTTGTTTTCTCCCTAGTTACTTTTTTTCTTTCAAGAAGTATCTGCTCACTTTGTAGATAATCCATAGCTTTCCTCTGAAGGTGAGCTTGAAATAGTGTGTGTACCAGCAACATCTGACATATGAGCATGGCAGGGCCCTCACTTAAATGCAACATTTAAGATTGAGGGAAACCTTTATACAGAGATCATGCAATGAATTTTGCCTCAACGTTGGTGTGGAACAAAAGTTAGAATAATTTTAGATATAGTTTTGGAAAAACACCAATTTATTTAGAAACAGACAGAAAGAAAAATAGGCAGAGACAGAGGGTAAAGAGATGAATTCTCCTTTTCAGCTCTATTCCACTAAAGCTGAAACTTTATTCTATCGCTCATCCTAAAAACTTAAGCTTTAACTCCTAAGGTAGTTTTTTATTCGTTTACCAACATCTTCAACTATATATTTTTCAGTTCCTTCCCGAGCGCTTTTCAGCTTCATTCCACTCAAGCTGAAACTTTATTCTATCGCTTATCTGAAGCTTTAAGACCTAAAGATTGTTTTACTCTTTTACCAGCATCTCCAACTAAATATTTTCTAGTTCCTTTCCTAGCCCTTTTACTTATAGAGACTTGTTGCTATACCTTTTTCTCTCTAACCAAATAACGGGAACCAGATGGTTGAACCCCTCCTCCCCTCCGTCACCTTTTTCATTTTTGTGGACCTGAAAGAGTCAGGTGGGCATCCAAAATAAGAAAAAGGGAAAATTTGATTGACAATAAAAAAGTGTCTGATAATCCTTTATTCCTTTATCCCCAATTACCTATAAGTAAAAGTTGCTGAATATCCTTTATCCCTTGAAACCTTTATCACCTACAGATCAAAATCAAGCCTATCACCTACGGGTTGCATTGTTGTAAGAGCCCGTGCTTAGCTGCAATTGGTAGGCAATCTACAAGAAAGCAAGATGAAGCGAGGTTGTAGAGAGAAGGCAAGCCAGTTCTCTGTGGAGATATGGCATAAATGGAGGAATCCATTTAAAACCAAGTTCCCTCCCCTATCGACCCTTTCTCGTTGCGTTGAGTCTATATAGATACATGTATGCCAAATACAGTACAGTATTTTCCCTTTACCTTCAAAAGGTTCACTTCACGCTCATGCAATTCATTACAACAATCTCCCTGATAAACGCAATGTCATTTTTTTCCTCTCAAGTTATACAATGAATTTTTCAACTCGTGAAAAATTCAGTCTTATACATCTCCCAGTTTTCACGTTTTTCTCTGAAGCTAAAACGTAGGTTTATTTTTTCATGGACGCAAGTTTGATTCTTGTTGAACAGAGGAACAACGAAGCAGAATCCATGTAACAAAGTTAGAATCAATTTGAGGTTGCTCCTATTTTGGAAGAAAATATAAATAAAAAGTGATGTCTTGGTTGTATTCCATAACTTAGGTAATATCCAGCTGTTGTTCTACATAGATCCCTTTTTTTCCTATCTTTCTATACAAGCAAGCTTTGCCAAAACGCCCTTCTTGTTATGTAGTTAGTATTCAACGAAGAATACAATATCCTTTAGATTTTTCAGAGAACAAGATATAGAACCACATATATTTGAGTTATACATTATTTCATCTACATAGATAACTAAAAACATATTCATGCTTTCAAAATTATCATAAAAACATATACAAACTTTGTGTGCTTTTCTTTGAGCAACTTCCTTCTTTGGCATGAGTCTAGCCTCTCTTTCCAGTCCTGCAAAGAAAGAATGAAAAAGTAAACATCATTTTACATCAAAGGGATTTTTACCGTTCCACATACCATGATGTAGGCGTCAAGGAAGTCATGATTTCTTTGCTCTTTAAATCATATAAAACCAAATATTTCTCTTGATCGTATTTAAATAAACATGAAAGAACGTCAGCCTATTTAGATAAACATTTAAAACGGTGGGAGAAGAGATTGGCAAACTTAAAGGTAAACTCTAAAGTCTAAACCAAATGAGGTAAATGTAAACTCAAATGAAAGAGTTTATATTAATAACTAGAGGTGCACT
>NC_090725.1:23700700-23728200 GCF_036898095.1 Palaemon carinicauda | reverse complement strand
CGAGTCTTGAGCGTTCTTCATCTTGAGGATTTCCATGTGCTTCATATTCCATGGCGGTGTTTAATCTTCACAGAGAGCAGTTATAGTAATGAACAACATTTTCCAACAATTTATTCACCAAAACACATGTTCTTTCCTTGTATGATTCTACACCCGTTACACTGTGTTTTATTTAGCTGGGGTTGTGGTGGCTGATGTGGTAACGTCCCTGACTGGTAAACGGCAGACTGGTGTTCGAGTCCCACTCAAACTCGTTAGTTTCTTAGGTCGCTGCAATCTCGCCATCCTTGTCAGGTAAGGATGGGGTGTTTGGGGGAGCCTGTATGTCTATCTGCTCAGTCATCAGCAGCCATTTTGGGTGTAAAGGGGGCTTGGGCGCTGATCATATGTATATATGGTCAGTCTAGGACATTGTCCTGCTTGATAAGGCAATGTCACTGTCCCTCTCCTCAGCCATTCATGAGCGGACTTTAAACCTTTAAACCTTTAAATCCATCAAAATTCTGGTCTAAGAATTTTGTCTGATTATCTTGTCCTTTTTTTTTAGATAATTCTAGACTCGTTATCATAAATTGAAAAATTCTGAACGCCTTAGGGCAATGTTGATATAATCTTTAATATATTTCCGTTATCATAAGTTTCTCTACATACTCTAGGCTTTACCCATTTACAGCCACCTGTTAAAAGGAAAGATTATCCTAGCCATCTAGAGCCTTTTTATTTTCTCTAACTCTCTTGGCCTTTAAACTAAAAAAAAAATCTGATTGAAAAGAGTTCCTCCGGCACAGAGGAAATTAAGTTACACTATTTTCTTTTGCCAACACCATTGTTTGTTCTTTTTAATTCAAGATAACTGCAACTGCCAATTTAATTTTGCTTTTCGCTATTGTATTGGATTGCAAATATTATGAGTCTGTTTGAAAGAATGAAAAAAAGAATCGAAAGTTTTGTTAAATGTTTTAATCGAATGTAAAGAACATGAGAGAGAGAGAGAGAGAGAGAGAGAGAGAGAGAGAGAGAGAGAGAGAGAGAACAAACCTGTTTCTATGTAGTGGTAGAGACCTAAATAGCAAAAGAATTAGATACATATATCTCTCATAAGAATCATTGTCTCATTCTCCAGTTTTCTTCCTCTTTTATTGTGGTGGTCTACTGGAAACGTCCCTGTC
Source organism: Palaemon carinicauda (assembly GCF_036898095.1). Taxonomy (NCBI): domain Eukaryota; kingdom Metazoa; phylum Arthropoda; class Malacostraca; order Decapoda; family Palaemonidae; genus Palaemon; species Palaemon carinicauda. The sequence goes on along the minus strand of NC_090725.1, from coordinate 23,727,031 downwards.
TGACGTTCTGCTGGTCTCGGGTTCGAGACCCGCCTAAGCTTGATAGTTTCTTTTAGTGTCTGCAACCTCACCATCCTTGTGAGCAAAGCTTGGGAAATTTTGGGGAGCCTATAGGTCTACCTGACGCGTCATCAGCAGCCATTGCCTGGCTTTCCCTGGTCCTAGCTGGATGGGAGAGAGACTTGGGTGCTAGTCATATGTATATATGGTCAGTCTCTAGGGTATTGTCTCTGTCACTTGTCTCTGCCATTTCTGAGCGACCTTTAAACTCTTTAAGTGGAAGGATGTGTATTGTTCTCTAGTCTTGGGTAGTGCCATAGCCTCTGTACCATGGTCTTCCACTGTCTTGGGGTAGAGTTCTCTTGCTTGAGGCTACACTCGGCTACACTATTCTATCTTATATCTCTTCCTCTTGTTTGGTTAAAGTTTTTATAGTTTATATAGGAAATATTTATTTTGATGTTAATACTGTTCTTAAAATATTTATTTTCCCTTGTTTCCTTTCCTCATTGTGCTATTTTTCCTGTTGGAGCCATTGGGCTTGTAGCATACTGGTTTTCTAACTAGGGTTGTAGCTTATCAAGTAATAATAATAATAATAATGATAATAATAATAATAATAATAATAATAATAATAATAATAATAAACGCTATGAATTAAATTTGATTTAAGGTTGTTCAGCATCCCAGAATTCACAGTCAAGAGAAATAATTAATTTAATCAATCAAGGAACGAAAATACTGAAAATACTGTGTACATCTGCGTGGTTATACTCTGCATTCAATTGTTTTCTGTCAAATCTGTTTCATTCTGTCCAGAACAGAGAATATCAGTGACATTTGCAGCACACACCACATATCCAACATCCAGTAGACTTGGATTTTTCTAGTTTCTAGAAATGCGTCAAATCCTTTTCAAAACATTTCTAGCGTTCGTTTTTGTCAACGTCGTTTCATATATTTTCACTCAAATTTTTTCATTCTCTGATATGAACTCTTAAACCATGGACTGTTGGGGACGATGAAATACATATCTCATCAAAACCAAGGTCTACAGACCTTGATTAAAACAATGGTCATATCAGTCATCCATAGCCGTCTCTCCTTCTATCACTCAATTGAGCTTTAAACGAACTGAAATAAAAAAAAGATATATTGAATGCCATGAGTATGTCACGCATAGGGGTGATCTAGTAATATTATCTTATATTCAAGTTCTTTCTGTGGTGAATTCCAGAAATGATTACACTGCTGTGACAGTCAACTTCATTTCAAGTAAGTAAAATTTCCTTTCATGAAATGACTCTGAGTGGAATTATTCTTTTACATCGGAATTTTATGTAATATTGACAATAACAAATTTAGGAAATTTCTCTAATGTACTGTAATCTAAAAGTTATGTTAGCTTTAAAATCAGACAGTAACTTTTATTGTAAGTAAACATAAGAATTTTTTTTATATATATATTTGATATCTATGACATATATTACGTCAGCAGTGTATTTACTATTTCAGTTTGATAGAAGAAATAGGTAAATTTCCCTCTCCATAACTAGCAGTAACGCAAAGATCTGCATAGAGTCATTGTTAGACAGGCAAGTAGCCCTCGTAAGCTACATCTTTAATAGAATTTCGCAACAGCTGAGTAGACTAACTAAAACTTTCCATGAGTAAAATATCCAAGTCAAATTTCATTCTTAATACAGCCAGACGGTCTTTCGCATCTCCATTATATTTATACAAACTAATGGGTTATCAGTATTATTTTATCTAACCAATATATTATTGAGCATATCTAGAAATTGAGATGAAAATGGTGAAAAACCTTCTAGAAACGAAGTTAATCTAATGTTATAGCAAACGAAAATTAGAACTTAATTAAAAAGAAACCATGATCTCAAAGACAAATTTAGAAAATTATATTTTAGAATGTCGCTTAGAAGCAGATAGTCCAGTATTACAGTACATTGTTTGATCATAATTACTCGTGTTCTGATAAATGTTACTTGTCTTGAAATATCTTATATTAACTATTCAGTTCTTCTCAAGTAGTTTATTTATTTCATTATTTCCTTTCCTTCATGGGCTCTTTTTCTCTGTTGGAGCCCTTGGATTTATAGGCATCCTGTTATTATTGTTATTATTATTATTATTATTATTATTAAGCTACAACCCTAGTTGGAAAAGCATGATGCTATAAGCCAGGGGCCCCAACAGGGAAAATAGCCCAGTGAGGAACGGAAACAAGGGAAAATAAAATATTTCATGAGCAGTAACATTAAAATAAATATTTCCTAAATAAACTAGAAATTCTTTAACAAAACAAGAGGAAGAGAAATTAGATAGAATAGTGTGCCCGAGTGTACCCTCAAGTAAGAGAACTTTAACCCAAGACAGTGGAAGACCATGGTACAGAGGCTATGACGCTACCTAAGACTAGAGAACAATGGTTTGATTTTGGAGTGTCCTCCTAGAAGAGCTGCTTACCATAGCTAAAGAGTCTCTTCTACCCTTACCAAGAGTAGAGTAGCCACTGAACAATTACAGTGCATTAGTTAACCCCTTGGGTGAAGAAGAATTGTTTGATAATCACAGTGTTGTCAGCTGTATGAGGACAGAGGAGAATATGTAAAGAATAGGCCAGACTATTCGGTGTATGTGTAGGCAATGGGAGAGAACCGTACCCAGAGAGAAGGATTCAATGTAAGTACTGTCCGGCCAGTCAAAGGACCCTACAACTCTCTAGCGGTAGTATCTCAACGGGCGGCTGGTGCCCTGGCCAACATACTACCTACTACTAGGGTTTTATCTTGGCTGATAACAACAACAACAACAACAACAATGATAATAACAACAACATATTACTACTTTTATCACATCCTCTCACTCTACAAAATTCCTGAATCATAATGAGTAAAAGATTTATAGAAGATCATAAACGCTAGAATAAGTGGCAGTTTTTAGATTAATTTTCTTGACCGAATAAAAGTCAGCATTTATTTCTGGCATCTTTCACTCATAATTGGGTAATTGAATAAGTTGATTGATATTTCAACCGCAATATTTTAATTGACATTTGTAGTTACAAGCTCACAGATTAAGGTGTCGGCTATGAGAGCTAAATTTAATGGATTCAATTGAATTGCCAGAGTATCCAGCAGAGGTAAACACCCTGAAAATGTGTGTATTTACGTAGAGAGAGAGAGAGAGAGAGAGAGAGAGAGAGAGAGAGAGAGAGAGAGGAGAGAGAGAGAGAGAGAGAGAGAGAGAGAGAGAGAGATTGCTAGATCGGTATTACATGAAAAAAAAAAAACGTTACATATTTTCATATCAGCTGCGACGTGTAGCAAGAAGTATAGAGAACAGAAAATAATTTCGAAAGAAAGGCTACTTTTAAATATAAATAAACCATAGTAAAAATAAAGGATGGAATTGAACGCAGGATCTAAAGACAATATTGAATCTCGTTTGCTGTGATAAATCTCCAAAATAAACAAGGCGTAGATCTGCTGAATCCGGTTCGTTTGATGAGGGAAGAAACATTTATGTTATGGGAATCTGCAGCTGTGCCTTATTTTGGGTAGATTTCAATTTTATTCCCACACGCAGACTTTATATGATTATCATATTATGAATACGGAAAGTGCGAGGCTATTTGCAGATATTACTAGATAGGAAAATGTATCATTAATTATATATCTTCTTTAAAGTTATTCTGAACAATGACAATTGCCTTCTATTTAAACAAGTAGCTAAATTAAATATTTCAAGGAAAAATTTTAGTATATGTGTACACAGTTTAAAATAAAAGATTTAAAAAACTAATTTCTTTATATCAATTTCCAAAAAGGAGATTTATTTCATAAAATCATCAGACCTTACTTACTAGCTCCAAATGAAGTAAACCTCCTCCTGGACATTCATTAGAAATTTGATGTTTCTGAAAAAAAAAGTATTTATATGGCCGTAAAGAATCACATAAGGGTGACAATTGTATGAGTACACTCAACAGTTTTTTTTTTTTTTTTTTTTTTTTTTTTTTTTTTTGTTGCTTGCAGATTGAAAGCCGTTACAGTTAGAATGGTATGTAAGGATGACATTGTCATAACAACTTAATAATGGTAATGAAAATAGAGATGAAATTAACATGTTACTTTCAACGCTGTATGTCATTTAAGTTAACAGAAGTCCGATGGGGAAAGCTATGCATGCTACGTGGAATAAACCGAGAGAGAGCAATTTACTTTATTTATACATGCATAGCTTGTTGAACATTTATTACATGGCTCCCCCCTGAAGCGGACATGCATGTGAAATAGGGAGACCGGTTATAGAAAAGTGTCTTGCAGGAGAAATGCAGGTTTTAGGCAGTCAATGGTGATCCAATCGTCTTTCATACAAACGTTATGGAGAAAAGCTTTCGGAATGCAACGAACGACAAGAAATGGGGCCGTGTATGAGGATGATGGTGGTGGCATGAAAGAGTCACTGTACACTGTACATGAATATGTGCTGCATGTTTTGGTCTTATGATATCTGCTGATTTGCGAGACTTGTCAGTCTTATGGTTGTGGGTAAATTTCTTCACAACGTGATTTATCCACTGGAGATCATAAGAGGAGCTGGCGAATGGAGAAATCCCACAGTAACAAACAACCGGTAGGCAATTACCATTTCAGCTTCTGATCATAAATGGTTTCCTTAGAAGTGGTCCTTAGTCAGAGGAAGACCCAGGGAAGTAGTGAAAAATAACTGGACATTAGCGGTATTTTGAGAATACAATGGAAATATTCCACCATTCCGTTGGCTGGAGTTTTGTAGGGGCTAGACAGATGTAGAGTGATGCTGAGAAGATACCCTAAGGATGTCCACATTGAAAAGGTTAAAGTGGTATCCATGATGGAAGTGATGTGCTCTGGGATGTTGAATCTTGCTATTAATCCAGAAAGTAAGGCAGTGCTACATGAGGCAGATGTGTAGTGATTGATGACTGAAAAGATAACAGTCCTAGTAAAGTGGATAGGGGCTGAACAATTTCAACGTACATGTGGGCAAAACAATGCTGAGGCTTATGAAAAATGCCCACAACTAAATATGTGTGGTAATCCTTGGCATATTTAGTAATACCATGCAATATGAACTTCGACTTCAGTAGCTGTGCAGTAGATTGGCACAGGGAGTGTGAGGATCAATTGAAACACTTATCGGCGCATATAGGCAGGTATCCACTGGCATCACCTACCAATATTGATGTCACACAGAGGGTGACTTTGGAGTTATTGAGGACTACGTCTTCTCAACAGAAAGACGTGCCAGATGCCCTGCAGGTTATGTACTTGGTCATTTCGTTGTGCTTCTGCCAGGCCTTTGTAATCAACTTCCAATTGTACAGCAGCCAGGGTCTTTCTGGAAATGGCATTGACAATGGAACTCAGTTTAGCAGGGACTTGTTGAATGGTGAAGTTGTATTAAAGAAGGTTATAGAGGTGCCAGCATTGACAAGCGATCCAAGCGTCGGATTGTTGACCAAAAGGTATATACAAGGTGCATGGGGTCTGTGCGAATGACAAGTAACGTGCAGTCTTGGTGATAAACAGCTAAATGCACTGCATTAGTTTGCGGTCAAAGATAGATTAGCTGGTTTTGGCCTTTGAAAAATATTCTACTGAAGAAGGCCAAAGGGCCAGACAATCAGCTGATCATTTGTTTGGGCATTGCCCCTACAACGTCATCACTGGCATCGATGAAGAGCAGGAGAGGTGCAGGTGACAGGGGAAAGGTGAGAGCAGTAGTAATTGATGGGGCTTCCTTTGTATTGAATAAGGCTGCCCCACAGGGGCAAGAGTGGCTTTTAAGGCTGGCAAGAACTGTTGATAATAGCTCACCGTGAGTAAGGACTGCTGCAGTGCTTTGATGGTTGAGGGCATGGGGACTTTTATACTGATGATGCCCTCTCAGGGAGATGGTGAACGCCCTCAAAGTGATGTAATGATCCAATATTGTCACTATTTGTATTTAGCTAAAGAAACATTACCAATTCAAAGATCTGGATGCTAAGGAGCTACTGTCCTCGACCTACTTACAGTCATAACTTAGAATCATATTTTGAGCCTTTTTAACTATCAACTTCATATCCTATAATTTGTACCACGAACTAATTCTAGTTAAACCTCTATTAAGGGACTCAGCTCTCTAAGATCTACAATATATATGCTCTTATGTTCCTTAATTTAACCTAACATTTAGAAAAATCACAGGAATTTTATAGAATATGAGAGGAGTTAGATCTTTCAGCACAATTTTTGTATAGAGTAGTGAAAGTACTTGAAGATATTTATAACGTAAACATGGAATTATGAATATCACAGCAATAATCACTGAAAAGCAGGAAATAAGTTAAAACTAGTATAGAGGAGTAGAGACAAGCTCAACACCTTATTATACAGAAAAAAGCTTAAGATTTCTTCCACAACAAAGGCCAATAAGAATTTCCTATGAAAGGGGTTCATCTGTATCAGAAGTATAATACCTCCAGAAACTACTTACCCAGATTTCGAAATAGATCTTTCAAATCCAATTGTACACCAATAATCTATTTGATTTCGCTGTTCTTACTGTACAAGCTACCTACCTTTACTCTCCACATCACAGTGCTAATAAGATATATATTTGCTGTTCTATTCCACTACATATTCGGACACTTCCAACTGTCTTTCCTTGACTGACCTGGTAACCCTGAATGAAGGGACTGCTGTGTTAATATTAATTAAGCCATATCCGTTGCTTTTAAAAAGACGATGTAAAGAGTATCCTAGGAATGTCAAATCATATACTAAATTGCTATATTTATTTTATAAATTAAAAATTGTTTTTCGAATATAGGGGAATTTGATCACTAAGTCTGAATAAGTATTCAAATGTATATTTTATTTGGCTCAAACTGGCGCAATTAGTTTTAGTTAATCATATCTTCTGTGGTTTTAATTGAATTTATTAGTAGCCTTATTGGGTGTGAATAACATATTGATTTGATAAAGAGAGAGAGAGAGAGAGAGAGAGAGAGAGAGAGAGAGAGAGAGAGAGAGAGAGAGAGAGAGAGAGAGAGAGAGAGAGAGAGAGAGAGAGAGAGAGAGAGATACAATTAAATTCCATGTCAGTTCCATATCTCCCGATATTTTTACAATAATGTAAATTTTTATAGTCATGCAACCTGCGACAATAATTTTCCAAGGGAAAAATACAAGTTTTCCCTTCTGTTTTTTTTTCTTTTTTTTTTAAATACAATCTAATTCCAAAGGAACTTCATATCTCCCGATATTCTCACAGAAATGTAAATTTTTATTTTTATGCTACCTGCGACAATCATTTTCCGGGGGGAAAATAATTCAGATTTCTTTTCCGAAGATTTTATTTTTTTTATTTTCTTAGATTTTTCATCTCATGAAACAAGAATCAAACTCACTGGAGTGATATCAAATTTGTGACCTCCTGTTAACCTTTCTGTCTATTCATCTTCCTTTGCGGAAACATCAAACGAAGTAAGAAGAAGCATAAATATTGGGGATGAAATACAGACTTGTTTTTGTAAAAACATTCAATTATTTTTATGCTTGTCTCTCTTTGAGTCATAATTCTGCAAGCGGAAAGCCGTGTGTCACAGAGTTCCTTTTTCCTGCAGAGGAAACGGAGCAAGTTGCAACAGATTACAATGGGGACAATTTCTAAACCTTTTCTGCAAGGACATCATTGAACTTTATCTTTATGTTGGTGTAATATTCACCTACACACACACACACACACACACACACACAAATACAGGAAGTCCTTAACTTACAAACTTAATTGGTTCCAAGAAGCTGTTTGTAAGTCGAACTGCTTGTATTTCCATTTTTTTTTTTTTTAAATTTTGGCCTAGGGTAGGCCTAACCTGAATTCCATCCCTATGATTTTCAGCTACAAAATTCAACAAATAATCAGGTTTCATATGAAATAGATATCAGGTTATTAGAAATGTTATTTTCCTTACCGTATTAAATGACATAATATAGTTTTATCAAAGTATTCCTATATCTTATCTTTGTTATTTTCAGTTAGATTTGTGTTTGTATCTCCGAATGTTGTAAGTCGAATGTCTGTAAGTCGAATGTCAGTAGCTCGAATGTTCGTAAGTTGAGGACCTTTTGTATACAGCATTCAATGATGTATAAACTGAATAGATAAAATCTTAGTGGCGTTCAAGAATCTAAGACAGCATCTCTCCGGAAGATCTGAGCCCCGGATAGTTATCAGGTTAACAAGAAAAGTGAATTTACGTTTCTCCATTTATTATTTGGTGTCGACACGTGTTTCGAGGAATTTAATTTTTCTTTTTTTTTTGTAATTCTTCATCAGAATTACAATGGGTGAGCGATTACATTTTAATGTATATGTATATACATATATGTATATATACATTTATATATATGTACATGTATATATACACACATATAGGTACATACAACACACATATGTTTCATATATACACACGCATATATATATATATATATATATATATATATATATATATACTTCATGTAGATATGTTATATGTATATACACATATATATGTATATGTATATAGGTACATGAATATCATATACATATATATATATATATATATATATATATATATATATATATATATATGAGTATATATATACATATATATATATATATATATATATATATATATATATATATATATATATATGTGTGTGTGTGTGTGTGCATGTGTATGTGTGACCTCCTTTCCCACAGTCGATGACCTCTTACAAAATGCTTCCTTTTCAGACAAATGAAAATGAGCGAAAAAGAAAAAGGAAATAGAAACGTAAATAAAACAATATCTGTAATTTAGCTCCAAGATTCATCCTTTTCCATATTTCCTTTGATGTCTCCGTCTAAGAGGATGAATTTAAGATAATTCAGTACACCTCAGTGACTCTGGTTGGTCCAGTTATTGACTAATGATGCAGTTATGTCTGCTGAAAGAGGATTCCAAAATATTCTCAGCAAGTAATAAATTCGAAAGAAAACGGGACTTATTTTAGAAGGGAAAATAAAAAGCTAATATTACTTTAAAAACATTGAGAAGATTGACATTAAAAGAATCTCTCCTTTATGATAAGGAGTAATTTTATGGTTAGATATATATATATATATATATATATATATATATATATATATATAAATATATATATATATATATATATATATATATATATATATATATATATATATATATATTTATATATACATATATATATATATATATATATATATATATATATATATATATATATATATATATATATATATATGTGTATGTATATCTATAAACTATATATATATATATATATATATATATATATATATATATTTATATATATATATATATATATATATATATATATATATATATATATATATATATATATATATATCTGTGTGTGTGCGCTTGTGTGTGTAAATACTTTTGACGGATCGGTTACGATAGTACTACATAAAACTGCAAATTTCTCTCTCTCTCTCTCTCTCTCTCTCTCTCTCTCTCTCTCTCTCTCTCTCTCTCTCTCTCTCTCTCTTATCCTTTTTTATTCATATATTCATATCAAACAAATTTCAAGCCACAGACCTGAGAGAGAAAATTGTGTTTGTATAGTTTTGTTATGCAACTCGCAGGAGTAAAAAAAAAAGCTACAACCCTAGATGGAAAAGTAGGATGCTATAAGCCCAAGGGCTCCAACAAGATAAAATAACCCAATGAGGAAAAGAATTTTTTAAAATAATTTCCAGTTATTACATTTTACTTGGTTTTTGTAAAGAACTTTGTGAATTTAGATGAATATTTTTTTTTAGTTTCGCATAAACATAGTTAGTTTCTAGAATAGATAGGACAATTTATGTTATAATTCTAATTTCCCATGATTCATAATGATTGGATTTTTAATGCAACGAGGATGACAAATAAAAATATAAAGAAAATTCCCTTTATTCAGCCTTATACGTCCAAATACATAGCGAGAGAACATCCCTGCCTGGCGATTTGCCGGACTAGGTTTTGAGTCCCGCCCAAGCTTGATAGTTTCTTGTAGTGTCTGCAACCTCACCATCCTTGTGATATGAAGGAAGGGAGGTTTTGGGGAGCCTATAGGTCTAACTTACTGAGTCATCAGCAGCCATTGCCTAGACCTCCATATAACTAGCTTGTAGTTCCTTTAGTGTCTGCCACCTCACCATCCTTGTGAGCCAACGTGTTGTTTGGGGGAGCCTATAGGTTTAACCAACAGGAAAAAATAGCTCAATGAGGAAAGGAAACAAGGAAATAAAAAAACTATTAGAGAATGAACAAAATGAAATATACTAAGAACAGTAACAACGTTAAATTAGATTTTCATATATAATTATACTATAAAAACAGGAGAGAAAGAAATATGATAGAACATTGTACCCGAATGTACCCTCAAGCAAGAGATCTCTAATCCAAGATAATGGAAGGCCTTGGTAAAGTTCGCTGAATTATTTTTCAACCAATAGTATAGGATATTTAGGCATGAATTAAGAGCCCTCCATGTCCCCAGCTTGGTTGGGGACATGGCGCTGATTACATGTATATATGGTCAGTTTCTAGGGCATTGTCCTGCTAACCACGGTAGTGTCACTGTTCCTTGTCTCTGCCTTTCTTAAGTGACCTTTAAACCTTTAAACAAGGTATTTTTTGCAGTAAGAACAACACTATCGTTAAAGGGACTTCAAACGATCGTTGAAATACAGATGGTAAACACGCAAATCTATTGTGGAATATAAACAGAAACTTTTGATTTTTAGAAAGAAAATGTGGCATGGAAGCAGATCTACATATAAATATGGTATAGAATTGAGATCAACATTGTTCTAAAGGAATCTGAATACTGTATATATTTCTTTTGTTCATCTTTACGGGATATTTGTAAAAGGCTTCGCTTACCACATGTATGATATTATAATAGAGTCACAGCCTGTGTGCTCTAGGAATAAAACTGGAATCAACCCAAAATACAGCACAGCTTGAAATTTCCATTCCCAATCCATAAATATATCTGGCCTCTTTAAACCAACTGGATCCAGCAGCTCGGTCCTCACACCCTGTTTTTTTTTTTTTTTTTAATTTAACACAACAATCGAGGTTCGGTATTGTCCTTGAATCTTTTGTTCAGTTGCAACCTCTGTTTTTGCTGCTTTTTTTTTAATAATTGTTCTTTAGAAATGCTTTTCTCTCCTCAAAATTTCGTGCTATACGTCACACCTTCTATGAAAATCTGCAAAATGTAACATCCATATTTTTATGTATTGCAATATTTCCTTTGTTTTTATGCTTATACGAAAATTCCTTGTATAAAGTATTAATCCCAGTCAGCTAATTTCACACTGCTTGACTCTCTCTCTCTCTCTCTCTCTCTCTCTCTCTCTCTCTCTCTCTCTCTCTCTCTCTCTGTTGCTTCTTATGGTCTTCAGTGGTTCCACACTATCATCTGAAGAAAAAAAATGCACTGCAGGCAGCTAAGGACCAATTGGCATAAAGACTGTTATCGTAAGATTATGCAAGGAATAGAAATAGATGGAGAAAGTTGACTCGAGTGGCCAATCCTGCAGAACACTGGGACTAATAAGGTGGAAATAGGAGGAAGATGGGTTCTTTAATGTACTTATACACACACACACGCATATATATATATATATATATATATATATATATATATATATATATATATATACAGTATATATATGTATATATATATATATATATATATATATATATATATATATATACATATATATATATATATGTATATATATATATATATATATATATATATATATATATATATGTATATATATATACATATATATATATACATACATATATATATATATATATATATATATATATATATATATATATATATATATATATATATATATATATACATATATATACATGTGTCTGTATATATGCATAACCTGCCTCCCTGTTATGAAACATCCATAAAAATAGATTATGATCGAGGCATTGAAAATTACGTTCTGGAAGCAAAGAACCTGTCAGGAAGAATTGCTGAAATTTACTTAAAGATTTACAGCTCTTGAACATGAGACCTTTAAGCAAATGCAAAAAGATCTTGTATATTCACGCTGGAAATTCTCCTGAACGTTTGAAAACATCAGAAAGGAATATTTACCGAAGGTGAATTCTTTTTGGATGTTATTATATTGCGCGGAAAAGGAGAAAGAAGTTAGAATCTTTAAAAACTCTATAAATATTTGCTGGTTAAATGAAGAATATATAATTTTGTTTTGGACGCTATTATATTATGTGGATAAGGAGAGAAAAGTTAGGATCTTTAAAAGATCTATAAGTATTTGCTGGTTAAGTGAAGAAATTGTAATTTTCTTTTGAACGTTATTATATTGCCTGGATAAAGAGAGAGAAGTTAGGATCTTTAAAATTTTTGTAAGTATTTGCTGGTTAAGTGAAGAAAGTATAAATTTCTTTTGGACGTTATTATACCGCCTGGATAAGGAGAGGAAAGTTAGAATATTTAAAAGTGCTATAAGTATTTGCTGGTTAAATGAAGAAATTATTTGGACGTTATCATATTGTGTGGATTAGGAGAGGAAAGTTTGGATCTTTAAAATTTCTATAAGTATTTGCTGGTTAAGTGAAGAAATTATGATTTTCTTGTGGACGTTATTATATTGCGTGGATAAGGAGAGGAAAGTTAGGATATTTAAAATTTCTATAAGTATTTGCTGGTTAAGTGAAGAAATTATAATTTTCTTTTGGACGTTATTATATCGCCTGGATAAGGAGAGGAAAGTTAGAATCTTTAAAAGTTATGTAAGTATCTGCTGGTTATATGAAGAATGCATAATTTTCTTCTTTTAAGTTTTTATCTGCATACGTTTTTGCATCATTTTCTTATCAGGTCGCAATTATATAGAAACTGAAACTTGAGGAAAGTGACTTAAAGTTGAGAGACACTTATTGAGGGGCAAAGAAGAAAGAAAATAGTTGAAGGTCTGAGAATTTTTTCGTAGGAACTTATTGAATTCTTAAGGGAGAAAGGACGGAGGAGGAGTAAAAGTGAAAATGAAGGGTAGAGAATCAAAATAGGTAAATTGAAGAACTCTTTTGAAGTAAATGTTTTGGAGGAGATGTATACTGTACTTTTATAAGGATACAAACGAAGAAAAAGAATATCTATAAAGGTTACAGATAATCAAAAGCTTGAAATGCGACTTTATTCTTTCTATAGACAGGAAGTCCTGTGTATAATTTTAATTCATGGAAAATATGCAAAAGAGCTTTGTACGCCAAAAAGGATAGAAACACGACATCATTCCAGGTAGGCCAGGTTAAGGAGGTAGGTCACTAGCCCGTCAGTCTAGGATTTGTAACGCGAGATTCTTTGGTAGGCTGCTGGTAGGAACATGTCCTGTATCTATATAGATATTGGGGGACGCAGGGTAGGGGGAGTATAAATGACTCCCTTCTCTTGAGGAAACACATGGGATCTAGTTTAGGTTCAGATGGAAGATGAACTGATCAACTAATACCGTAATCTACAACCGATATAAACCAGTTAGACAATCACAATAGTAATAATAATAATGATAATAATAATACAAATAATTCTTTGTAAAGACAAGTAGTCCCATGAATAATAATGATAATAATAATAATGATAATAATAATAATAATAATAATAATAATAATAATAATAATAATAATAATAATAATAATTCTTTGTATAGAAGAAGTCCTGTGTATAATAATAATAATAATAATAATAATAATAATGATAAGAATAATAATAATAATAATAATAATAATAATAATAATAATAATAATGATAAGAATAATAATAATAATAATAATAATAATAATAATAAGAAGAAGAAGAAGAAGAAGAAGAAGAAGAAGAAGAAGAAAAAGAAATTTTGCTTTTATGTAAGCGTTTGATAACAAAATAAGAATTTAACAAAATTCATTCAAAATTTAAAATTTTTCGAAGATTATTAACTATTTGATTTCCATTTCTTCAGCATTATAGTTTCAGACGCAATGAACATAAAATTACACTGTCGATTTCTTTCCGTTTAATTTTCACTTTGAAATGTTTATGAGCTTCATTGTAATCATGCAAAATATAACATTTATTTTTTTTCACTTCAATATCAAAGAACAAAAAATATCAAAGCTTGGTTTAATTAATAATACCTTATTCAGCGACAGAAAAAATGGCTTCTTTCTCTCTCTCTCTCTCTCTCTCTCTCTCTCTTTCTCTTCATGTGATGCACACACACACACACACACACACACACACACACACACACACACATATATATATATATATATATATATGTGTGTGTGTGTGTGTGTGTGTGTGCGCGTGTGTTCACACATATATACATTCATATATATACAGCATATATGTGTTTATAAATGTATTTGTATATATACACATAGAATTACATACATATATAGTTATATATATATATATATATATATATATATATATATATATATATATATATATATATATATATATATATATATATATATATATCCTCCCAAACTAAGACCAGGGAGCACCAAGCAATGACTGCTGATACTTTGCTAGGTAGACCTATAGGCTCCCCAATGAGAATGGTGAGATTATAGACATTAAAAGAAGCTATCAATCTTGAGCAGGTCTCGAACCCCAGCTCAGCAGATCTGTGAAGCTTCTTTATTATTTTTAGGAATTTGAAGCTTCGAAATTGAGTAATTAATATAACGTTAATTCAAGTTAAATCTTCTTTACTAGAATCCTTAAATGATTGACAATATACTCCCAGGTAAGATAATGGACATGGATACGCCGTGATGTCTTTTTCTATACTTATTTAAGTAACTACAGTGCATAATTGATTACACTTAAAAGACAATACAAAAGCATGCATATGATAAGTGGAGTGTTATTTCATTAGACATTCCTGCTAAAGATCTTGATGATTGGACGAGTTTGTACCAACCGTGTTTCACACAATTGTACATAATTCCTTTTGTATATATTATGCTTGTATCTTCGCTCCTCCCTCGCACTAAAACGAACATGAAAATTCCTGTCTGGTTTTTCCTCTGTAATATTGTCTGTCTTGTGAACTTGTTATGTCCTGTTGCCTTGAGGTTTTGTATATAAGGAGAGTGTTCCACAATAATATAACTCAGTCGTTTCCAATCTGCCTTTGAGTTCACACCCTTACTCGGCGCCGTCACATTGGTCATCCCGGAAGTCGACTCGCTCCCACTGCCTTCCACCCCCACCTCCTTCGCCCCTCCATCGTTGGTACTATGACGGAGGCTGACTCTACTCCGGCAGTTGGCACTGCGGCCGCCCCATTGAAACTTTCACCGTTCGCCAGCGGAGAAGCGTTCGCTTGGTTTCAACGCGCTGAATTCCACTTTCGTATCAGGGGCGTGACTCGCTCAACCACCAAAGCGGATTATGTTCTCGCGGCGATACCCGAGGACACCTTCCCAGAAATATCCGACTGGCTTTGTGAACAAGGAGACACCCCAATAGCGTATGACGCCCTCAAATCATACCTTCTGCAGCAGTACTCGCCGTCGCCAGCCGCCCGTATAGCAAAGCTTTTTCAGCTCTCGCAACAACCGTTGGGGGACCAAAGGGCTTCGCTTGCTCTCAGGGAAATGACCAGTATCGCTCGCCTTCAACCTGCCGCAGACGGCTCTCCTCGTGAGGTGAACCTACTCCGTGCCCTTTGGATACGCCGTTTACCTGAACCTGTGCGCGCTGCCATACCTGATGTCGATAGTTTACCCATAAAGGACTTGATGACCAAAGCCGACGCCCTTATGGACAGTCACCTCAAGACCTCCATCAACGCCTCCACCCCTGACGACGAGGAGGCCTATTCAACGTCAACCGAAGCTGACATGAATGCCGTAGGACATACACGCCTACCCCGTGACGTGCCGAAGCGGCGACAAAGCCGCCCACCACCCACCAATCGCTCGCGCCCCAACGAACGACTTCTACAGCCACATACTACCTCCCATCCGCCGCAGTTTTGCTACTACAACTTCAGATTCGGGGCAACCGCGAAGAAATGTGCCAAGGATTGTCAGTGGCCAAAAAACGCGTAAGTAGGCCATCGCTTGTGGCGGTGGCCTCCCATGTTTCTAATCTTTTCTTTTTACAGGATGCAGGAACGGGCGTGCGATTTTTGGTAGACACGGGTGCTTGTCGTTCTCTTTTGCCAAGGAAACTCTTCAAGGCACAACGTAGTCTGTCTACCTCTGCCGACGTCCGCTTGGTAGCTGCCAACGGATCTGCGATACCCACCTACGGTTACGAGAGCCTCACATTATCGTTCGGAAACGGTAAATTCAATTGGCAGTTTCTCGTTGCTGACGTCACAATGCCAATCCTCTATGCAGATTTCCTCTCTCATTTCCACCTTCTGGTCGATGTTGCCCACCGACGATTGGTCAACGCAGACTCGTACTTGTCGACACCTCTTCAACCCGCCCCCTCTAACCTCGCTCTCCACATCAGCGCACCCACGGATGCCTACGCCCACCTCCTCACGTCGTACCCGGAAGTTTTCCGTCCAGAACTTCGCCAAACGCCCACGGTTCCTGCCAAGCACGGTATTTATCACCACATCAAGACGACGGGACCCCCAGTCTTCGCAAAATTCAGACGTCTGGCACCGGAACGTTTGGCAGCCGCCAAACAGACGTTCGCCGAAATGGAGAAAATGGGCCCAATTACTCTTGTTTTGGCCTTCGTAATGCTGGGGCAACGTTTCAACGTCTCATGGATGGCATCTTAGGGGACCTCCCTTTCTGTGTATGTTATGTGGACGACATACTTGTGTTCTCCTCCTCAAAAGAGGAACACCTCCGTCACCTGCGCATCGTGCTCGACCGCCTGCAACAAAACGGCCTTGTAGTCCGGTACGACAAGTGTACCTTTGCCGCCAACGAAGTGTCGTTCTTAGGGCACCGTATCACTCCTGAAGGAGTCCATCCCCTCCCTGAGAAGGTAGCAGCCGTTCAGAATTTCCCCACGCCCTCGACCGTCAAAGCTCTGCAGGAATTCTTGGGCATGATCAACTATTATCACCGTTTTCTGCCAGCCATTGCCGCCACTCTTGCTCCCCTCTACTCCTCCCTCAAGGGCAAGCCAAAGGACTTGAAGTGGGGTCCCCTTCAAGAAGCAGCCTTCTGCAATGCAAAGAAGGCCCTATCAACTGCTGCGGCTCTCACTTTTCCTATCCCACACGCCCCTCTCCTTCTCTCCACCGATGCCAGCGACGTCGCTATTGGTGCAGTACTCGAGCAGGTGGTGAAAGGCTTGCCCCGCCCATTGGCCTTCTTCAGTAGAAAACTGTCCAAGGCAGAATCGGGTTATTCTACCTTCGATCGAGAATTGCTGGCGGTGCACTTGGCTGTCCGTCACTTTCGCCATTTCTTAGAAGGTACGCCCTTCGTCATTCGCACAGACCACATGCCTCTGGTGCACGCCTTCACTCGACAGTCTGATGCCTGTTCCGCCCGTCAACGCCGACATCTCTCCGCCGTGGCTGAATACAATTGCACCCTCCAATACGTCCCCGGGAAAATGAATCCCGTTGCCGATGCCCTGTCAAGAAACACGTTGGCTGCCATTCAACTGGGATTGGATTACAACGCCCTGGCTGAAGCCCAACGACAGGATCCAGAGTATCAAGCTTGTAGGACATCCTGCACGTCCCTCCGTTGGGAGGATTTTCCCCTCGAAGACTCCGACACCACCCTCCTCTGTGACATCAGTACTGGTAGACCGCGACCTTGGATTCCTGCTCCCATGCGCTGACAGGTGTTTGATTTCATCCACGGCCTTTCACATCCCCCGTGCCATTCTACTGCACAGCTGCTGAAGGCAAAGTTCATTTGGCACGACATTTCTAAGGATGCTAAGGATTGGGTCCGTGCCTGTACTTCTTGCCAAACTTCCAAAGTACATCGACACACGGATTCAGGAGTGGGCACCTTTCCTCAACCTCAGCGTTGTTTCGCACACATTCACGTCGACGTTGTAGGCCCCCTACCCACATCACAAGGACATCATTACCTGTTTACCGTCATCGACCGCTCCACTAGTTGGCCTGAAGCCATTCCCATGGAAACTGCAACGTCCGCCTCATGTACATCTGCCTTACTCTCTGGATGGATTTCAAGATTCGGTATCCCTGAGCATATTACTTCTGACAGGGGAACCACTTTCACCTCTCAATTATGGACGTCCTTAGCGAATCTCCTGGGCATCACCCTACATCAGACAACGGCCTACAACCCCGCTGCCAATGGAATGGTTGAACGTTTTAATCGCACCCTCAAAGCAGCTTTGATGTCCCGCTGCAAGGATTGCAACTGGTTTACTCAGCTTCCCTGGGTCCTCCTTGGACTAAGGACCACTCCTAAAGACGCCCTCGACGTCTCGGCAGCCGAAATGGTGTATGGCGACCCGTTGGTCGTCCCTGCCGAGTTTTTTCCTTCTACAACCTCCTCCGACGATCTACAGCGCATACGTCACGTCGTGGGAAAATTTACTCCGTGCCGCCAGACTTACAAGCCCCCAGGGAAGCATCACATACCAACGGACTTGCACTCTGCAACGCACGTCTTCCTGCGCAACGACACCAGCAAGCCACCACTAACGCCCCCTTACACGGGCCCCTCCCTTGTGATCCGACGCTGTCCGAAAGCATTCCTCCTAAACATTCGGGGCAAAGAAGACTGGGTCTCCATTGATCGTCTAAAACCTGCTTATCTTCTGCCAGATGACCCGCCTTCAGTTCGCCTCTCTAGATCAGGGCGCCCTATTTAACATGTACAGTATGTCATTTTTAGGGGGGGAGCCATGTACCAACCGTGTTTCACACAATTGTACATAATTCCTTTTGTATATATTATGCTTGTATCTTCGCTCCTCCCTCGCACTAAAACGAACATGAAAATTCCTGTCTGGTTTTTCCTCTGTAATATTGTCTGTCTTGTGAACTTGTTATGTCCTGTTGCCTTGAGGTTTTGTATATAAGGAGAGTGATCCACAATAATATAACTCAGTCGTTTCCAATCTGCCTTTGAGTTCACACCCTTACTCGGCGCCGTCACAAGTTCTAATGTGCCCCTTGTCAGACAGGAAGGGCTCCTGTTAGGATAACAGGAGTTTAACTGGTCACGTACTTCTGGTTGGCTTCCATCCAGCATCACAAGCTAGAGGGCTTTCGTTTCCCTCCACAACATCACTGGTCAGAAGGAGATCTGGTTTCTCTTCAACATCTCTGGTTCGAAGTTAGTTCCCTCCAACATCTCTACTTAAAAGGCAGCCAATGGGTACCGCAATACAGGAAGTCGGGACTGTCCATGGAAACGGCAGAAGGGAGCCTGACCCCAAAGGAGAGGAACTTCAGATCAAGTTCTACTTTGACCTTTACAGAATGAATGTTTGGCAGGAAGAGAGCTAATGCTTGCTCGTGGTTCTCCTTATACTCCAGATTTCGGGGCATTGTCACGCCATCCTTAAATATGGCCGCTCACTCAGGATTCAAGTATAGCCCACTTCTGGCCAGCTATTTTTTCTTGCGAAATGAATACCTCTTCGAATTTTTATCAACCTACTACCTCCAGTTTGCTCTCTCTCCTACGTCTCTCTATAAAACTCATTTCTTTCTTCACACTAGCAACCTATATCATTTGTCTCTCTATCTCTTAATTAATGACATAAACCTACTAACTCATTCATTATGAATATCTATGATACTACTAATTTCCTGAGAGATCGTTAAGCAGGGATGTTTTCAGTAGGCTATATACCACACGTGTTTCATACACACTCATACATGCTCAGTTATCACCTAACTGGCACCTTGCACATTAGTGACTACCGGAGTGTCCAGACTCCAGCTCCCTCCCGCCTTCCCCTTTTACTGCTGTGTATTACTGTTTAGCAATGCCAACCTCCGACACTGACTCTACTTTCAACGCCACACCACTGAAATTACCGCCCTTCGCCGGTACAGAGGCATACGTCTGGTTTCAGCGCGCAAGGTCCAGTTTCGCATTAAGGGCGTGACTTTGTCAAAAATCAAAGCATACTATGTTATCACAGCGATCTCCGGGAACACTTTCCCCGAAATATCAGATTGACTTTGCGACCAACTGGACACCCCAATAGCATACGACGCCATCAAAGCATACCTGATGGAGCAGTACTCACCATCGCCAATTCGGCTGTATTGACAAACTTTTCCAGCTCTCTCAACAAACGTTGGGGACCAAAAGGCTTTGCTTGTCCTCAGGAAAATGACCAGTATCGCTCGCCTGCAACCTGCTGCAAGTAGGCAACTAACTAACTTAACAGCGACCTTACCACTTAGCCACGAAGAAAGATAAAAGTCAATGACAATTCTTCTGTACATATACATATGCACATACGAACACAAGATATGTGTGTATGTATGTAATTCATGGGGATGCGAAAGACTGTGTGCTTCAATAAGTCATATACACTTTGGAGAACGTGAGTGAAATGAGATTGGAAAAGCTATGCATTGTCCCCTGTATCATGAGATCCCTTGCTGAGTGGAGATAACTTAACGTGGTGAAAGGGTTTGTGTAATGCAATGATCAACAAAGTTGTACTAGTAAGACCCATGGATACTAGTTTGGTTTGCTGTGAGTGACCAGACCAAAATCTCGCGCCATTACCAATCCCCAGTGGCTAGGGTGCCGATGAAAACTGGCCCAGCCCCAGATGTGAATAAGGAAATGCTTAGGCCCTTTTTTCTGCAGTGGACTAGAAACGGTTGTATTTGTTGTTGTTGTTGATGTATCTTGAGACACAATCTTTTCAAAAAGAAAAAAATAGAAATCGAGTGAAAACTCTGAAGACAGGAAACAAGAAGACAGACGGATCCGGCATTATTGTCTTGAGGCTGATTTGCATCTCATTTCTCTTGATGGATTCCTCTGGGATGATGAATAATCTGGCTAAAGGAACCTGGCTTCTCTTTCCCTCACACAAATGGCAATTCATCGCATTTTGGGCCGAGAAGAAAACTGGAGGAGAAAAAGACTATATATTTATTAAGGAATCGTCCTCGTAGATTACATAAGGACGTGCTATAGATATTAAGATGAATCAATAATATATGGTGATTTAAATCTACAAAGAAAATAGTTTGCTCTCTCTCTCTCTCTCTCTCTCTCTCTCTCTCTCTCTTTCTCTCTCTCTCTCTCTCTCTCTCTCTCTCTCTCTCTCTCTCTCTCTCTCTCTCTCTCTCTCTCTCTCTCTCTCTCAACCTTACAATAGATTACTTACGCCCAAATTAATCTGAAGTGCAGAGCCACTCATCAATAGGGACTTTTCCCCAAACCCACATAGTTCTTTTTAAATTTTCCTGCATACAGCCAACGAGAATAAACATACTTGGAGCAGACCATTGCAACTTTTCAACTTGCAACCAACTCATCATATTAGATAGTGCAAATAGTATACAGTGTTGAGACAGTGAATCAGATGAATTCCTCCCGATAAGGGATAAGGGGACAGAGTTATGAAATGATATTTAGACGTTTCACTCTAAATATAAAGAAAACAGATTGTATATTATTGCCTTTGCCAAAATCGAAGATTTTACGAAGGTTATGTATTCATCCGTGTTTTGTTAGTTTGTCTATCTCTTAGTTTGTTAGCAATTTTACATAAAAACTTCTCAACCAATTTTGACCAAACTTGGTAGTCATGCTGGGTATGACCCAAGGATGAATATGTAACATTTTGGATAAAATACATCCAAGTAAAAGTATGCAGCAGAGTTAAGAGCAATATAAGACTGCTTGGCATGGTGAAGGTATAATTTTTTACTGAGTGCCCCTCTAGTTTTACCCAGTATTCTCTATCATAATTCGTATCTCGACTGAACAAATTATTTTGGCTCTTTGAGTTTTTTCAACAGAAGACTGAATCAAGAAAACTCTTCATGCTTAAAACCACTAAGGTCTTTTTGTCTCGACTAAATTTTCTCATCAACATTTCAACCACGTTTAATATCAGTTACATGCAACAACAACAACAACAACAACAACAACAACAACAAATGCAGCCGTTTCTAGTCCACTGCAGAACAAAGACTTATGACATGTCAGTTCATATCTGGGGCTTGGCCAGTTTTCATCACCACACTGGCCACTGCGGATTGGTGATGGTGGGATATTTTCTTCTGATTGCTCATATCAAAGGAACCTAGTATGGGTTGCCTTGACTAGTAAAGCTTTGCTGATCATGGCGATAGACAAACCATTTCACCACGTTAATGTATCCCCACTCTAAAAGGGTTCCATGTATCTAACCTTAAAATACCTTCCTCCTAATTCATCCATATTTTATTCTGCTTACGTCAGTATAATTCCTCCCTCTCTAATTATCTCGTCTTAATTGATTATCATATTTATCGACAAATTTCCCCTCCAGTTTTTAAATGATAATTGGATATACCTTCAGTTGCAATATCTTATAGTTTAGCAAATATATTATTCGACATTCTCTCCTCCACAAATATATTTACTTATACTATTATTCCCAAATCAATTATATTTTTATGTTCACTCTATCCATTCTCTATCATTTCAAGAACTCCATACCTCCAAACAAGTCCACCTCTTTCTCTGCTAACTAATTTCTTGTCCAAACATTGTACGTTTTTGTATGTATGTGTATATGTATGTACGTATGTATGGTCTCCGTTATCTAGTTACCATCAGTCCTACAGAGGCGGAAATTGACTAATCACTTCTTTTTTAAAAATCTTCAATCCTCTGATAAACTAAGAGAGACATGGTGTTTTTAATGAAATTGACTTCAGTGGATCGACTGGGACTTGAAACGTTATTTCATCTAAGTTAAGCAGCGTAGTGTTCCTCCTCAATTGGCGGTTTAAAGGCCTCTCATGATTTCATGATTGGCAGAGGCAATTTGCCTTAGAGACTGACCATATATACTATCCCCCTCTCCACCGATGTTAGCACCAGGGAGGGACAGGCAATGGTTGCTGATGACTCAGCAGATAGACCTATACCCTATAGGCTCCCCAAAACACCCCATCCTTAGCTCACAAGGATGTAAGGTTGCTGACATTACAAGCAATTACGAGTGTGAGTGGGACTCGAACCCCAGTCATGCAGACTGCCAGTCAAGGACGTTTCACAACCCTACCTTATTGCCTTATTGCCTTATTTTTTGTTTGGGTTCCCCCAGGTCCCTCAGTGTGAGGCACCTCGTATATCCACCAGAGAGTTGCTAATGCATCTTCCGGTGTATTTTGCATCTTCCAGTCTTGGATGGTCTAGGATGCATCTTAGGTATTTATCGAGCTTATTCTTAAACACATTTACGCTCACTCCTGATATGTTTCTTAGATGAGCTGGCAGCACATTAAATAGTCGCTGCATTATCGATACTGGTGCGTAGTGGATTAATGTCCTGTGCACCTTCCTTAGTTTTCCTGGTATATTTTTTGGCACTATTAATCTACCTCGGCATGCTCTTTCTGATATTTTTAGCTCCATGATGTTTTCAGTAATTCCTTCTTTTGCTTCCACGCTTGTATTATCATGTAGCGTTCTCTGGGTAACGGGTGCCTTTGCTAAGATGTGGTATGGAAAGAGACAAAATAAATATTATGGAGAGCATAATCTATCAATAAAAAAAAACAATAAAAAAAAAATTATGTTATAGTCTTTATTTGCCTCCCAGTTACCGGAAGAATCCAAACTATTCTGTTGAATTAGTTCAACGCTTGTGAGCTGTTGTGTTTTTTATCCACAAGCGCCTAGTTTGAGCTGAAGTGCATTGCTTTAACGGTTCTTTTAGAGGATCATAAATTTTGAGTCTAGAGACCGTCTTGTTTTGAGCACCGATTCTTCTATTTTATTTTTGCTGTTATGTTAAAGAAAGACCAATTTTAAGGTTACGTAAAGTTGGTGGAAAGATGGAAGAGTTTGAGTGACCATAAAGGGAAGGATTGAAATCGATTTGAGACTATTGTTAATTCGTAATTCGTTTCCATGAGAATCTGATGGTGTGTGCACTGACTATTTTTAGAGCTTTAGGTGCTACAGTAGATATTTACCAATGTACGTTGAAATATAGCTACAGAGGACAGAGTGAACTTTTGGGTGTTCCAGGAGGATGCCAAATAGCTTTTATCTTATACCATTTTAGATTATGTACAATTAGACATAGGAATTTCTGGAACACCTTGCTCGGAGGCAGTGCACCCAGCCACACCCTTACTGCACGGAGAGTTCCAGTGTTTAGCCCACCCCCATCACCTCTAACACCTCTCCCTACACTTTCTTCTTGGTTACTATCCACGAAGTAAGGGTGAACCAGGGAGCTCCTCTTCAGAGCAAGGTATACCATGGATTTTGTGTCCAACTGTACCTTGAAAATAATATAACTATTAGACTTAACATTGTAATTTATTGTGCTGTGATGTTTTTATCTCAGTAATAATGATAATAATAATAATAATAATAATAATAATAATAATAATAATAATAATAATAATAATAATAATAATAATTCATATTCATAAAGCGAAAGTTTCAAGGTTTAATGGTGTGAAGTGTAAAATGCTTATGATTTTGTCAGTAACTTTTTAATTAAATGAATTCAAATTGAGGACTATTTAAATCAGTATCAGTTAGATCATAAGTTTGTTTATTTATAATACTTTCACTGTATAAAAATTGATGGTTTTGGGGCTGTTGGGAAAAAAGAACATAATGATCAGTTTACAAATTTTATTGATTTTAGTTGAATGAAAGTTTGTAAACATAGCGAGCAATAGAAGATTAGTAAAATGAATAAATTAAGTTAAACAAGAAATTGGGTTAAGGTTGAGGTTAATTCAGTCGATCTTTTGCTCGACCCTGACCTTAACCTTTAACCTAGAACATTCAAAACTGTATCACTTCCACGTTTCAACATAACAAATAACCCCAGAATGCTTTACTATTCTGTGAGTAAAATTGTATCCATAAAGTAGTTCACAAACAAACAAGCAGACGAACAGACAAACAGACAAACAGGGGTGAAAACGTAACCTCCTCCCAACTCCGTTGGCGGTGGTAATAAGTAAAATCTGGGCCCTAGAGCCTCAATACCTCACTACAATAACATTGATTTTTTTTTTTTAATCAAAACATGCATATTCTCTATCAGGGAAAATTGACTCACACATATCAATCACCTTTCCAATAGGTTTTATTAAAGCCAAATGATACCATTTCCATATGCCATTTTTTTTAGAGCATCGACGTTTGAATTTCCAAAGTCCTTTGTATTGGTATCGAAGAAACGAATTGGATGCCAGGGGTGAATCATGGATGTGGCTGACAGTCAGATTTCAGGTATGAGAGAGAGAGAGAGAGAGAGAGAGAGAGAGAGAGAGAGAGAGAGAGAGAGAGAGAGAGAGGGGGGGGGGAAGTTCTCTTAAAATTTCGTATTTCGTATAGTTTTGTTTTAGAATCCTTAATTTTGAAAGGATGATATATAATCTTATGTCTTATAGAGATAGCCTTATTGCCTTACCTTATTTTTTGTTTGGGTTCCCCCAGGTCCCTCAGTGTGAGGCACCTCGTATATCCACCAGAGAGTTGCTAATGCATCTTCCGGTGTATTTTGCATCTTCCAGTCTTGGATGGTGTGGGATGCATCTTAGGTATTTATCGAGCTTATTCTTAAACACATCTACGCTCACTCCTGATATGTTTCTTAGATGAGCTGGCAGCATATTAATAGTCGCTGCACTATTGATGCTGGTGCGTAGTGGATTAATGTCCTGTGCGTGTTTCTTAGTTTACCTGGTATATTTTTTGGCACTATTAATCTACCTTGGCTTGCTCTTTCTGATATTTTTAGCTCCATGATGTTTTCAGTAATTCCTTCTATTTGCTTCCATGCTTGTATTATCCTGTAGCGTTCTCTTCTCCTTTCTAGACTGTATAGTTTTAAAAATTGCAGTCTTTCCCAATAGTCAAGGTCCTTAACTTCTTCTATTCTAGCAGTATAGGACCTTTGTACACTCTCTATTTGCGCAATATCCTTTTGGTAGTGTGGGTACCATATCACATTGCAGTACTCGAGCGTACTACGTACATAAGTTTTGTTCAGCTTTTCTTGTTTTAAA
>NC_090725.1:23664101-23700200 GCF_036898095.1 Palaemon carinicauda | reverse complement strand
TATTGTGTTTAAATGCTGAGACAATAAACATACGATATCTGTGATATCGATATTTTAGCCAGTTCTTATCTATACTTCATCTGAATTGGTCATCCGACCAAACCAGCTATACTCCTGTGATGGAGATGTTTAACACTGTTGTTTTTTAGAGAATAAACCATTTTAAAGTTACAATGCTGGACTTTAATTCAAGACTCAACATCTCAAACAACACATACTCAATGTGTGTCAATAACAGTAGCACACTAATACATACACGCCCACACCGCGACGTGCCGAAGCAGAGACAAAGCCGCCCACCACAACCCTTCTCTCGACATCGTCACAAATCCATTCAAAACCAGGTTTCATCCCCTATCGACCCTTTCTCGTTACGTTGAGTCTATATAGATACATGTATGCCACATACAGTACAGTATTTTCCCTTTACCTTCAAAAGGTTCACTTCACGCTCATGCAATTCATTACAACAATCTCTCTGATAAACGCAATGTCATTTTTTTCCTCTCAAGTTATACAATGAATTTTTCAACTCGTGAAAAATTCAGTCTTATACATATCCCAGTTTTCACGTTTTTCTCTGAAGCTAAAACGTAGGTTTATTTTTTCATGGACGCAAGTTTGATTCTTGTTGAACAGAGGAACAACGAAGCAGAATCCATGTAACAAAGTTAGAATCAATTTGAGGTTGCTTATATTTTGGAAGAAAATATAAATCAAAAGTGATGTCTTGGTTGTATTCCATAACTTAGGTAATATCCAGCTGTTGTTCTACATAGATCCCTTTTTTTCCTATCTTTCTATACAAGCAAGCTTTGCCAAAACGCCCTTCTTGTTATGTAGTTAGTAATCTACGAAGAATACAATATCCTTTAGATTTTTCAGAGAACAAGATATGGAACCAAATGTATTTGAGTTATACATTATTTCATTTATATAGATAACTAAAAACATATTCATGCTTTCAAAATTATCATAAAAACATATACAAACTTTGTGTGCTTTTCTTTAAGCAACTTCCTTCTTTGGCATGAGTCTAGTCTCTCTTTTCAGTCCTGCAAAGAAAGAATGAAAAAGTAAACATCATTTTACATCAAAGGGATTTTTATCGTTCCACATACCATGATGTAGGCGTCAAGGAGGTCATGATTTCTTTGCTCTTTAAATCATATAAAACCAAATATTTCTCTTGATCGTGTTTAAATAAACATGAAAGAACGTCAGCCAATTTAGATAAACATTTAAAACGGTGGGAGAAGAGATTGGCAAACTTAAAGGCAAACTCTAAAGTCTAAACCATAATGAGGTAAATGTAAACTCAAATGAAAAAGTTTATATTAATAGCTAGAGGTGCACTCAAGTAGAGAACAGATCCACGCCACGGCAGCTTATTTCTTGACCTTTTGCTCGATCTTACCCATGACCTTGGACCTTAACATGTATTAACTGGCGTAGATTCTTATATATTCAAATATGAACATAGTTTGAAGCCCCTGTGACAACGATGTCCAAATTTATGGCTGATTACGTAAATTGGACATGTTGATTTATCCTGACCTTGATCTTTGACCTTGAACTTTGATCTTGACTTTTTATTATTTTCATTTTTTTTTTACTATAATAGTTAAACCCTGCAAGTTTCATTACTCTACGATTGAAATTATGACCAGGAAGCTGTTCACAAATAAATAAACACAAACACACAAACACGGGGTAAAACATAACCTCCTTCAAACTTCATTGGCGAAGGTAATTATCAAAGGAGGGAAACAATGAAGGTGATTGAATAAACTACTGAACAAAATGGAGAATCTATGATTCTGAATCTCACATTATCTCAAGTCATTTATGTCTTCACTAAATAGCCAAAATAACCAAAATAGATATTTAATTTTAGAAAAACATATATTAACGTGACATATAAAGTTTTATGTTAATATTGAGTTTGAGAAAATCAAATAATCTGTTCTATATCATGCAGTGATCATGCATTTCTTTATTTAATAGAAGAGTTGCAGATAAATCAAAATTTGAAATGCTCTGTCTCAAGTGTTTACTTTAGGCCAATGCATTCAGGAATATTTGAAAACATTAGAGAAGGAAAGAGTATCTTATTCTGAAGGACTCTGCATTTCTGAATTATTTTGAAGGTAAACACTCGGGTGGTTGAATAAGAGAGAGAGAGAGAGAGAGAGAGAGAGAGAGAGAGAGAGAGAGAGAGAGAGATTTTGTTATGGGTGAACCATGTGATTATGCCTACTTTTGTATAATTAGTTCCACATAGACTCACCTTTTTTATTTTTTGTGTAAGGTGTAAAGGGGTGAAGGCTGCTGGCAATCAGGATAAATATTTGGATTTTGATTACTCTTAAAGGGGATAAATAAACATTTCTTTATCATAAATCCAACCATATTTACTAAAGGGGAAATGAAGATTGCCAAGAAAAGAATAATAATAAAAAGTTTATCTTGGAGAAAAATGTTAAAGGAAAAAGTTTGAAGATTAAGGAAGTTAAGGAAGATAAAGAAAAAAAAAAAGATTTGCCTAGAGCACAAGATAATGGGATATTGGAGGGAGTTGAGGAATTGGGATTGAAAATGGTTGTAATGTTGATTAAAAACTGAATGAGTGGAATGAATCTGTATCTAACTTGATTTTCTGCTAAGGAATTCTTTGATTATGTGAATGGAACAGTTAACAAGCCTCGATATATTCAAGCATTAAATAAGTTTCTTCTTTCAACGATGAAATGTGGCAGGGACCGTTATTTAGGATATCTGAATATTTCTTTGCGGAAAAATCTTAAGCTCAATACTTCTATTATATATATATATATATATATATATATATATATATATATATATATATATATATATATATATATATATATATATACAATATATATATATACATATATATACATATATATATATATATATATATATATATATATATATATATATATATATTAATTCAGTTCCCATGAGGATGTTTTTCCAAACAAACCACCCCTCTACAATGAAAAATTAATATGGAAGGGACCGTTGACATGGTGTTCTTAAAAGCCATCCCCTTGTAATGATAAATAGAATAAACAACCAAATGAAATTGATTTGTGCGGGATACAAATCTTATTTGAGAATGACTACTTTTCATGCTTCTGAAATACAATTTGATGGAAACGTTGAAATCTTTCCTAAAACTTGACCTCCTTATCAGAAGGAAAACACCAGATTAACTATCTTATTTCCCCCTATGAGGATTCAGTGCAATATACTTTATTTACATTGCCAGTAGAGAAGTTTGATGCAATTTGAAAAGTTGCAATTGGTCTGTTCTAAGATTATTTATTTTCTCTGGCTGCATTTGGGAAGATTTTGAAAAACGTGAGTGACTGAAAGTTCCCTGAGGATCATTGGCCCTAAATTTGAGAGAATTATTTGAACGTAAATAATCTATCGCATTGTTGAGAGAGAGAGAGAGAGAGAGAGAGAGAGAGAGAGAGAGAGAGAGAGAGAGAGAGAGAGAGAGAAAGAGAGAGAATTCAAAACAAAAATTTTGTCAAACGATATACTGTATATATACAGTATATATATATATATATATATATATATATATATATATATATATATATATATATATATATATTATATATATATATATATATATATATATATATACTGTATATATATATATATATATATATATATATATATATATATATATATATAGATATATATATATATGTATATATATGTATACATATATTTATATATATATATATATATATATATATATATATATATATATATATATATATATATATGTTTATATGTATATATATGTATATGTATACATATATTTATATATATATATATATATATTTATATAGGTATATATATATATTATATATATATATATATAATATATATATATATATATATATATATATATATATATATATATATATATATATATATATATCGAGAGAGAGAGAGAGAGAGAGAGAGAGAGAGAGAGAGAGAGAGAGAGAGAGAGAGAGAGAGAATGGAGATAATCATTTAATGCCCTTATGTCGATAAATATATATTGAGATTAAGAATAATATTATTATTTTTGAGAGAGAGAGAGAGAGAGAGAGAGAGAGAGAGAGAGAGAGAGAGAGAGAGAGAGAGAGAGAGAGTAATTGTGAAAAAATTCCAAGGAAGCTCTTACGCATAATCACGTTCTTTATCTTGATGATTAAAATATTCTTCATATTTCATGGTGTTCAATCTTCACAGAGAGCTGTTATAGTAATGAACAGTATTTTCTAAATATTTATTAGATAAAACACGTGTCCTTTCTTTGTATGATTCTAAACCTATTACACTGAGCTTTTATTTAGCTGGGGTTGTGGTGGCCGATGTGGTACCGTCCCTGACTGGTGAACGCCAGACTGGGGTTCGAGTCCCACTCAAACTCGTTAGTTTCTTTGGTCGCTGCAATCTTATCATCCTTGTGACTAAGGATGTGGGGTTTGGGGGAGCCTATAGGTTTATCTGATGAGTCATCAGCAGCCATTGCCCGGCCCTCCTTGGTCCTAGTTTGGGTGGAGAGGGGGCTTAGGTGCTGATCATATATATATATGGTCAGTCTCTAGGACATTGTCCTGCTTGATAAGGGCAATGTCACTGTCCCTTGCCTCTGCCTTTCATGAGCGGACTTTAAACCTTTAAATCCATCAAAATTCTGGTCTAAGAATTTTTTCTGATTATCTTGTCCTTTTTATAGACAATTCTAGACTCGTTATCATGAATTAAAAAAAAAATTCTGAACGCCTTAGTGCAATGTTGATATAGTCTTTGATATATTTCCGTTATCATAAGTTTCTCTATATACTCAAGGCTTTACCCATTTACAGCCACCTGATAAAAGGATAGATTATCCTAGCCATCTAGAGCCTTTTTATTTTCTCTAACTCTCGTGGCCTTTAAACTTAAAAAAAAAAATCTGATTGAAAAGAGTTCCTCCGGCACAGAGGAAATTTAGTTACACTATTTTCTTTTGCCAACACCATTGTTTGTTCTTTTTAATTCAAGATAACTGCAACTGCCAATTTAATTTTGCGCAAATATTATGATTCTGTTTGAAAGAATGAAATAAAGAATGGATTGTTTTGTTAAATGTTTTAATCGAATGTAAAGAACATGAGAGAGAGAGAGAGAGAGAGAGAGAGAGAGAGAGAGAGAGAGAGAGAGAGAGAGAGAGAGAGAGAACAAACCTGTTTCTATGTAGTGGTAAAGACCTAAATAGAAAAAGAATTAGATACAAATATCTCTCATAAGAATCATTATCTCATTCTCCAGTTTTCTCCCTCTTTTATTGTGGTGGTCTACTGGAAACGTCCCTGACTGGCGTTCTGCTGATCTCGGTTTCGAGACCCGCCTAAGCTTGATAGTTTCTTGTAGTCTCTGCAACCTCACCATCCTTGTGAGCAAAGCTTGGGAAATTTTGAGGAGCCTATAGGTCTACCTGACGCGTCATCAGCAGCCATTGCCTGGCTTTCCCTGGTCCTATTTGGATTAGAGAGAGAGATTTGGGTGCTAGTCATATGTATATATAGTCAGTCTCCAGAGTATTGTCTCTGTCACATGTCTCTGCCATTTCTGAGCGACCTTTAAACTCTTTAAATGGAGGGATGTGTATTCTTCTCTATCCTTGGGTAGTGCCATAGCCTCTGTACCATAGTCTTACACTGTCTTGGGGTAGAGTTCTCTTGCTTGAGGGTACACTCGGCTACACTACTCTATCTTATTTCTCTTCCTCTTGTTTTGTTTAAGTTTTTATAGTTTATATAGGAAATATTTATTTTGATGTGGTTACTGTTCTTAAAATATTTTATTTTCCCTTGTTTCCTTTCCTCACTGGGCTAATTTCCCTGTTGGAGCCATTGGGCTTGTAGCATCCTGGTTTTCTAATTCGGGTTTTAGCTTAGCAAGTAATAATAATAATAATAATAATAATAATAATAAAAATAATAATAATAATAATAATCGAGATGAATTCAATTTGATTTAAACTCATTCATCATCCCAGAGAAAACAGTCAAGAGAAATAATTATTTTAATCAATCAAGGAACGAAAATACTGAAAATACTGTGTACATCTGCGTGGTTATATTCTACATTCAATTGTTTTCTGTCAAATCTGTTTCATTCTGTCCAGAACAGAGAATATCAGTGACATTTGCAGCACACACCACATATCCAACATCCAGTAGACTTGAATTTTTCTAGTTTCTAGAAATGCGTCAAATCCTTTTCAAAACATTTCTAGCGTTCGCTTTTGTCAACGTCGTTTCATATATTTTCACTCAAAGTTTTTAATTCTCTGATATAAAATCATACACCTAGGACTGTTGGGACGTCTTCTGCTCTTATTATTATTATCACTGGGGACGATGATATATACATCTCATCAAAACCAAGGTCTACAGACCTTGATTAAAACAATGGTCATATCAGTCATCCATAGCCTTCTCTTCTGCTATCACTCAAGTGAGCTTTAAATGAACTTAAATAAAAAGAAATAAACATTGAATGCCATTAGTATGTCAAGCATAGGGGTGATCTATTAGCATTATTTCATATTCAAGTTCTTTCTGTGATGAATTCCAGAAATGATTACACTGCTATGACAGTCAACTTCATTTCAAGTAAGTAAAATTTCCTTTCATGAAATGACTCTGAGTGGAATTATTCTTTTACATCGGAATTCTTATATGAAATATTGACAATAAGAAACTTTAAGAAATTTCTCTAATGTACTGTAATCTAAAAGTTATGTTAGCTTTAAAATCAGACAGTAACTTTTATTGTAAGTAAATATAAGAATTTTTTTATATACATTTGATATCTATGACATATATTACGTCAGAAGTGTATTTATTATTTCAGTTTGATAGAAGAAATAGATAAATTTCCCTCTCCATAACTAGCAGTAAAGCAAAGATCTGCATAGAGTCATTGTTAGACCGGCAAGTAGCCCTCGTAAGCTAAATCTTTGATAGAATTTCGCAACAGCTGAGTAGACTAACTAAAACTTTCCCATGAGTAAAATATCCAAGTCAAATTTCATTCTTAACACAGCCAGATGGTCTTTCGTATCTCCATTATATTTATACTAACCAACTAAAGGGTTATCAGTATTATTTTATCTAACCAATACATTACTGAACATATCTAGAAATTGAGATGAAAATGGTGAAAAACCTTCTAGAAACGAAGTTAATCTAATGTTATAGCAAACGAAAATTAGAACTTAATAAAAAAGAAACCACGATCTCATAAGACAAATTTAGAAAATTATATTCTAGAATGTCGCTTAGAAGCAGATAGTCCAGTATTACAGTAGGCTACATTGTTTGGTCATAATTACTCGTGTTCTAATAAATGTTACTTGTCTTAAAATATCTTATATTAACTATTCAGTTCTCAAGTAGTTTATTTATTTCATTATTTCCTTTCCTTCATGGGCTCTTTTTCTCTGTTGGAGCCTTTATTATTATTATTATTATTATTATTATTATTATTAAGCTACAACCCTAGTTGGAAAAGCATGATGCTATAATCCCAGGGGCCCCAACAGGGAAAATAGCCCAGTGAGGAAGGGAAACAAGGGAAAATAAAATATTTCATGAGCAGTAACAACATTAAAATAAATATTTCCTAAATAAACTATAAATTCTTTAATAAAACAAGAGGAAGAGAAATTAGATAGAATAGTGTGCCCGAGTGTACCCTCAAGCAAGAGAACTCTAACCCAAGACAGTGGAAGACCATGGTACAGAGGCTATGACGCTACCTAAGACTAGAGAACAATGGTTTGATTTTGGAGTGCCCTTCTCCTAGAAGAGCACCTTACCATAGCTAAAGAGTCTCTTCTACCCTTACCAAGAGGAGAGTAGCCACTGAACAATTACAGTGCATTAGTTAACCCCTTGGGTGAAGAAGAATTGTTTGATAATCACAGTGTTGTCAGC
Source organism: Palaemon carinicauda (assembly GCF_036898095.1). NCBI lineage: Eukaryota > Metazoa > Arthropoda > Malacostraca > Decapoda > Palaemonidae > Palaemon > Palaemon carinicauda. The sequence continues at coordinate 23,692,176 of NC_090725.1, read as the reverse complement.
TGTATGAGGACAGAGGAAAATATGTAAAGAATATGCCAGACTATTCGGTGTGTGTGTAGGCAATGGGAGAGAACCGTACCCAGAGAGAAGGATTCAATGTAGTACTGTCTGGCCAGTCAAAGGACCCTACAACTCTCTAGCGGTAATATCTCAACGGGCGGCTGGTGCCCTGGCCAACCTACTACCTACTACTAGGGTTTTATCTTGGCTGATAACAACAACAACAACAACAATAATAATAACAACATCTTACTACTTTTATCACATCCTCTCACTCTACAAAATTCCTGAATCATAATGAGTAAAAGAGTTATAGAAGATCATAAACGCTAGAATAAGTGGCAGTTTTAGAATAATTTTCTTGACCGAATAAAGGTCAGCATTTATTTCCGGCTTCTTTCACTCATAATTGGGTAATTGAATAAGATGATTGATATTTAAAAACGCAATATTTTAATTGACATTTGGATTTACAAGCTCACAGATTAAGGTGCCCGGCTATGAGAGCTAAATTTAATGGATTCAATTGAATTGCCAGAGTATCCAGTGGAGGTAAACACCCTGAAAATGTGTGTATTTACGTAGAGAGAGAGAGAGAGAGAGAGAGAGAGAGAGAGAGAGAGAGAGAGAGAGAGAGAGATTGCTAAATCGGTATTACATAAAAAAAAAACGTTACATATTTTCATATCAGCTGCGACGTGTAGCATGAAGTATTGAGAACACAAAATTATTTCGAAAGAAAAACTACTTGTAAGTATAATTAAACCATAGTAAAAATGAAGGATGGAATTAAACGCAGGATCTAAAGACAATATTGAATCTTGTTTGCTGTGACAAATCTCCAAAATAAATAAGGCGTAGATCTGCTGAATCCGGTTCGTTTGATGAGGGAAGAAACATTTATGCTATGGGAATCTCCAGCTGGGCTGTATTTTGGGTAGATGTCAATTCTATTCCCACACACAGACTTTATATGATTATTATATTATGAATACGGAAAGTGCGAGGCCATTTGCAGATACTAATAGATAAGAAAATGTATTATTTATTATATATTTTCTTTAAAGCTATTTTGAACAATGTCAATTCCCTTCTATTTAAACAAGTAGCTAAATTAAAGATTTCAAGACAAAATTCTAGTATATGTGTACACAGTTTAAGATTAAAGATTTAAAAAATTAATTTCTTTAAATAAATTTTCAAAAAGGAGGTTTATTTACTAAAATCATCAGACCTTACTTACTAGCTCCAAATGAAGTAAACCTCCTCCTTGACATTCATTAGAAATTTGTGGTTTCTGAAAAAATTATTTATATGGCCGTAAAGAATCACATAAGGGTGACAATTGTATGTGTACATTTAAGTTTTTTTTTTTTTTTCTTGCAGATTGAAAGCCGTTACAGTTAGAATTGTATGTAAGGGTGACATTGTCATGAAAACTGACAACTTAATAATGGTAATGAAAATAGAGAAGAAATTAACGTGTTATTTTCAACGCTTTATGTCATTTAAGTTAACAGAAGTTCGATGGGGAAAACTATGCATGCTATGTGGAATAAACAGAGAGAGAGAGCATTTTTCTTTATTTATACGTGCATAGCGTGTTGAACATTTATTATATGGCTCCCCCCTGAAGCGGACATGCATGTGAAATAGGGAGACCGGTTATAGTAAACTGTCTTGCAGGAGAAATGCAGGTTTTAGGCAGTCAATGATGATCCAATCGTCTTTTATACAAACGTTGCGGAGAAAAGCTTTCGGAATGCAACGAACGACAAGAAATGGGCCTGTGTATGAGGATGATAGTGGTGGCTTGAAAGAGTCACTGTACATGAATATGTGTTGCATGTTTTGGTCTTATGATATGTGCTGATTTGCGAGACTTGTCAGTCTGATGGTTGTGGGTAAATTTCTTTACAACGTGAGAGGAGCTGACGGATGGAGAAATCCCACCGTAACAAACAACGGGTAGGCAATTACCATTTCAGCTTCTGATCATAAATGGTTTCCTTAGAAGTGGCCCTTAGTCAGAGGAAGACCCAGGGAAGTAGTGAAAAATAACTGGATATCAGCGCTATTTTGAGAATACGATGGAAATATTCCACCATTCCGTTAGGTGGAGTTTTTAGGGGCTAGACTGATGTAGAGTGATGCTGAGAAGATACCCTTAGGATGTCTACATTGAAAAGGTTAAAGTGGTATGCATGATGGAAGTGATGTGCTCTGGGATGTTGAATCTTGCTATTAACCCAAAAAGTAAGGCAGTGCTACATGAGGCAGATGTGTAGTGATTGATGACTGAAAAGATAATAGTCCTAGTAAAGTGGATAGGGGCTGAACAACGTCAACGTACATGTGGGCAAAACAACCCAAAAAGTAAGGCAGTGCTACATGAGGCAGATGTGTAGTGATTGATGACTGAAAAGATAATAGTCCTAGTAAAGTGGATAGGGGCTGAACAACGTCAACGTACATGTGGGCAAAACAATGCTGAGGCTTATGAAAAATGCCCACAACTAAATAGGTGTGGTAATCCTTGGCATATTTAGTAATACCATGCAATATGAACTTCGACTTCAGTAGCTGTGCAGTAGATTGGCACATGAAGTGTGAGGATCAATTGAAACACTTATCGGCGCATATAGGCATCACCTACCAATATTGATGTCACACAGAGGGTGACTTTGGAGTTATTGAGGACTACGTCTTCTCAACAGAAAGGCGTGTCAGATGCCCTGCAGGTTATGTGCTTGGGAACATTCCGTTGTGCTTCTGCCAGGCCTTTGTAATCAACTCCCAATTGTACAGCAGCCAGGGTCTTTCTGGAAATGGCATTGACAATGGGACTCAGTTTAGCAGGGACTTGTTGAATGGTGAAGTTGTATTAAAGAAGATTATAGAGGTGCCAGCATTGACAAGCGATCCAAGCGTCTGATTGTTGAGCAAAAGGTATATACAAGGTGCATGGGGTCTGTACGAATGACGAGTGACATGCAGTCTTGGTGATGAACAGCTAAATGCACTGCATTAGTTTGCGGTCAAAGATAGGTTAGTTGGTTTTGGCCTTTGAAAAATATTCTACTGAAGTAGGCCAAAGGGCAAGACAATCAGCTGATCATTTGTTTGGGCATTGCCCCTACAACGTCATCACTGGCATCGATGAAGAGCAGGAGAGGTGAAGGTGACAGGGGAAAGGTGAGAGCAGTAGTAGTTGATGGGACTTCCTTTGTATTGAATAAGGCTGCCCCACTTTCGGTTTTTTAGTTTGCCCTTGAGGCAGTCATAGACAGGGGCAAGAGTGGCATCTAAGGCTGGCAAGAACTGTTGATAATAACTCACCGTGAGTAAGGACTCCTGCAGTGCTTTGATGGTTGAGGGCATGGGGACTTTTATACTGATGATGCCCTCTCAGGGAGATGGTGAACGCCCTCAAAGTGATGTAATGATCCAATAATGTCACTATTTGTATTTAGCTAAAGAAACATTACCAATTCAAAGATCTGGATGCTGAGGAGCTACTGTCCTCGACCTACTTACATTCAAATCCAATTGTACACCAATAATCTATTTGACTTCGCTGTTCTTACTGTACAAGCTACCTACCTTTACTCTCCACATCCCAGTGCTAATAAGATATATATTTGCTGTTCTATTCCACTACATATTCGGACACTTCAAGTGTCTTTCCTTGACTGACCTGGTAAACCTGAATGAAGGGACTGCTGTATTAATATTAATTAAGCCATCTCTGTTGCTTTTAAAAGGACGATGTAAAGAGTATCCTAGGAATGTCAAATGATATGCTAAATTGCTATATTTATTTTATAAATTGAAGATTGTTTTTCAAATATAGGGGAATTTGATCAGTAAGTCTGAATAAGTATTCAAATGTATATTTTATTTGGCTCAAACCGGCGCAATTAGTTTTAGGTAATCATATCGTCTGTGGTTTTAATTGAATTTATTAGTAGCCTTATTGGGTGTAAATAACATATTGATTTGATAGAGAGAGAGAGAGAGAGAGAGAGAGAGAGAGAGAGAGAGAGAGAGAGATACAATTTAATTCCATGTCAATTTCATATCTCCCGATATTTTTACAATAATGTAAATTTCTATAGTCATGCAACCTGCGACAATAATTTTCCAAAGGAAAAATACAAGTTTTCCCTTCTGTTTTTTTTTTTTTTTTTCAAATACAGTTTATTTCCAAAGCAACTTCATATATTCCGATATTCTCACAGAAACGTAAATTTTTAATTTTATGCAACATGCGACAATAATTTTCCGGGAGAAAAATAATTCAGTTTTCCCTTCAGATTTCTTTTCCGAGTGATATCAAATTTGTGAACTCCGGTTAACCTTTCTGTCTATTCATCTTCCTTTGCGGAAACATCAAACGAAGTAAGAAGAAGCATAAATATTGGGGATGAAATACAGACTTGTTTTTGTAAAAACATTCAATTATTTTTATGCTTGTCTCTCTTTGAGTCATAATTCTGCAAGCGGAAAGCTGTGTGTCACAGAGTTCCTTTTCCTGCAGAGGAAAAGGAGCAAGTTGCAACAGATTACAATGGGAACAATTTCTAAACCTTTTCTGCAAGGACATAGTTGAACTTTATCTTTATGTTGGTGTAATATTCACCTACACACACACACACACACACACAAACACACAAATGCAAAAAGTCCTTAACTTACAAACTTAATTGGTTCCAAGAAGCTGTTTGTAAGTCGAACTGCTTGTATGTCCAATTTTCTTTTTTCTTTTACATTTTGGCCTAGGGTAGGCCTAACCTGAATTCCACCCCTATGATTTTCAGCTACAAAATTCAACAAATAGTCAAGTTTCATATGAAATAGAGATCAGGTTATTACGAATGTTATTTTCCTTGACGTATTAAATGACATAATATAGTTTTATCAAAGTATTCCTATATCTTATCTTTGTTATTTTCAGTTAGATTTGTGTTTGTATCTCAGAATGTTGTAAGTCGAATGTTTGTAAGTCGAATGTTTGTAAGTCGAACGTTTGTAAGTCGAATGTTATTAAGTCGAATGTCTGTGAGTCGAATGTCTGTAAGTCGAATGTCAGTAACTCGAATGTTCGTAAGTTGAGGACCTTTTGTATACAGCATTCATATATGTATAAACTGAATAGATAAAATCTTAGTGGCGTCCAAGAATCAAAGACAGCATCTCTCCGGAAGATCTGAGCTGCGGATAGTTATCAGGTTAACAAGAAAACTGAATTTACGTTTCTCCATTTATTATTTGGTGTCGACACGTGTTTCGAGTAATTTATTTTTCCTCTTTTTTTGTGACTCTTCATCAGAACTACAATGGGTGAGCGAATACATTTTAATGTATATATATACATATTTTTATATATACATTTATATATATGTACATGTATATATACATACATATATGTACATACAACACACATATGTTTCATATATACACACGCATATATATATATATATATATATTTATATAAATATATATATATATATATATATATAAATATATATATATAAATATATATATATATATATATATATTTATATATATATATATATATATACTTCATGTAGATATGTTATATGTATATGCATATATATATTATATGTATATGTATATAGGTACACGAATATCATATATATATATATATATATATATAAATATAAGTATATATATATATATATATATATATTTATATATATATATATATATATATGTGTGTGTGTGTGTGTGTGTGTGTGTTTATGTGTGCATGTGCATGTGTGACCTTTCCCGCAGTCGACGACCTCTGACAAAATGCTTCCTTTTCGGACAAATGAAAAAGAGCGAAAAAGAAAAATGAAAAAAGAAACGAAAACAAAACAATGCCTGCAATTCATCTTCAAGATTCATCCTTTTCTTATTTCCTTTGATGTCTCCATCTAAGAGGATGAATTCAAGATGATTCAGCACACCTCAGTGACTCTGGTTTGTCCAGTTATTAACTACTGATGCAGTTGTGTCTGTTGGAGAGGAATTTCAAAATATGATCAGCAAGTAATAAATTAGAAAGAAAATGGGACTTATTTTAGCAGGGAAAATAAAAAGATAATATTGCTTTAAAAACATTGAGAGGATTGACATTACAGGAATCTCTCCTTGATGATAAGAAGTAATTGTTTGGCTATATATATATATATATATATACATATATATATATATATATATATGTATATATATAAATATATATATATATATATATACTTATATATATATATATATGTATATATATATATATATATATATATATATATATATATATATATATATAGAGAGAGAGAGAGAGAGAGAGAGAGAGAGAGAGAGGCATGTTTATATATGTATATGCTATATATATTATATATATATATTATATAAATATATATATATATATATATATATATATATATGTATATATATATATATATATACATATACATATATATATATATATATATATATATATATATATATTGCGTGTGTGCATATGTGTTTAAATACTTTTGACGGATCGGTTACAATAGTACTACATAAATCTGCATTTCTCTCTCTCTCTCTCTCTCTCTCTCTCTCTCTCTCTCTCTCTTTCTCTCTCTTATCCTTTTTTATTCATATATTCATATCAAACAAATTTCATACCACAGATCCGAAAGAGAAAATTGTGTTTATATAGTTTTGTTATGCAACTCGCAGGGGTTAGAAAAAAAACAACTTGAAACATGCTCAAGACTCATTTTATTATTATTATTATTATTATTATTATTATTATTATTATTATTATTATTATTATTATTATTACTAGCTATGCTACAACCCTAGATGGAAAAGCAGGATGCTATAAGCCCAAGGGCTCCAACAGGATAGAATAACCCAATGAGGAAAAGAATTTTTGAAAATAATTCCAAATAATTACATTTTACTTGGTTTTTGTAAAGAACTTTGTGAATTTAGATGAATATTTTTTTTAGTTTCGCATAAACACAGTTAGTTTCTGGAATAGATAGGACAATTTATGTTATAATTCTAATTTCCCATGATTAATTATGATTAGATTTTTAATGCAACAAAGATGATAAATAAAACTATAAAGAAAATACCCTTTATTCAGTCTTATACGTCCAAATACATAGCGAGAGAACATCCCTGCCTGGTGATTTGCCGGACTATGTTTTGAGTCCCGCCCAAGCTTGATAGTTTCTTGTAGTGTCTGCAACCTCACCATCCTTGTGAGCCAACAATGTGGGGTTTGGGGGAGCGTATATGTCTACCTGAGGAGTCATCAGCAGCAATTGCCCAGCCCTCTATGTTCCTAGCTTGTAAGGAGAGGGGCTTTGGCACTGATAATATGTATATATGGTCAGTTTCTAGGGTATTGTCCTTCTAACCAGGGTAATGTCACTGTCCTTTGTCTCAGTCATTCATGAGCGGCCTTTGAGCCTTTAAACTTGGCATCTTTTGCAGTAGGAACAACATTATCGCTAAAGGTTCTTCCGTTCTGACTGACTTTGATTTGAGTCCCGCCCAAGCTTGATAGTTTCTTGTAGTGTCTGCAACCTCACCATCCTTGTGAGCCAACAATGTGGGGTTTGGGGGAGCCTATAGGTCTAACTTACTGAGTCATCAGCAGCCATTGCCTAGACCTCCATATCCCTAGCTTGTAGTTACTTTAGTGTTTGCCACCTCACCATCCTTGTGAGCCAACAATGTGGTGTTTGGGGGAGCCAGTAGGTTTAACCAACTGGGAAAAATAGCCCAATGAGGAAAGGAAATAAAAAACTCTTAGAGAATGAACAAAATAAAATATACTAAGAACAATAACAACGTTAAATTAGATTTTTCATATATAATTATGTTATAAAAACAGGAGAGAAAGAAATATGATAGAACATTGTACCCGAATGTACCCTCAAGTAAGAGATCTCTAATCCAAGAGTGTGGAAGGCCTTGGTAAAGTTCGCTGAATTATTTTTCAACCAATAGTATAGGATTTTTAGGAATGAATTAAGAGCCCTCCATGTCCCCAGCTTTGGCGCTGATTATATGTATATATGGTCAGTTTCTAGGGCATTGTCCTGCTAACCACGGTAATGTCACTGTTCCTTGTTTCTGCCTTTCATAAGTGACCTTTAAACTAGGTATCTTTTGCAGTAAGAACAACACTATCGTTAAAGGGACTTCAAACGATCGTTGAAATACAGATGGCAAACACGCAAATCTATTGTGGAATATAAACAGAAACTTTCGATTTTTAGAAAGAAAATGTGTCATAGAAACAGATCTACATATAAATATGGTATATAATTGAGATCAACATTGCTCTAAAGGAATATGAATACTGTATATATTTCTTTTGTTCATCTCTACGGGATATTTGTAAAAGGCTGCGGTTACCACATGTATGATATTATAATAGAGTCACAGCCAGTGTGCTCTAGGAATAAAACTGGAATCAACCCAAAATACAGCACAGCTTGAAATTTCCATTCTCATTCCATAAATATTTCTGGCCTCTTTAAACCAACTGGATCCAGCAGCTCTGTCCTCACACCCTGTTTTTGTTTTTTTAATTAAACACAACAATCGAGGTTTGGTATTGTCCTTGAATCTTGTGTTCAATTGCAACCTATGTTTTTGCTGTTTTTTTTTCTGAATATAGTTGTTCTTTGGAAATGCTTTTCTCTTCTCAAAATTTCGTGCTATACCTCACAGCTTCTAAGAAAATTTACAAACTGTAACATCCAATTTTTTATGTATTGTAATATTTCCTTTGCTTTTATGCTGATACGAAAAGTCCTCTTACAAAGTATTAATCCAAGTCAGTTAATTTTACACTACTTGATTCTCTCTCTCTCTCTCTCTCTCTCTCTCTCTCTCTCTCTCTCTCAGTTGCTTGTTATTACACAAGACGGTCTTCAGTGGTTCCACACTATCATCTGAACAAACAAAATGCAGTGCAGCCAGCTAAGGACCAATTGGCATAAAGAACGTTGTCGTAAGATGATGCAAAGTATAGAAATAGATAGAGAATTTGACTCGAGTGGCCAAACCTGAAGAACACTTGGACTGATAAGGTCGAAATAAGATGGAGATACAGTTCTTTGATGTACTTATATACACATGTATATACAATATATATATATATATATATATATATATATATATATATATATATATATATATATATATATATATATACATATATATATATACATATATATATGTATATATATATATATATATATACATAAATACACACACATATATATATATATATATATGTGTGTGTATATATATATATACATAAATACACACACACATATATATATATATATATATTTATATATACACACATAAATACATATATATATATATATATATATGAATAAACTCTATATATAAAATAGAATATGATCGAGGTGTTGAAAATTACGTTCTGGAAGCAAAGAACCTGTCAGGACGAATTGCTGGAATTTAGTTGAAGATTTACACCTCTTGAGCGGGAGACCTTCATGCAAATGCAAAAAGATCTTGTTTATTCACGCTGGAAATTCTCCTGAACTTTCGAAAACATCAGAAAGGAATATTTTCCGAAGGTGAATTCTTTTGGGCGTTATTATCTTGCCTGGATAAGGAAAACAAAGTAAAGACCTTTAAAAGTTCTATAAGAATTTGCTAGTTAAGTGAAGAAATTATCATTTTCTTTTGGACGTTATTATATTGCGTGGATAAGGAGAGGTAAGTTCGAATCTTTAAAAGTTCTATAAGTATTTGCTGGTTAAGTGGAGAACGTATAATTTTCTTTTGAACGTTATTATATCGCCTGGATAAGGAGAGGAAAGTTGGAATCTTTAAAAGTGCTATAAGTATTTGCTGGTTGAGTGAGGAAATTACAATTTTCTTTTGGACGTGATTATATTGTGTGGATAAGTAGAGGGAAGTTAGAATCTATAAGTTCCATAATTATTTTCTGGTTAAGTGGAGAAAGTTTAATTTTCTTTTGGACGTTATTATATTGCCTGGATAAGGAGAGAAAAGTTAAAATATTCAAAATTTCTATAACCATTTGTTAGTTAAGTAAAGAAATGTATAATTTTCCCCTATTAAATATTTCCTCTGCACGTGTTTTTTTCCAGAGCTATTTTGTATCATTTTCTTTTAAGACCATAATTAAATCTAAGCCCCAAACTTAAGACAAGTGACGTAAAGTTAAGAAACGATTATTGAAGGGCAAAGAAGAAAGAAAATAGTCGAAAGTCTGAGATTTTTTCGAGAGAAGTTAGTGAATGCTTATGGGAGAAAGGAAGAAGGAGGGAGAAATGTGAATGAGGGTAGAATATTCAAAAAAAGGTAAATTTGAAGTAAATGTTTTGGAGTTGATGTAAACAATACCTTTCATAAAGATACACATTAATGAAAAGAATATTTAAAAAGCGTTGGAGATAAGGAAATACAAGTGAAGGAAAAAAAAATAAAAATAATAATAATAATAATAATAATAATAATAATAATAATAATAATAATAATAATAATAATAATAATAAAAAGAAAAAGAAAAAGAAAAAGAAAAAATTATGCTTTTGTGTAAGCGTTTGAAACAAAATAACAAATTAACAAAATACTTTCATTTAAAATTTCAAATATTTCGAAAACTATTAACTATTTAATTTCCATAACTTCAGCATTATCATTTTAGACGCAATGAACATAAAATTGCACGGGGGATTTCTTTCCGTTTAATTTTTACTTTGAAATGTTTATAAGCTTCCTTGTAATCATGCAAAATATAACATTTATTTTTTTTCACTTCAATATCAAAGAACAAAAAGCATTAAAGCTTGGTTTAATTAATAACACTTTATCCAGCGACAGAAAAATAGCTTCTCTCTCTCTCTCTCTCTCTCTCTCTCTCTCTCTCTCTCATATGATGCATATATATACATACATATATATATACATATATATATATATATATATATATAAATATATATATATATATATATATGTATGTATATATATATGTATATATATATGTGTGTGTATGTGTGTTCACACATATTCATTCAAATATATACAGTATATATGTGTCTATAAATATATATACATATATATATATATATATATGTATATATATATATATATATATATGTATATATATATATATATATACACGCAGAATTAGATAAATATATAGTTATAAATTCATACATATATATATATATATATATGTATACATAGATATATATATATATATATATATATGTATATATATATATATATATATACATACATATATACATATGATCAGCGCCCAAACCATCTCTCCTCCCAAACTACTAAGACCAGGGAGCACCAAGCAATGACTGCTGATACTTTGCTAGGTAGACCTATAGGCTCCCCAATGAGAATGGTGAGAATATAGACACTAAAAGAAGCTATCAATCTTGACAAGGTCTCGAACCCCAGCTCATCAGATCTGTGAAGCTTCTTTATCATTTTTAGGAATTTGAAGCTTCGAAATTGAGTAATCAGTCTAACGTTAATTCTCAAGTTAAATCTTCTTTACTAGAATCCTTAAATAATTGGCAATATACTCCCAGGTAAGATAATGGACATGGATACGCCGTGATGTCTTCTTCTATACTTATTCTAGTAACTACAGTGCAGAATTGATTACACTTAAAAGACAATACAAAAGCATTCATATGATAAGTGGAGTGTTATTTCATCTAGACATTCATGCTAAAGATCTTGATGATTGGACGAGTTCAAATGTGCCCCTTTGGCAGACAGGAAGGGCTCCTGTTACGATAACAGGAGTTTAACTGGTCACGTACTTCTGGTTGGCTCCCCTCCAGCATCACAAGCTAGAGAGCGTTCGTTTCCCTCCACAACATCACTGGTCAGAAGGAGATCTGGTTTCTCTTCAACATCTCTGGTTCGAAGTTAGTTCCCTCCAACATCTCTACTTAAAAGGCAGCCAATGGGTACCGCAATACAGGAAGTCGGGATTGTCCATGGAAACGGCAGAAGGGAGCCTGACCCCGAAGGAGAGGAACTTCAGATCAAGTTCTACTTTGACCTTTATAGAATGAATGTTTGGCAGGAAGAGAGCTAATGCTTACTCGTGGTTCTCCTTATACTCCAGATTGCGGGGCATTGTCACGCCATCCTTAAATATGGTCGCTCACTCAGGATTCAAGTATAGCCCACTTCTGGCTGCTGTTAGTCAGTGCGAAATGAATACCTCTTCGAATTTTAATCAACTTACTACCTCCAGTTTGCTCTCTCTCTCTCTCTCTCTCTCTCTCTCTCTCTCTCTCTCACGTCTCTCTATAAAACTCATTTCTTTATTCACAATAGCAACCTATATCATTTGTCTCTCTATCTCTTAATTAATGACATTAACCTATGAAACAATTTGTCGAGAATTTTTCTCCGACTTATTGAAAACTAATGATTCTAGGCCCGATGGAATGGGCTGATGATAAGACCTTGAAGAGATTGGCTTTCCAAAACAATTCAGGAGGGTTTCAATAAAATATGATCACAAAATTTGGTTTATTACAAAAATAATCATTTAAAAACACAATAACAAATCACGCAACCTTACTGCACACGTAGTTACTCGACATTGACAAGAAATTCAAATACAGGCTCTCATGACCTTAGAACACGATAACCCTTAGGGGGTTTGCAACATGTGCTCATAAAACTCTAAGTCCACGGTTGAACTAAACAAGGCGAAATTACAACATTACACTGATAGCTCTGGGGTAAATGACATACCGGTGCCTGCAGACATCATTTGAGGCATAAAACAAATCCCTAATCCTAGGGTTGACAAATTTACAGACAGATAAAAATATACATAATTCACACTAACAAAGGAACCGACCTGGTATTGCGGTAGATAGGAGCCAGGGGCAGAGAGACACACTACAACTCCATAGACAGTACTTACTTAGTTCGGGGTTTAGGCAGGAATGGTTGAGCGTCGTTCAGCATAGCTCAAAGGAAAACTACTGTCTCCCGCGCTAATTAACGGGTCCTTGTGAAATGCGCGGGAACTCTCACTTTATTCAATCAACAAGGGGTTTAATTGAGTTTCTTTATAGAATACAAGACAGAAAAACAGTCAAAGTCTTATGTCAGATCAAGGGATAAACTCAATACTTCGGGTGAAGGCCGTAATTTGCCAGAATCTAACAAACTAGCGAGTCCTTGGTTCTAAACATATACATCGATAATTTTGCCTACATGAATGAATACAATATCATTTTCATAATTTGTAAATAATAAAGACTTTATTTCTTTGATACCCGCTCATTCCCCGCCAGGTGGTAGAAATTTACGCCACAATACCGTCACGTATTGGACAGCACTCATTCATAGAAACACCCGCGAGATCTTCCAGTCTTGCCCTAATTTAACGCAACGTTTGTGAAGTTAAATGGCGGGGATTTCGAATGATCAGTTCGAAATTCCCTACACAATTCATTACTTAGTACATCTACTAACTCATTCATTATGAATATCTATGAAACTACTACTTTCCTGAGAGATCGTTAAGCAGGGATGTTTTCTGTAGGCTATATACTACACGTGTTTCATACACGCTCATACATGCTCAGTTATCACCTAACTGGCGCCTTGCACATTAGTGACTACCGGAGTGTCCAGACTCCAGCTCCCTCCCGCCCTCCCCTTTCACTGCTGTGTATTACTGTTTAACAATGCCAACCTCCGACACTGACTTTACTTTCAACGCCACTCCACTGAAACTACCGCCCTTCGCCGGTACAGAGGCATATGTCTGGTTTCAGCGCGCTAAGGTCCAGTTTCGCATTAAGGGCGTGACTTTGTCAAGAATCAAAGCATACTATGTTATCACAGCGATCTCCGGGGACACTTTCCCCGAAATATCAGATTGGCTTTGCGACCAACTGGAGACCCCAATAGCGTACGACGCTTTCAAAGCATACCTGCTGGAGCAGTACTCACCATCGCCAATCCGGCCGTATTGAAAAACTTTTCCAGCTCTCTCAACAAACGTTGGGGACCAAAAGGCTTTGCTTGTCCTCAGAAAATGACTAGTATCGCTCACCTGTAACCTGCTACAAGAAGGCAACTAACTAACTTAACAGCGGCCTTGCCACTTAGCCACGAAGAAAGATAAAAGTCGATGACAATTCTTCTGTACATATACATATACACATACGAACACAAGATATGTGTGTATGTATGTAATTCATGGGGATGTGAAAGACTGTGTGCTTCATTAAGTCATATACACTTTGGAGCACGTAATTGAAATGAGATAGGATAAGCTATGCATTGTCCCCTGTATCATGAGATCCCTTGCTGAGTGGGGATAACTTAACGTGGTGAAAGGGTTTGTGTATTGCAATGATCAACAAAGTTGTACTAGTAAGACCCATGGATACTAGTTTGGTTTGCTGTGTGCGACCAGACCAAAATCTCGCGCCATTACCAATCCGCAGTGGCTAGGGTGCCGATGAAAACTGGCCCAGCCCCAGATGTGAATAAGGACATACTTAGGCCCTTTGTTCTGCAGTGGACTAGAAACGGTTGCATTTGTTGTTGTTGTTGATGTATCATAAGACATAATCTTTTCGAAAAGAAAAAAATAGAAATCGAGTGAAAACTCTGAAAACAGGAAACGAGAAGACAGACGGATTCGGCATTAATGCCTTGAGGCTGATTTGCATCTCATTTCTCTTGATGGATTCCTCTGGGATGATGAATAAATTGGCTAAAGGAACCTGGCTTCTCTTTCCCTCACACAAATGGCAATTCATCGCATTTTGGGCCGAGAAGAAAACTGGAGGAGAAAAAGACTTTGGATCTTTATTGAGGAATCGTCCTCAAAGATTACATAAGGATGTACTATGGATTTCAAGATGAATCAATAATATATGGTGATTTAAATCTACAAAGAAAATAGTTTACTCTCTCTCTCTCTCTCTCTCTCTCTCTCTCTCTCTCTCTCTCTCTCTCTCTCTCTCTCTCTCTCTCTCTCTCAACCTTACAATAGATTACTTACGCCCAAATTAATCTGAAGTGCAGAGCCACTCATCAACAGGGACTTTCCCCCAAACCCACATAGTTCTTTTTTAATATTCCCGCATGCAGCCAACGAGAATAGACATACTTGGAGCAGACCATTGCAACTTTTCAACTTGCAACCAACTCATCATATTACATAGTGCAAATAGTATACAGTGTTGAAACAGTGAATCAGATGAATTCCTCCCGATAAGGGATAAGGGAACTGAGTTTTGAAATGATATTTAGACGTTTCACTCTAAATATAAAGAAAACAGATTGTATGTTATTGCCTTTGCCAAAATCGAAGATTTTAAGAAGGTTATGTATTCACCCCTCTGTTTGTTCGTTTGTTTATCTCCTAGTTTGTTAGAAATTTCACACAAAAACTACTGTACCGATTTTGACCAAACTTGGTAGTCATGCTGGGTATGACCCAAGGATGAATATGTAACTTTTTGGATAAAGTACATCAAAGTACAAGTATGTAGCAGTAAATATCAAATATCTTGTTAGTTATTTTTTTTTCTTTTTTTTTTGTATAAAAAAAAAAAAAAAAAAAAAAAAACACCAAAAACTACCGAACCAATTTCAACGAAACTTGGTAACCATATGGGGTATGATTCAAGGACAAATATATTAGATTTTGAAGAAAATACACCGAAGTAAAAGTACACAGCAGAGTTAAGAGCAATATAAGACTGCTTGGCATGTTGAAGGTATAATTCTTTACTGAGTGACCCTCTAGTTTTACTCAGTATTCTCTATCATAATTTGTATCTCGACTGAACAAATTATTCTGGTTCTTTGAGTTTTTTTTCAGAAGACGGAATCAAGAAAACTCTTCATGCTTAAAACCACTAAGGTCTTTTATCAGTTCCATGCAACAACAACAACAACAACAACAAATGCAGCTGTTTCTAGTCCACTGCAGAACAAAGACTTATGACATGTCAGTTCATATCTGGGGCTTGGCCAGTTTTCATCACCACACTGGCCACTGCGGATTGGCGATGGTGGGATATTTTCTTCTGATTGCTCACATCAAAGGAACCTAGTATGGGTTGCCCTGACTAGTAAAGCTTTGCTGGTTATGGCGATACGCAAACCCTTTCACGACGTTAATGTATCCCCACTCTTAAAGGGTTCCATGTATCTCTCCTTAAAATACCTTCCTCCTAATTCATCCATATTTTATTCTGCTTACGTCAGCATAATTCTTCCCTCTCTAATTATCTCGTCTTAATTGATTATCATATTTATCGACAAATTTTCCCTCCAGTTTTTAAATGATAATTGGATATACCTTCAGTCGCAATATCTTATAGTTTAGCAAATATATTATTCGACATTCTCTCCTCCACAAATATATTTACTTATACTATTATTCCCAAATCAATTATATTCAACAAACAATCATCTTTTTAAGTTCACTCTCTCCATTCTCTATAATTTTAAGAACTCCATACCTCCAAACAAGTGCACCTTTTTCTCTGCTACCTAATTTCTTATCCAAACATTGTACGTTTTTGTATGTATGTGTATATGTATGTACGTATGTATGGTCTCCGTTATCTAGTTACCATCAGTCCTACAGAGGCGGAAATTGACAAATCACTTCTTTTTTAAAAATCTTCAATCCTCTGATAAACTAAGAGAGACATGGTGTTTTTAATGAAATTGACTTCAGTGGATCGACTGGGACTTGAAACGTCATTTCATCAAAGTTAAGCAGCGTAGTGTTCCTCATCAATTGGCGGTTAAAGGCCTCTCATGATTTCATGATTGGCCGAGGCAATTTGCCTTAGAGACTGACCATATATACTATCCCCCTCTCCACCGATGTTAGCACCAGGGAGTGACAGGTAATGGTTGCTGATGACTCAGCAGATAGACCTATACCCTATAGGCTCCCCAAAACACCCCATCCTTAGCTCACAAGGATGTAAGGTTGCTGACATTACAAGCAACTACGAGTGTGAGTGGGACTCGAACCCCAGTCACGCAGACTGCCAGTCAAGGACGTTTCACAACCCTAAATGGGTAACGGGTGCCTTTGCTAATATGTGGTATGGAAAGAGACAAGATAAATATTATGGAGAGCATAATCTATCAATTAAAAAAAAAGAAAAAAAAAAACATTGTTAAAGTCTTTATTTGCCTCCCAGTTACCGTAAGAATTCAAACTATTCTGTTGAATTAGTTCAACGCTTGTGGGCTGTTGTGTTTATTATCCACAAGCGCCTAGTTTGAGCTGAAGTGCATTGCTTTAACGGTTCTTTGAGAGGATCATAAATTATGAGTCTAGAGACCGTCTTGTTTTGAGTACCGATTCTTCTATTTTATTTTTGTTGTTATGAAAGAAAGACCAATTTTAAGGTTACGTAAAGTTGGTGGAAAGATGGAAGAGTTTGAGTGACCATAAAGGGAAGGATTGAAATTGATTTGAGACTATTGTTAATCCGTAATTCGTTTCCATGAGAATCTGATGGTGTGTGCACTGACTATTTTTAGAGCTTCAGGTGCTACAGTAGATATTTACCAATGTGCGTTGAAATATAGCTACAGAGGACAGAGTGAACTTTTGGGTGTTCCAGGAGGATGCCAAATAGCTTTTATCTTGTACCATTTTAGATTATGTACAATTGGACATAGGAATTTCTGGAACACCTTGCTCGAAGGCAGTGCATCCAGCCACACCCTTACTGCACAGAGAGTTCCTGTGTATAGCCTACCCCCATCATCAATAACACCTCTCCCTACACTTTCTTCTTGGTTACTATCCACGAAGTAAGGGTGAACCAGGGAGCTCTTCTTCAGAGCAAGGAGTACCAGGGATTTTGTGTCCAAATGTTCCTTGAAAATGATATAACTATTAGACTTAACATTGTGATTTACTGTGCTGTGATGTTTTTATCTCAGTAATAATAATAATATTAATAATAATAATAATAATAAAAACAATAATAATAATAATAATAATAATAATAATAATAATAATAATAATAATAATAATAATACTTCATATTCATAAAGTGAAATTTATAAGGTTTAAATAGTACGAAGTGTAAAATACTTCTGATTTTGTCAGCATTTCTTGAATTGAATAAATTCAGATTGAGGGCTATTTAAATCAGTATCAAGTTGATTAAAATTGAAGAATACTCAACTTAGGGTTATGTCGCTGAAAATGAGGATCGTATATATGAATTAATTTACCTGCTTCAGTTAGATCATAAGTTTGTTTATTTATAATACTTTCACTGTAAAAAAATTGGTGGTTTTGAGGCTGTTGTGAAAAAAAAATAATATGGTCAGTTTACAAAATTTTTCAAAGATAAAAGTTTGTAAATATAGGAAGCAACTGAAAATAAGTAAAACAAGAAAAGCTCTCTGAGACAGTAGGCGTATTTGAAGTCTGTGCAACAACCATATCCAAGCTTGGGTTAAGGTTAAGGTTAATTCAGTCAACCTTTTGCACGACCTTGATCCTAACCTTTGACCTAGGACTTTCAAAATTGAATCCCTTCCCCGTCTCAACATAACAATTAATCCCTGTATATTTTACTACTCTGTGAGTAAAATTGTATCTAGGAAGTAGTTCACAAACAAACAAACAGACGAACAGACGAACATACAAACAGGAACGTAAACATAACCCCCTCCCAACTTCGTTGGAGGCGGTAATAAGTAAAATCTGGGCCCTAGAACCTCAATGCCTCACTACAATAAAAAACATTGAATTTTCTGACAAAATCAAAACACGCATTTTCTCTACCCAAGAAAACTGACTTTCACACATATCCATTACTCTTACATAAACTTTCCAATAGATTTTATTTCAGCCAAATGATGCCATTTCCATATGGCATTTTTTTTAGAGTATCGACGTTTGAATTTCCAAAGTCCTTTGTATTGGTATCGAAGAATCGAATTGGATGTCAGGGTGAATCATGGATGTGTCTGACAGTCAGATGTCGAACCTCAGAGAGAGAGAGAGAGAGAGAGAGAGAGAGAGAGAGAGAGAGAGAGAGACAAATACTCTTAACATTTCATAGTTTATATAATTTGATTTTAAAATATTTAATCTTGAAAAAATTCTCTTCAAATTTCATATATATATATAGTTTTATTTTAGAATCCCTAATCTTGAAAGAAATATCAGTAATTTTATGGCTTTTAAAAAGAGAGAGAGAGAGAGAGAGAGAGAGAGAGAGAGAGAGAGAGAGAGCAAATTCTCTTAAAATTTCATATTTTGTAGTTTTATTTTAGGATCCCTAATCTTTAAAGAAATACTGGTAATCTAACGGCTTTTAGATTTTCCATCTTTACAATTCAATAAGAGATAAATCCACCAGTCTACAAATCATAAAATAAGATTATTGCTTTTCAATTGTCACTATCTTAATATGTTAACCCTTGATGAATTAAGTCCTTAGTTTTGATTGATTGATTGATTGATTTCGATCAATGAAAACTAAGGACTTAATTAATCAAGGGGTTAACATATTAAGATAATGACTCTTAAAAAGTATTAATTTTAGTTGATGATTTGTAGACTGTTAGAATTATCTTTTGTTTGAATTACAAATTTGGAAAATGTAAATAGTTTTGAACATATGATTCTATCCAGAAAGAAAAATTTGCCTATTTCTTAAAACTTTGTATTTACTTTATTTCTTTTATAAAGCAATTTCAAAAGCTATTGCATCTCAATGATGATGCTGAATTCCAAAAGATAAAAACAGAAATTATAACAATGATATACTGTATATATTGACCCTAATACAAAACTTAGTAATGAACATTTAACAGAGAAATAATATCTTAGAATATTCAGTAACCTTAAGTAGAAAATTCTAAATGCTATATAAGTGTTAGAATAGTTAGAACGGTTAATAGAAACAGAGAGAGAGAGAGAGAGAGAGAGAGAGAGAGAGAGAGAGAGAGAGAGAGAGAGAGAGAGAGAGAGATTCATATTAAGAGTTAATTCAGGGTACGGTCAAGAAACTTAGGCAATGAAATATCATTAAAAACTGATTGACGTAAGTTTATGAGTTTATGAGTTTTGAGTGATAATTAATTGAGAGTCGGAAGGAAGATTTGACGATGAAGTTGTAAAACTTGCTGGAAAAATATCCAGATATTGAATCAAGTACTAGTCGTCAAAAGCAAAGCAGATGGAAATGGTATTTTTGTTTTATGATTTCAGTTAATGAATTGCTTCAAATTGATCAGGATCTGCTGGACGGTTTTCGCTCCATTGGATTTATTTCGCTTTTATAAATGTTCTTCACTTAGAGCAGGCGGAATCAAAATCAACGTTAAATCAGGAACTGTATTTAATGGAAATACTAGTTCCAGATTACATCAAAGAGATTTTCTAACAATACTGAAAAAGGAAGGCAGGAAATTAAATATCTCTCTCTCTCTCTCTCTCTCTCTCTCTCTCTCTCTCTCTCTCTCTCTCTCTGATCTGATAGTTCTTTTTTTAAACTTTTTTTTGGAAAACAAGATTTATGAACCACAGGGAATAATTCTTTCTTACTTACAACAGTTTACTAATACATAAAAAGAAAGAAATTGTTTATCAAGGTTCAAATTAGGATATTTGCTTAACCAGCTTTAGGTAACCCTTCTAATGAGAAAGAAATATAAAGTATTGCAAGGAGACTACCAAAAACCCTTTAAAGGTTTAAAGGTTGCTCCTGAATGGCCGAAGTAAGCGACAGTGACAATGCTAGGGCTAGGCGGACAATGCCCTAGACACTGACCATATATCCATACGATCAGCGACCATGACCCCTCTCCACCCAAGCTAGGACCAGGGATGGCCAGGCAATGATTGCTGATAACTAAGCAGGTAGACTTATAGGCTGCCCCAAATCTTCCCCACCTGCATCCTTAGCTTATAAGGATGATGAGGTTGCAGACACTACAAGAAGCTATCGAGCTTGAGCAGGATTCGATATCCTGTCCAGCAGAACGCCAGACAGGGACGTTTCCAATAGGCCACCACAACCCATTAAAATTCTTTAAAGGTTTAAAGGTTTCAAGGTCGCTCATGAATGGCAGAGGCAAGGGACAGGGACATTGCTCTATCAAGCAGGACAATGCCCTAGAGGCTGAACATATATACATATGATCAGCGCCCAAGCCCCCTCTCCATCCAAGCTAGGACCCAAGAGGGCCAGGTAATGGCTGCTGATGCCCCAGCAGATATACCTATAGGCTCCCCCAAAACCCTTTCCTTAACTCACAAGGATAGTGAGGTTGTAACGACCAAAGAAACGTTGGAGTTTAAGCGGGACTCGAACCCCAGTGTGGCGTTCACCAGTCAGGGACGCTACCACCTCAACCCTTTCATTAAGTGTCTTTTATCAAGTGAAAGACCAGTGAATGTAGCCATATTGTGCTGCCAATAATACTAAACAGTTGTAAAGATAAAGTTATAGATAAACTGATAAACAAAAGATAAATGAAATCATCAAAAGCAAAGCAGAGCGAAATGATATTTTTGTTTTGTGATTTCAGTTAATGAATTATCCCTAATTGATCAGAATATGCAGGTAGGTTTTCACTCCATTGAATTTATATCTCATCTATAAATGTTCTTCAATTAGAGCAGGTGGAATTAAAATAGACGTTAAATCAGGAACTGTATTTAATGTGAAATAAAGGTTCTATATTGCATTAAAGAGGTATTCTGACAATACAAGGCAATTGGAAATATAGGCAGGAAATCTCTCTCTCTCTCTCTCTCTCTCTCTCTCTCTCTCTCTCTCTCTCTCTCTCTCTCTCTCTCTCTCTCTCAAGGCAATAGATATTTACATTCAAAGTTATTCATAAATGCTGTGTCACTCATCGTCGGAAAATTATCACTCGTTTTTATCTTGAAAATTTCCTTAATACATTGGGAAGGAGTTTTCTCAGTTGGAACATTCCATTGCAATTTATCTAATTGAATTCAATTCCTCTACTTAGAATTAAAGAATCAGATTCTACATTTTGTATAAAATTCTATTTTAGAAGTGTTGTTTAGATACTCTTTTGATTTGTAGTTTTACTCTGGTCATATGTAATATTTTTAATCTCTCCAAAGAATATTTTGTCAAGTTTATCTTGTTTCACTAATAGTTTAAGGTTTTAATGGAAAAAATATATCGTTCCCAGAATAATCTTAATAGTGTTCAATAAACAAAAACCTGTCGATAAATCCTTCAGTGCTTGAAAACGCATTCAAAATCCAATTACTTCTTTTGGGTCTACTGGACTTAAAGTCCCTTTAATTCAGTACTCCAGAAATAATTACACCAATTAATACATTCCCCTTCTAAAAAGGATGAATTCTAATTGCAAAAATAACCTAATTATTTTGTTATTTTATAATGCGGAAAATATTAATTACTTCCATAGTATATTAAATCATCCTTGAAAGAGACTAAAATCTTTGTATATACACTCATATACTGTATACACACACACACACACACACACACACATATATATATATATATATATATATATATATATATATATATATATATATATATATACATATATATAGCCCGCATATATGGATACACATATGCATATACATACATACACATATGTATATATATATATATATATATATATATATATATATATATATATATATACATATACATATATATACATATATATATATACATATATATGCGTGTGTTTGTGTGTATGCATATATGTAAATAATTAAATATATATATATATATATATATATATATATATACATATATATGTGTGTGTGTATAAATATATAATATGTATGGGTACAACGTTTTTAGTCTCTCTTTCAAGAATAATTTAGTATACCATGTAAGTAACAAATGTTTTAGTCATTATAAAAACATATGTGTGTGTGCTTTTTTACGAATGACTATTGCGTGTCGTACATATATGTGTTTGTGTCAGTGCGTGTGTATTTTTCTATGTCCTTGTGTATACAAAATAGATAGATAAAGATAAACACATTTCCAATTAGTTAACTGATCATTGAACGAACGAAAAATTATTTACCTGATGGTAAAAATGACATGATTCATCTGAAAATAATAATTCTGAGATCATTCAGATATTTAAATGGGCAGCAATTTTGTTCTGAATTTTCCTGAATTGAATCCACATTATCTCTCAGATTCTGTCTTTTATTAAATCTCGATTTCTCAAACCATTATGAATTAGAGGGGCACTCAGTAGAGAGCAGATCTCCGCTGCGGCAGCTTATTTCTCGATCATTTGTTCGACATTGACCTTGACCTTTGACTTTAACATGTATTGATTGGCGTGGATTTTCATACAATCAAGTATGAGCCAAGTTTGAAGTCTCTGTGACAATGATTTCCAGACTTATGGCTGATTACGTGAATTGGACATTTTGCTTGAGTGTGACCTTGACCTTTGACTTTGACCTTCCAAGATTAAAACGTATCCAGTTTTTTACGTAACAGTTAATCCCTGTAAGTTTAATTACTCTATGATTAAAATTGTGGCCAGGAAGCTGTTCACAAACAAACACACACAAACACATAAACATACACACAAACAGGGTGTAAAACATAACCTCCTTCCACCTTCGTTGGCGGAGGTAATGATGAATGAAAATATCTGACAGTGAAAAAAAAATTATTTAATACAAGCCTTCATGATTTCACAACTGAATCATCCGATCTATCTTGCTATTTCACACTTTCTCAAGGATTAAGACTTTTTATTTTGATATTGCTTCCAATACATCACAATATTATCTTACGTGAAAAATAAATCTTAACATTTTAAGATATCAGAATGCACTTGGCCCTTAAGGTAGCTGTAAGATAAATGTATTATATTTAGTACCTGCTAATTATAAAGAGAATCACACTGTCAGTATGTTGATTAAGGGAAAGTACTCGAATTAATTATTAGTTATTATCTCCCGTGATATATAAATCTTACCCTTTTAAAATGTCAGAATGCGCTTGGCCCTTAAACTAGCTGTAAGATAGCTGTATTGTATTTAGTACCTGCTTATTATAAAGAGAATCATACTAACAGCATGATGATTGAAGGATAATACTAGAATTATTTGCTATTTTTACCAATGTTAGTTTATAAGATTGGTGGACATTTCAATATACTGTACATATAAATAATTTATTTCCAGATTAGAAAAAATACCAACAATAATCGCGATATATAAATAGTGAAGCTTTATGTCATTTTCTGGTGTCACTAAAGTTTCGTTAACAGACTGACTAGTATTTGTCATTATAAAAAACTAGCCTTGATCCTTATCTTTAACGCTACAAAGAGAGATTGTTAGATCATATTAAATATTTCATGAAATCTTTTGTTCAAAACTACCTTAAAAATATTTTTAGCATAATGTTTACGATGTTATCATTACCTCTCACAGAGAGATATTTTCAATTTAGATTATTTTATATATCGAGAGCAATGACAAAAAATGAATGAAAAATACTTATTCTTTGAAGAAAGTATTTGATTTAAGTATATATAGTTTTAATTGATATTCAGAAAAAGATAATATTATCCTTCAAAGCTGAGCAGGGTCCAGCTAAAAGGTTACTCGTTATTCTAGTGGGAAATATCAAGCGAAGCAATGACTTTATATTCTTTCAAAAATATTCATTGGTGTCCATTCTAGTATTTCCATTTTCATATTCCCATTTTTCGTACACAAAAGTTGTACCATAATTTCCTACCGCAATGCACGAGTTTTAATAGTTGTTTTGAACCGTACAATACATTTTAAAGATTCCATGGAGCATGATATTTATAATAGAGTCTGTAAAATCACACATAAATAAAAACACCCTTTGCTTGCATATGTACGTTTAAGACAAATTTTGCACCTCACCTGCTATCTGTCATGGTAGATACTTAATAATCTTTAAAATTCCACACCGATATATACAGCCCTTGCTTTTATACGTACCTTAGAAAATCTCTCTTTAACCACGAGTGTTTTCTGTTTGCCACTGGTGTCCTGAAAGTATGAATTAGTAAGGCTGCTTACTTCAAATTGAATTATTGAAAAGTACGGCATGAATTCATAATTGACGCTTATGGTAGATACATAAGGAAGTGTTTAAACTCCCACATCAATATATACACCCCTTGCTTATATATGTACCTTAGGAAATCTTATTCTAACCACGAGTCGTATCTGTTTTCCACCGATATCGTGAAAGTATGAATTAGTAAGACTGTTTACTTCAAATGGAATTATTCAAAAGACAGCATGAATTCACATTTGACGTATATTGATGGTTAATACACATGTGGCTTTGCTACTCTGACCTCCTGCTGGGTTCTCTGCTTTAGAAATTATTTAATTCATTTTGAATCATAATGTCATTGAGTCTACAGGACTATGACTGTCCCATCTTCTCACAAACTCAATATCTTTATTAATCTTTGAATTAATTTGTGTGTCAATTCTCCTGTTAAGAAGATTATTCGGAACATTATGGCAGTGATTATTTAAATTCATATTGGTCTAGTCTTTCAACTTTCAACTATTTTAATGATATTACTGTTCTTAAAACATGTTATTCAAATTGTTCATTACTTCTCTTGTATTTTTTTTTTCATTTTCCTATTTCCTTTCCTCACTGGACTCTTTATCCCTGTTGGAGCCCTTAGCTTAGCTTGTAATAATAATAATAATAATAATAATAATAATAATAATAATAATAATAATAATAACCATCATCATCATCATCATCATGAGGATGATGATGATGATTGCACATCTCACTTCTTGTTCCATCTCCAAGTGGTTTCTTTGTTTTTGTTTGTATTTGTAATAAAAAGGAGAAGCCTGACTCACACAAGTAAGTTCAAGCTTACAGTGAATGTTTCATAGTTTATATACGAAAGATCTATGTCAATGTTGCTACTGTTCTTAAAATAGTTTACATTAATTGTTCGTTATTTTTCTTGTAGTTTACGTATTTCCTTTCATCACTTGGCTATTTTCCCTATTGGTGCCCTTGGGCTTATAGCATCCTACTTTTCCAACTATGGTTGTAGCTCAGCTAGCAATAATAGTTTTATAGGTATAAGGGTTTTTAGCCTAAGCTTCCCTACTGTATGATAGGATAGCCTAGACTTACCTGTGACCAAAATTCCTGTATAGAATTTTTTTTTTAATTCATATTTAGAAATCCCTTTTCGTCAGTATCAGAAATAGTATTCCTACATAGAATGCCTTTTAAGAAAATAATTTCTGAAAGATTATATCTGTTAGAAATGGAAATAGTATCTGGCTCTAGGTTTTTTTTTTTTTTTTTTTTTTTTTTTAGCAAATGACAGGAAAGTACCTGGGACTTTTTGGCAAGATGCTAATCTCTTTTACTGACTCATTTTTATCAAATTATGCTAATTTTATCTAATATTTATTCAAGTATAAGAGTATAATCTAAAGAGTAGAGAAATTAGCGCCCCCATTGACTCCTACGTCATGGTATGGTATGTGGAATGATGAAAGTCCCTTTGATCTAAAATGATGTTTACTCTTTCTTTCTGTCTTTGCTGGACTGAAAAGAGAGGCAAAACACGTGCCAAAGAAGAAAGTTGCTCAAAGAAAAGGACACAAAGTCTGTACATGTTTTTATGCTAATTTTGAAAGCATAAATATGTTGAAATATGTTGTGAATTTTACCTATGGTGAAATTTACTGAACTGGAATTATTGTAAGTGGAATTTACCGAAGTGGAATTATCGTAAGTGGAATTTTCCGAACTGCAATTATCGTAAGTGGAATTTACCGAAGTGGAATTGTCGTAAGTGGAATTTACCGAAGTGGAATTATCGTAAGAGGATTTATCAAAGTGGAATTATAGTAAGTGGAATTTACCAAAATGGAATTATCGTAAGTGAAATTTACCGAAGTGGAAATATTGTAAGTGGAATTTACCGAAGTGGAATTATCGTAAGTGGAATTTACCGAAGTGGAATTATCGTAAGAGGATTTACCAATGTGGAATTATAGTAAGTGGAATTTACCAAAATGGAATTATCGTAAGTGAAATTTACCGAAGTGGAAATATTGTAAGTGGAATTTACTGAAGTGGAATTATCGTAAGTGGAATTTTCCGAACTGCAATCATCGTAAGTGGAATTTACCGAAGTGGAATTGTCGTAAGTGGAATTTACCGAAGTGGAATTATCGTAAGAGGATTTACCAAAGTGGAATTATAGTAAGTGGAATTTACCAAAATGGAATTATCGTAAGTGAAATTCACCGAAGTGGAAATATTGTAAGTGGAATTTACCGAAGTGGAATTATCGTAAGTGGAATTTTCCGAACTGCAATTATCGTAAGTGGAATTTACCGAAGTGGAATTGTCGTAAGTGGAATTTACCGAAGTGGAATTATCGTAAGAGGATTTACCAAAGTGGAATTATAGTAAGTGGAATTTTCCAAAATGGAATTATCGTAAGTGAAATTTACCGAAGTGGAAATATTGTAAGTGGAATTTACCGAAGTGGAATTATCGTAAGTGGAATTTTCCGAACTGCAATTATCGTAAGTGGAATTTACGAAAGTGGAATTTTCGTAAGTGGAATTTACCGAAGTGGAATTATCGTAAGAGGATTTACCAAAGTGGAATTATAGTAAGTGGAATTTACCAAAATGGAATTATCGTAAGTGAAATTTACCGAAGTGGAAATATTGTAAGTGGAATTTACCGAAGTGGAATTATCGTAAGTGGAATTTACCAAAGTGGAATCTACCGAAGTGGAATTATTATAAGTGGAATTTACCAAAGTGGAATTATCATAAGTGGAATTTACCTAGAATCATTTGTATCTATATAAATAAAATATGATTAACTCAAACATATTCAGTTCTAAATCTTATACCCTTAAATATCCAAAATAGATATTGCATTCTTATAGAAAAATAGCTAAATAAAAA